>NW_012267308.1:3328103-3360713 GCF_000151885.1 Dipodomys ordii
CTGAGGCCCTGGGTTCAATTCCTCAGCACCACATAAGCAAAAAGAAAAAAGCTGGAAGTGGCGCTGTGGCTCAAGTGGTAGAGCGCTAGCCTTGATCTGCAGAGCTGAGGGACAGCGCCCAGGCCCAGAGTTCAGGCCCCACAACCGGACCCAAAAAAAAAAAAGAGAAAAAAAAGCCAGAAGTGGCACTGTGGCTCAAGTGGTAGAGCACTAGCTTTGAGCTGAAGAACTGAGGGACAGCGCCCAGGCCCAGAGTTCAGGCCCCATGACCGGACCCCCACCCCCCCCAAAAAAAAAAATACAACTGATAAAATGCATAGGCATGGCCTGGGAAGATGGCTCAGTGGTAGAGTGCTTGCCTAGCATGCATGAAGCCCTGGGTTTGATTCCTCAGCAACACATAAACAGGAAAAGCCAGAAGTAGCGCTGTGGCACAAGTACTAGAGTGATAGCCTTAAGCAAAAGAAGCTCAGAGACAGTGCCTGGGCCCTGAGTTCAAGCCCCAATACTGGCCAAAAAAAAAGCATAGGCACTACACTGTACATATGTCAGTTCTCAGAATACTCTAGGAGCCAAATTCAGTAATTTTTCTCACTTTACAAGTGAGGTAATTGAGATGAAACTGTCATTTAAACAGACTCAGGCAGTTTGCCTATAGAACTTAGGGTTCATGCCACTCTGCTGTTCATTCAGATAATGGCTCATATTACAAATTAGGGGCATAATAGATAGTCTTAGGTAGAATTATTAGGTTTAGTGGGGGTGAAGCTAAATCACATATTAGATGATAGAAAGTTATGTATAGTAAGACTGTACAAACATAAAAGTTTTAGTATAAATGGGGTCTTAAATTTCCTAAATTAAAAATGACCCTTGGGAGGGGATAGTGAGGTAGGGGGAAGGGGGAGAGATAGGAAGGATGGGAAGGGGAAACAAAGGAGTAGGCAACATGCTTGATAAGAATTGTACTCATTATCTTGTAATTGTAACCCCTCTGTATGGTATTTTCACAGTAAAAAAAAATGACACTTAGTATTGATTCTCAGAATTGAGAACTTGCTTATCTTATTAAAATAGTAGTACTCGTTGTCTTGCCCATGTAATTGTAACTCCTCTGTATGGTATTCTCACAATAAAAAAAATAGTAATATACAATATAAAATAGTAGTACACAAATAGTATTTACAAATAATTGTAAATTATGAATTATAGGATACGGTTGCAGTTTTTTTCTTTTTTTCTTTTTTTGTCGGTTGTGGGGCTTGGGCGCTGTCCCTGCGCTCTTCACCTCAAGGCGAGCACTCTACCACTTGAGCTGCAGCTCCACTTCCAGTTTTCTGGTGGTTTATTGGAGATGAGTTTCACAGACTTTACTGCCTAGGCTAACTTTGAACGGCGATCCTCAGATCTCAGCCTCTGAGTAGCTAGGATTACAGGGGTGAGCCACTGGCGCCCGGCCTGTTGCAGTATTTTTTCCATATCCATTCAAGAATATAAAGGCTCTTTGAAATTTTGTCTGTAACATTTCATATGAGACTGCTTTCACAGTGCTGGGAAGGTAGCTCAGCGGTAGAGTGCTTGACATGCATGAGGCCCTGGGTTCTATTCCTCAGCACCACGTAAGGAGAAGCTGGAAGTGGCGCTGAGGCTCCAGTAGTAGAATGCTAGCCTTGAGCTGAAGAGCTGAGGGACAGTGCCCAGGCCCCATGACCAGCAAAAAAAAAAAAAAAAAGTACTTTCAAGGGCTGGGAAGGTGGGTCAGTGGTAGAGTACTTGCCTTGCATGCATGAAGCCTTGGGTTTGATTCCTCAGTACCACATAAATAAGCTGAAAAAAGCCGGAAGTGGCACTGTGGCTCAAGTGGTAGAGCTCTAGCCTTGAGCAGAATAACAGTACCCAGGCCCAGAGTGCAGACCCCACGACCGAAAAAAAAGAAAATACAAAGCTGGGCAATAGTGATTCACACCTGTAATGCTAGCTACTCAGAAGGCTGATATCTGGGGGTTGAGGTTTGAAGCCATCTCTGGCAGAAAAGTACCTCTGAGACTTTTTTTTTTTTTGCCGGTCATGGGCCTGAACTCTGGGCCTGGGCGCTGTCCCTCAGCTCTTCAGCTCAAGGCTAGCGCTCTACCACTGGAGCCACAGCGCCACTTCGGCTTTTTCTGTTTATGTGGTGCTGAGGAATTGAACCCAGGGCCTCATACATGCGAGGCAAGCACTCTACCACCTAGCCACCTTCCCAGCCCCCACTGAGACTCTTAATCTCCAATTAACCACTCAAAAACTGGAAGTGGCACTGTGGCGCAAGTGGTAGAACATTAGCCTTGAGCACAAAGAGGCTCAGGGACAGTACCTAGGCTCTCAGTTCAATCCTCACAACCAAAAAAAGAAAAAAGAAAAAATAAGCTCTGGGTTTGGTGGTGTGGTATATACTTATAACTATTGGGAGGATGACCCAGGAAGATTATGAGCTTGAGTCTGGCCTGGGCTATTGAGGGAAATTGTCTCCAAGAAAAATACTTTTTAACATGATGTTTAACAAGAAATTGAAATTTTGCAGCATAAATGAAAATTTCTCTACTCTTAGCTGTTTTTTTTTTTCTGTTTAAGTTTTATTTTTAGGTAAAGAATCCAAAGGAATCCTGAGAAAATGTGTCTCTTTTTTTGTTGTTGTTGTTGTTGTTGTTGGTCATGGAGCTTGAACTCTGGGCCTGGGCACTGTCCCTGAGCTCTTCAGCTCAAGGCTAGTGCTCTACTACTTGAGCCACAGTGCCACTTCTGGTTTTCTGAATAGTTTATTGGAGATAAAAGTCTCATGGACTTTCCTGTCCAGGCTGGCTTCCAACTGCAATCCTCAATCTCAGTCACCTGTGCCTGGCAAAAACATATATTGAAAAAAAAAGACACATTCTTTTTTGTGTGAGTATTGTGTGGCTTGAACTCTGGGCCTCTAGTTCTTGCTTGGCTTTTTCCACTTACAACTGGTGTTCTACCACTTGAACTACACCTTGCTGGAAGAGTCTCTTGGATTTATCTGCCTGGGCTAGCTTTGAACTTCTGTTCTCATATCTCAGCCTCCTGAATAGCCACGATTATAGGTATGAGATACTAGTACTGAGCAAGGGACACATTGTTAATAGAGATAACTACCTATACCATTCTATACCAAGTACTGGTGGTATCTTCCTTACCGACTGTTAACTTTGTCATTCTGCAATTGTCTGGAAACCAGTTACTTGTGGAAGAAGAAGAATAAAGAGCACAAACCAAGTAATTTTTTCCAGTGTTCACAATCTTTTTTTTTTTTTTTTTTTTGTCAGTTGTGGGGCTTGAACTCGGGGCCTGGGTGCTGTCTCTTGAGTTGTTCAGCTCAAGGCTAGTGTGCCTACTACCTTGAGCCACAGTGCTACTTCTGGTTTTCTGGTGGTTAATTGGAGATAAGACTCTCACAGACTTTCCTGCCCGGGCTGGCTTTGAACTGAGCTCCTCAGATCTTAGCCTCCTGAGTAGCTAGGATTATAGACGTGAACCACCAGTGCCCTGCCAGTGTTCACAATCTTCAACTTTATTTCATTCATTCAGCAGGACTTACTGAGCACCATATTGGTAATGAACAAAAGATGCAGTCATGCTATAAATTAGCTTATAAGTAGCCTTCAGTATAATTTATGGTCATATTATGGAATATTTTACAAGGCAGTTTATTGATGTATATTAAAATGTATTTCAGGTTTAGGAAGTTAAGGTTTGTGTTTTTTAATTATTATAGAGGCGATGTATAGAGGGATTACATTACATGAGTCAGGTAATGACATGTATTTCCTTTCATATAATGGCTTCTGTTCCCTCACTCTCTCCCAGTCCCTCCCTTCTGTACCCCCAAGTTGTATAGTTTCACCAGTGTCCAGTGAGCTCTACTGCTGCACATTTTCACTTTTTTTCTTTGAGTTCTGTACCCTCTCCAACTTGTCCAAAGATGTACTCTTGAATACAACATATATAAGGTAAAAAGACAGAATCGTCAAAAATGTTAAAAAAAGTTAGAGAAAAGAAAGTCTCGTTTCCATATCTTTATTTCTTATGTATATTATTTTATATAAATATAAACCACATAGGCATTGTGTCCTTGTGTTTCTTTGCTAAGAGTATCCTCTTTGGTCTCACTGTGAGTATTTAGACTCCTGTATATTGTAGATTTGTGTCATTATTGTTACTACTGTGACAGATACTTAAGAAATAACCTACAAGGAGGAAAGGGGTTTTTGGCTCATTTGAAAGATTTCAGTCCAGAGTTAGATGATTATATTGCTTCATCTTAAGATAAAGCAGAAAATTATGGTGTGTGTGTAGGTGTGTCCAGAAAGCAGAAGGAGAAAGGAGCTGGGAGTAGGGAGGTGCAAGAGAGGCGTGGCTATGCTAGTTAGACTTCTTTTTTCTCCCCCTTTGTTTCAGCCAAATCTGTTAGATACTGCTATCCACATTCCGGGCAGGGCAGGTCTCTTGTCCCCCATCTTCCCTAGTGTACTTTATTAATTTAGATATCTGTCCCTCCAATCAGGTTAATCATGGAGATCATAGTTTATATAAAATGCTCCTCAGAGCCGGGTGCTGGTAGCTCACGCCTGTAATCCTAGCTACTCAGGAGGCTGAGATCTGAGGATCGAGGTTCAAAGCCAGCCCAGGCAGGAGAGACCGTGAGACTCCTGTCTCTAATAAACCACCAGAAAACCGGAAGTGGCACTGTAGCTCAAGTGGTAGAGGGCTCGCCTTGAGCTGAAGAGCTGAGGGACAGCGCCCAGGCCCAGAGTTCAAGCCCCACGACCAACCAAAAAAAAAAAAAAATGCTCCTCAGCTTAATGTAAAAGTGTAATTTAGGTTTTTTGTTTTGTTTTGTTTTTGCCAGTCTTAAGGCTTGAATTCAGGGCCTGTGCACTGTCCCTGAGATTGTGGGCTCAAGACTAGCACTCTATCACTTCTACCTCTGCTGCCCTTTTAGTTTTTTGGTAGTTAATTTGAGATAAGGGTCTCACAGGCTTTTCTGCTAGGATTTACAGCATGAGCTACTAGTTGTAATTTTTTTATTTTTTGTAAAATGTTTGCTTTTGCATATCTTTCCTGTGAACTTAAGAGGAAAATTATGATCCCATATTTATGTCAGTACCAGACTAAAACCCATTATTACTGAATGTGACTTTTTTGGGGGGCGGGAGGGTGGCCAGTCATGGTGCTTGAACTTGGGGCTTAGGTATTGTCCCTCAGCTTCGTTTTCTCAAAGCTAGCACTGTACCACTTGAACCACAGTGCCACTTCTGGCTTTTTCTGTTTATGTGGTAATAAGGAATCAAACCCAGGGCTACATGCATGCTAGGCAAGCACTCTACCTCTAAGCTGCATTCCCAGCCCTGAATGTGACTTCTTAAGTTTTCTATGAAAATGAGAATGACTATGATTTTAACATAGACAAAGGGCCTAGAGATCATATTGACTGAAACTGGTACATGTATAGACAAATATTGAAATCAGAAGATTTTTTCAACTATTATCATCTTGAATATTTTACTGTGTTAAATTTAAAACTCCTAATTTCTCTCCATTATATATATGCTTCTTAGAGGTTAGAAAACTAACCCATGGTTTTCTTTCAGTCCTCACTAGGGTCTTCATCATCCTCATTCCAGTCAGTGAGTTCCTATGGACCGTTTGGCAGGATGCCAACATACAGTCAGTTCAGCCCAAGTACATTAGTCGGGCAGCAGTTTGGTGCAGTTGGTGTTGGTATGTGGTGCTTTTTCTTGTTTGTCTGTTCTTCCTTTACCACAAAGTTATTGACGTGTTATGTGATATTTCTTTTGTAGCTTCATTTTATGGTATTAAGAATGAGTTATTATATTAAGATTTTTTTTTTTTTGCCAGTCCTGTGGCTTAAACTCAGAGCCTGAGCACTGTTCCTGAGCTTCTTTTTTCTGAAGGCTAACATTACCACTTGAGCCAAAGTGCCATTTCTGTTTTTTTTTCTGTTTATGTGGTGCTAAGGAATCAAACCTAGGGCTTCATGCATGCTAGGCAAGCACTCTTAATGCTAAGTCATATTCCCAGCCCAGATTTTTTAAGAATTTGATTGGGGCCAATAGCTAGCATTTACTCAGAGCCTAGAACTTGCTTGACAGTTGTTCTACCACTTTTGCCAGGCCTACAATCTAAAAAGGTTTTATTTAGTGTTCTGAGTGATTAGTAGTTTCATGCAGATCAGTTTTCAGAATAGGCACCTGTTGTAAAATTAGATGTATCTAGTTAACAGATTTCATTTAGTGTTATTTTAAAGTTACATAAGACATGTCTACTTAAGAGGAAGAGTTTTTCACTGGGTGCTGGTAACTCAATTTGTGGTCCTAGCTACTTAGAAGACTGAGATCTGAGAATCGTGG
The DNA here is from genome assembly GCF_000151885.1 of Dipodomys ordii. Taxonomy (NCBI): domain Eukaryota; kingdom Metazoa; phylum Chordata; class Mammalia; order Rodentia; family Heteromyidae; genus Dipodomys; species Dipodomys ordii. The sequence continues at coordinate 3,334,529 of NW_012267308.1, forward strand.
TTCAAAGCCACCTTAGGCAGCAAAGTCTGTGAGGCTCTTACCTCCAATTAACTAGAAAAGACCTAAGTGAAAGAGCACCAACCTTGAGTGGGAAAAGCCCTGAGTTCAAGTCCCAGTATTAGTATTCATGCATGCCCATTTGCATTCACATACATACAAAATAGAGGAAAGAAAATGAAAATGACCACTACTGTAGAAACTTAAAGATTATCCTGGATGGGTATTTCAGTGAATGAGGCCTAGAAGGGCCTCTGTGGCTTATATGGCCCAATTTTCTTTCTTTGGACACCTTTCTTAAGAGGAAAGAGTGAAGATGGAATACTGTTTGTTGTCTTAGAAATGCTGAAAAAGCTCCTGGTCATTTGTGCAGATACATGAAGCGTAATCTTGGTATAGAGGTTACCATTTCAGCTACTTTGCAATCGTACATGTGTGTCCTTGCTGGTACAGATACCCACATGTGTTACTGTTTTCACCCTACATTGCCATAAATTTTGTAACTTATTTGGAATACTTTAATGAATTCCCAAGTTCATTAATTTGTACCAGTGCTATTGGAGATAAGCAAATAGCAAATACTACTATATACTAAAGGTGTTAAACTTTTTTTTTTTTTTAATGTTTTTATTATTTGAAAAACCTCTTCAAGCTGGAAACTCCTTGACATCTTTTGGAACAGAATCGTCAAACAGTGGTACCTTGTCCCAAAGTAATACAGTTGGTTCTGCCTTTACACAAGACACAAGATCTGTAAAAACCCAGTTATCTCAAGGTAAGCTGTTTGTTTTGCCATTATAGTGTTTTTTTTTTTCTTTCTCTAAATATAAGAGCTTTTGTAGCTTATCAACTGCATGTATAATTTGTATTTAGTTTAATTTTATTTTTCCCAACTACTGTGTGGGAATAAATGTGTCATTAATGACTTCCACTATCAAGTCAGTCCCAGACTCAACTCTACAAGGAAAGGTGCCCAATAAGTGAAATATCTTGAGAAAAGAGGCTCTTATTATTCTGTAGCATTTCCTTGATGTTTTTCTCAGTGTGGACCACCCCAACAGGAATGTATATACTGCTTCTGGAAAATGTGGGTCCTCATTAACATCTGCTCTGTCCAAAGCCCTAGAACCTGGTCTTCTCTGCTTTTTTGTTGTTGTTGGTGGTGGTCATGGGGCTTGAACTGGGCCTGGACATTGTCCCTAAGCTCTTTTGCTCAAAGCTACCCCTCTACCATTTTGAGCCACAACACCACTTTCATTGTTTTTGAGTGGTTAATTGGAGGTAAGAGTCTCACAGGGACTTTTCTGCCCAAGCTAACTTCAAACCACAATGTACAGATCTCAGCCTCCTCAGTAGCTTGGATTACAGGTGTGAGCCACTGGCACCCAGCTTCTCTGCATTTTAATAGGCTTCCAAAAAGGTGCTGTTTCTTTCCTTTAAAAAAAAAAAGAATAAATTTTTTCCAGCCAGTCTTATCACCTTCAGAAGTATAAAGACCCCATATCTGTTGAATCCGCTGCTTAAGTTTGGTATGATTGGCTTATTGTTTCATATGTTTCATTTAAGCAACGTAAAGTCACTTAGAAAGATGGGTTACTTTCAAAGATCCATTGGTTTATTTATTCAATGCCATATCAGGGTTTGAATTCAGGCGTACGCCTGCAATCCTAGCTATTTAGGAGATTAGGATCTGGAGGGTGAACAGTTTGTTGTTGTTTTTTCCTTTCAGTTGTGAGGCTTGATCTCAAGGCCTGGGCACTGTTCCTGAGCTCTTTTTGCTCAAGGCCAGCACTCTTAACATTTTGAGCCACAGTACCATTTCCAGTTTTCTAGTGGTTAATTGGAGATAAGAGTCTCTGTTTCTGGGTGCTGGTGGCTCGTGCCTCTAATTTTAGCTAGTTAGGAGGCTAGATCTGAGGATCACAGTTCAAAGCCCAAGCAAGAAAGTCTGTGAGGGCTGGGAAAGTGGCTCAGTGGTAGAACACTTGTCTTGCATGCCCAAGGCCCTGGGTTCGATTCCTCAGCACCACATAAGAAAAAAGAAAAAAGCCGGAAGTGGCACTGTGGCTCAAGTGGTAGAGTGCTAGCCTTGAGCTGAAGAGCTGAGGGATAGTGCCCAGGCCTAGAGTTAAGACCCACGACTGGACAAAAAAAAAAAAAAAAGAAAAGAAAGTCTGTGAGACTCTTTCCCAATTAACCACTAGAAAACCAGATATGGCTGTGTGGCTCAAAGTGGTACAGTACTAACTTTGCATGAAAAGCTCACGATATTGCCCAGGCCCTGAATTTAAGCCCCACAACCAACACAACAAAAAAGTCTCAATGGACTTTCCAACCTAGGCTGGCTTTTTTTGGGGGTGGGGGGGCTTGAACTCGGCTTGAGTGCTGTCCCTCAGCTCTACCACTTGAGCTACAGCGCCACTTCCAATTTTCTGGTGATTTATTGGAGATAAGAGTTTCACAGGGGCTGGGAAGATGGCTCAGTGGTAGAGTGCTTGCCTTGCATGCATGAGGCCCTGGGTTCGATTCCTCAGCACCACATAAGAAAAAAAGCCGGAAGTGGTGCTATAGCTCAAGTGGTAGAGCGCTAGCCTTGAGCTGAAGAGCTGAGGGACAGCACCCAGACCCAGAGTTCAGGCCCCATGACTAGAACCAAAAAAAAAAAAAAGAGTTTCACAGACTTTCCTGCCCGGGCTGGCTTTGAACCGAGATCCTCAGATCTCAGCCTCCTGAGTAGCTAGGATTACAGGCGTGAGCTACCGGCACCCGGCTCCTAGGCTGGCTTTGAACCATGCTCCTCAGATCTCAGCCTCCTTAGTAGCTAGGATTACAAGCATGAGCTACCAGTACCTGGCTGAAGATCACAGTTTGAAGGTAGCTGGGGCAGAAAAATCTGAGACATTCCATCTCTAGTTAACCAGCAAAATACCTAACTAGAGGTGTGGCTGATAGAGAGCTAGCATTGAAAGGTAAAGCTGAGTGAGTGAACGTAGCCCTGAAGTTCACAATATTGACAAATACAAATAAAATACATGGGGGTGGGGGTGAGGGGGTGAATGTGACTAGCTTCTATGAAGAAAAATACAAAATGTAGTAGAGGGCCATAAAAGAAGTAAGTAGTAAGAGAAGTATCTATTTCCCTATAAAAGATTTGATAATGATAAGTCATGTTTATTCTACCATCAATTAGTACAAGTGAAATTCAACAGAAAGATTGTCTTTAAAATAAACATAGACTGAATTTACTTTAGAAAGCTTCAATAAATGGTCTGTTGCCTAGGAGAACTGTTGGTGGCACATGCCATCATCCTAGTTATTCAGGAGCCTGAGATCAAAGCCAGTCCTGGCTGGAAAGTTTGTGAGACACCAACAAGAAGCCAGAAGTGGAGCTATGGCTCAAAAGGCTAAAGGACAGCACTCAGGCTCTGAGTTCAAGTATCTGCATACACGCATGTGCGTACAAACATATCAATGTTTGACTTACACTACTCAGAAACATAAAATATATCATAAATACTCTACTAGTTAACAATGATAAATAAAAGTAAAAATAAACATGGAGGGCTGGGAATGTGGCTTAGTGATAAGAGTGCTTGCGTAGCATGCATGAAGCCCTGGACTCGATTCCTCAGTACCACATAAACAGAAGAAGCCAGAAGTGATGCTATGGCTTAAGTGGTACAGTGATAACTTTGAGCAAAAGAAGCCCAGGGACAATGCCCAGGCCCTGGGTTCAAGCCCCAGGACTGGCAAATAAAAATAATGTATAATAGGACATATGGGGGGGGGTAATGAGCTTACCTAATAAAATATATGTTTATAAATGAGTTTGAGCTGGGTGCAGTGGCTTTGTGTAATCCTAGTTAGTTAGGAGACTGAGATCTGAGGATTGCTGTTCAAAGCCAGCCTGGGCAAGAAAGTCCATGAGACTTCTATCTCCAGTTACCAAAAAGCCAAAAGTGGAGCTATTGTTCAAAGTGGTGGAGCACTAACTAGTCTAGCCTTGAGCAGAAAAGCTGAGGGATGGCGCCCAGGCCCTGAGTTCAAGCCACAAACAGGCACCAAAAAGGGAAAAAAAAAAGTTTAAGAATAAATTTTAATAAATGAAACAAAATGGAATAAAGAGAAACTGTTCCATTAATAGGAATTTAAGGGCTTAGAGTTAGCTCAGTGGTAGAATGCTTGCTTAACCTGCATGTGTGAGACCCTAGGTTCAACCCCTGTACTAAAAATTAATAATAATAATTTAGTTGAAGATACTCTTTTTTGTGGGTCGTGGGCCTGAACTCTGGGCCTGAGCGCTGACCCCCAGCTCTTCAGCTCAAGGCTAGCACTCTACCACTCGAGCCACAGCACCACTTCTGGCCTTTTCTGCTTATGTGGTGCTGAGGGATTGAACCCAGGGCCTCATGCATGCAAGGCAAGCACTCTACAACTGAGCTACCTTCCCAGCCCTTGAAGATACTCTTTTTAAATTAGTGGAGAAAGACTAGCTATTCCAGGAAGTGGTTTGGGGGAAGAAAACTACCTGATGAGTTAGGAAGAATAACTATAATTCTTTTTCTCACCCTGAGCACTTTGAAGAATTTTTATTTTAGTTATGTTTTGTCAGTTAGGTTAGGGGCTTACACTCTGGGCCTGGGTGCTGTCCCTCAGCTCTTCAGCTCAAGGCTAGTATTCTACCTCTTGAGTCACAGTGCCCACTTCCAGTTTTTTGTTTATGTGGTGCTGAGAAATGGAACCTAGGGCCTCATGCATGCTAGACAAGCACTCTACCACTGAGCCACCTTCCCATCCGAGCCTGTATTTAATATCACCAACTTACATTTGTGGAGTATCACAAAATGGAAGTTAAACCTTTAACTTTTAACTTTGGTTAAGAACAGAAAGAGTGGGGCAGGGAAGGTGGCTCAGTGGGAGAGCGCTTGCCTTGCATGCCTGAGGCCCTGGGTTCGATTCCTCAGCACCACATAAGCAAAAAGAAAAAAGCCAGAAGTGGTGTTGTGGCTCAAGTGGTAGAGTGCTAGCCTGGAGCTGAAGAGCTGAGGGACAGTGCCCAGGCCCAGAGTTCAGGCCCCACGACCAGACCCCCCCCAAAAAAAGAACAGAAAGAGTAACTGAATGGTGCTTTGTGTTCAAGTACTCTGGGTTTGTTCCTACTACATCACATGTATTTCTCTAATGATAGTAAATTGCCATAGTGATTAGTAATAGTAGAAGAATTTAAAGGCTGGATGCTGGTGGCCTATACCTGTAATACTAGCTACTCAGGAGGCTGAGATCTGAGGATGGTGGTCCAAAGCCAGGTAAGAAAGTCCCTGAAACTCTTATCTCTATTAACTACCAGAAAACCGGAAGTGGCACTTTGGCTCAGAGTGGTAAAGCACTAGTCAATGAGCAAAAGAGCTCAAGGACAGTGCCTGGGCTTTGAGATCAAGCCACATAACCAACAGAAAAAAGAATTTAAAGCTGGGTGCTGGTGGCTCATGTTTAGAATCCTACTTAGCTATTCAGGAGTTTTGAGATAAAAGGACTGCAGTTCAAAGCCAACTTGGGCAGGAAAGCTTGTGAGACTATCTCCAATTAGCTACCAAAATAGCCAGCCAGAAGTGGAGCTGTGGCTTAAATGGTAGAGTGGCTAGCCTTGAGCAAAAAAAAGCCCAGGAACAACATCCAGGCCCTGAGTTCAAGGCCCAGGACCTGAACCAAAAAAAAAGAATTTAACTATACAATAAAGGAATTTGTTAATTGATCTGATTACCCCATTGGGGTCCGGTTGTGGGGCCTGAACTCTGGGCCTGGGCGCTGTACCTCAGCTCTTCAGCTCAAAACTAGTACTCTACCACTTGGCCACAGGGCCACTTCCGGCTTTTTTTTTTTTCTTTTTGCTTATGTGGTGCTGAGGAATCAAACCCAGGGCCTCAGGCATGCAAGGTAAGCACTCTACCACTGAGCCACCTTCCCAGCCCTTCCATAATATTTCTGAGTAACAGAATCTTTTCTCAAAATATGGGTGTTTTGTAGGATATATATATGGATAATATATAATTTTTATTGTAGGTTGTATGGTTTGAACTCTGAGCCAGGGTGCTGTCCCTGAGCTGATCTTCAGCTCAAGGCAAGCGCTCTACCATTTGACCCATAGTGCCAATTCTAGTTTTCTGGTGGTTAATTGGAGATAAATGTCTCATGGACTTCCTTGCCCAGGCTGGCTTTGAACCATGATCCTCAGATCTCAGTCTCCTTAGTAGCTAGGATTAGAGATGTGAGCCACCAGTGCCTGGGTTTTTTGTTTGTTTGTTTTTGCCAATCCTCTGGCTTGAACTCAGAGCCTGGGCACTGAACCTGAGCCTTTCTGTGATCAAGGGTAGCAGCACTCTACCACTTGAGCCACAGCACCACTTCCAGCCTTTTCTGTTTATGTGATACTGAGGAATCAAACCCAGAGCTTCATGCAAGCTAGGCAAGCACTCTACTACTAAGCACACAAGAGATAATGAGACCCTGAGTTCAAATCCCAGTACCAACAAACATGTAAAAAAACTTATCTCCTTAAATCGTGTGTGGTGTGACATATCTGCACTCTCAGCACTGAGAAGGCTGAGGCAGCAGGATCATAGAGTCCACTTAAGTTCAGAGTAAACCTGGGCAACGTAGTGAGATCCATACCCCATCTCAAAAAAACAAAACAAAACAAAAAAAAAACTTCAAAGCAAAGGAGTTTAAGCTTTGTAATCCCAGCTACTTAGGAGGTAGAGATCACAATGTGGAGGCCAGCCTAGGCAAAAAGTTAAAAAAATCCCCATGTCAACTATTTTTCAAAAGGCTGGGCATGGATTTCACACACTTGTCATCCTAGCTATATGAGGAATAAATAGGATCAGGTAGAATGGAAGATTGTATTTTAAGCTATAAAAAGAAAGGGAAGGGGAAGAAAGAAACAATAAATGATTATAAAATGATTTCTTGAAAGTCAAAATTTATTCAAAACCATGACTTATTGCTTTAAAAATCAGCGGAAAGGGCTGGGGATGTGGCTTAGTGGTAGTGATTGCCTTGCATGCATGAAGCCCTAGGTTTGATTCCTCAGTACCACATAAACAAACCTGGAAGTGGGCGCTGTGGCTTTAGCCTTGAGCACAGAGAGGCTCATGTACGGTGCCCAGGCCCTGAGTTTAAGCTCCAGGACCAGGCCCTCCCCCCACCCCCAAAAAATTGGTGGAAAAAGCATTTCTTTTAATGATAACTTAATTATCAGGGTTGTCATGGTAACTACAGTTTTTGACTTCAAGTGATTTTTTTTCCCCCCATTCTGGAAATGCATACTTTTGTGACTATATACTTTAGTAAACTTGGGGAACATTGCTAATAAATTGTCCATGGAAATCAATGGCATCAGAACTCAATGATTCAGCAGTTGTTGGGAGACTGCAAATGCTTGCAGTAGCATATCGGGGGGATCTTTGTGCATAAAATGAGCGTAATTTTTAACACCATGTTACATATCATGTAATAAGAGTTCTCTGAGCGGACACGTACAGCAAACATTGTAAGGGCAAAACGTGATAGAGTGACTTGCATTCTTCAGTGCACAGTGAGTAGGCCCTGATACAGAAGAAAAATGAAATGTGTCAGCACAAACTTCAAATTAAAGCAAAGCTTGTCAAGAGATTGTAAAAATCGTAAAGAATGCCAATGGCTGCCATCTGGCTATCTAAATTTTTTTGATATTTTTATTTATTTTCCCAGTCTATTGTGTGTTAAGATCCATTTCCCTCACTTTCCTCCTCCTTTATTGTTTTGTGATGGAATTCAGCAAGAGTTCCTGCTGGGAGTCACCTACAGAAAATACTAGAAATTGAAATGTGTCTATATACTCTTGTTATTGGGGGGGATGCCTCCATTTGAGTGTTTACAAATGTGATCATTGATATTAATAGGGAACAGCATATGTCAGTTCTTTGAAAAACCATTCTATTTGGTAAAACGCATAATGTGGTGGTAGATATTTTTGTTTGCTTGGTTTGATTTTGAGGGTTTTGTTTTTTGTGTTTTGGGTGTTTTACTTTTTTTTTTTTTTGGACAGGTTAAGGACTAGGCCATTAAGGACAATCCTAGGTTAAAACTGATCAAATTTGTGCTGAGTTTGATTTTTTTTTCCAGCCTAGATTATTTTGAAATCCCCGATTAGGATAGTTTCTTATCTTTTGGTTACATTTTAGGTCGTTCAAGCCCTCAGTTAGACCCTTTGAGAAAAAGTCCAACCATGGAACAAGCAGTACAGACCGCCTCGGCCCACTTACCTACTCCAGCACCTGTTGGGAGAAGGAGCCCTGTATCAACCAGGCCTTTGCCATCTACCAGCCAAAAAGCAATAGAGAATCAAGAGCACAGGCGAGGTAGAGCTTGAGCTGTTTACTCTTCCTTAATTGACTCATCAACATTTTCCACTCTCCCTATTTTCATTTAGAGAATTTGCTTTCTGTGAATGATCCTGAAAGGATTATATAGAACAATTTCATAGATTGTTTAGGGGCTGGGAATGTAGCTCAGATGTACAGCACTTACCTAGCAGGCATGCAACCCTGGGTTCAATTCCCAGCACCACAAAAAAGAGAGAAAGGGAATTTTTTTTTTTTAAACCAGGAATGATGGTGCATACTTGTAATCCCAGCACTTTAGTAGGCTGAGGTGGGAGGATTATGAGTTTAAGACCAGCCTAGGCTTTATAGCAAGAAGCAAGACCCTGTCTCCAACAAAAGCATTTGATTCAAGTGATGATGGGGATTTAGTTTTGGGAACTTAAGTTTTGTTTGGTAGTGTCTCCCTCCACCCCTCATTTCAGACAAAAATAGAAGTTTTTATTATCCTTGATTAATTTGTCCCTTTGGATGTTTCCTTGTACAGCTGAAGTACACAAAGTGTCAAGGCCAGAAAATGAACAACTCAGAAATGACAGCAAGAGACAAGTAGGTAAGTTACTTAGATCCAAAATAAATCCTTTCCGGGCAAGGTGGCTCATGCCTGTAATCCTAGCTACTCAGGAGGCTGATATTTGAGGATCCCAGTTCAAAGCCAGCCCTGGCAGGAAAGTACATGAGACTCTTATCTCCAGTAAACCACTCAGAAAATAGGAAGTGGTGCTTTGGCTCAAGTGGTAGAGCGCTCACCTTGAGCTGAAGAGCTGAGGGACTAGTGCCTAGGCCCAGAGTTCAAGGCCCACGGCCAACAACAACAACAAAAATATCCTGTACTTCTCAATAGGAAAGTTATTTTAAACTGCAACATATATGAAATGAAAGGTGAAGATTACTGACTAAAGAACTAACAGGCTGGGCTGGGAAGTTGGCTCAGTGGTAGAGTGCTTGCCTCGCATGCATGAGGTCCTGGGAATTCCTCAGCATCATATAAGCAGAAAAAAGCCAGAAGTGGTGCTGTGGCTCAAGTGGTAGAGCACTAGCCTTGAGCTGAAGAACTGAGGGACAGTGTCAGCCCACACGTCCGACCAAAAAAAAAAAAAAACCTAACACTAGGCGCTGGTGGCTCACACCTGTAATCCTAGCTACTCAGGAGGCTGAGATCTGAAGATCATGGTTCAGAGCCAGCCTGGACAGGAAAGTCTGTGAGACTGTTATCTCCAATAAACCACTAGAAAACTGGAAGTGGCGCTGTGGCTCAAGTGGTAGAGCACTTGCCTTGAGCTGGAGAGCTGAGGGACAGCGCCCAGGCCCAGAATTCAAGCCCCACATGGACAAAAAAATAAAGAATTAACAGTGGTATGGATCTCTCCACGTGGTCAGATCCTGTGGATCTGTGCATAATAAAGACAGCATAATAAGAGGGTTTTTTGTTTTTGTTTTTAATAATGTTCTGGAGAAAAATACTTGGTGATGAGTTGTGTTTAGTATGCTCTTGAATGTTACTGGCGAGTAGTGTTGCATTTATTCACGTGATGGCTCTATGGCTTCTATTTTGTGGTTTTGTTTTGTAGCATCATAAAATTGGTACTTGTTTTCCATGTCTTGTGAATGGAAACATTTGTTTGGTAATCTATAGCATCAAACAGCCATTTTATTAATTCCAAATCTATTAATAGAAAACAAATTACAAATATTTTTGTGCCAGCATTAGGATTCAAACAGCTGTTGCTCTACCATTTGAGCCATATATCTGGCATTTTGCTAGTTAATTGGAAATGGAGTTTCACAGATTTTCTTTCCAGGCTGACTTTGTTTTTTTTTTTTTTGTTTTTTTTTGAGGGGGCCGGTCGTGGGGCCTGAACTCTGGGCCTGGGCGCTGTCCCTCAGCTCTTCAGCTCAAGGCTAGCACTCTACCATTGAGCCACAGCGCCACTTCCGGCTTTTTTTCTTTTTGCTTATGTGGCGCTGAGGAATCGAACCCAGGGCCTCAAGCATGCAAGGCAAGCGCTCTACCACTGAGCCACCTTCCCGGTCCTCCAGGCTGACATTGAACAGGAACCCTCTAATACTTAGCATCTTAAGTAGAGCAGTAAGCACTAGCTACAAATTATGATTTAATACTTCCAAATTAAAGGGGGGGAAAAAGGGCAATGTATAAATTTAGATGATTGGAAAGTAACTGTCTTTTGTCTCTGTTTACTCACATAGTTCCAAGTGCTCCTTCAGCTCCAAGAAGAGGGCGTGGGGGCCACCGAGGTGGCAGGGGAAGATTTGGCATTCGGCGAGACAGTCCGATGAAATTTGAGAAAGACTTTGACTTTGAAAGTGCAAATGCACAATTTAACAAGGAGGAGATTGACAGAGAGTTTCATAATAAACTTAAATTGAAAGGTAAACTTCCATTTTTCTACTCAGAAACTAATTTGATCTGTGAATTAAAGATGCTTTATACATTAGTTGTCTTACTTAGACTTTTATCATGTGTGCTTGTTTTTTTATTAGAAGATAAACTCGAGAAGCAAGAGAAACCTGTAAATGGGGAAGATAAAGGAGACTCAGGAGTAGACACCCAAAACAGTGAAGGAAATGTTGATGAAGAAGACCCACTTGGACCTAATTGCTATTATGACAAAACTAAGTCCTTCTTTGATAATATTTCTTGCGATGATAATAGGTACAGTCTTTTAAATTGCCCTCCTCTGAAATGTTTGAAGTATAGTTATTTCATATAAATTCATATGGCCTAATGATTGCTTAAAAATACCTGTATTCTGGCCATGTACCAGTTGTTGCTAGCTCCTCAGGAGGCTGAGATCTGAGGATTGCAGTTTGAAGTCAGCCTGGTTAAGAAAGTCCATCAGACTCTTATCTCTGTAATTAATCTCCAAAAAGCCAGAAATGGAGCTGTGGTGGCTCAAGTGGTAGAATACTAGCATTGAGCAGAAAAGCTCAAGGATACCCCAGACCCTGAGTTCAAGTCCCTAGGGCCAACACCAAATAGATTTAGAGAGAGAGTGTACAAGGGCTTACCTAGCATATATAATAAGGCTTGGGAGATCAATCTCTAGCACCACAAAAAAGAAAAGGTGGGGCTGGGAATGTGGCTTAGTGGTAGTATTTGCCTAGCATACATGAAGCCCAAGGGCTTCAGAAAAGGCCAGATTTGAGTGGTAGAGTACTAGCCTTGAACAAAAGAAGCTCAGGGACAGTGCGCAGACCCGGAGTTCAAGCCCTAGGACTGGCAAAAACAAAGGAAGAAAACAAATAGCTATATATTTTGTCTTAGGGATGTATTCATATTTGCATATTAGTAATTAAAACAAAGTATTCATGTAAAATATCAGAGCTTTTCCTTTACCTTCTCTCCTGTAACTCAAATGAAGCCAGAACCTAAAGAAGCTTGCCCTATTGTAGTATGCATACATCAAGAAATTGTGGGGTCATTGTGAGGTGGGGGGATCCAGCATAATGAGCTGAGTTCTTTAAGATGTATTGCTTACTTTATATCATCTTTATCCTGGGTGCAATATGGTGACCCCTAGTGGCAGTTGTTTTCTTCAGCTTTGACAAAAATGGCAAAGATGATTATGAGTCCTGCAATTATTTAGGTTGGATGCTAACGAAAATTCAGAAAATGGCTGTGTTAACTGGCATTAGGCTTACGATGTGGTTTTCCTGCCAGGTTTTGCCCTCTTTTCCAATGGGGCAGGGTAGAATCAGCTGCAAATCCCCTTATATCTGAGTAACCATTGTATTGATGCTTTTCTCATATTTCTTTTTTTTTCTTTTTTTTACCCCCCTCCCCTTTTCTCATATTTCTGTTATGTCAACTATTTTTGCACAGAACTACTCTCAATAATGTTTTCTCATGAAACATAACAGTATTATAGGGATAAACTGAATTTGTATGCCATGTACAGCTTGTGACCATGCAGGTGAAAAGCCTTTTCTGTTTGTTTTTGAGGGTGAGTCCTGGGGCTTGAACTGAGGCACTGTCCCATGCTCAAAGCTTTTATGCTCTACCACTTGAGCCAGGCCTCCAGCTCCAGTTCTAGGTTTTTGCTGATTGACTCAGATTTGTCTGTCCACACTGGCTTTGACCAGTGGTCCTCAGGTATCAGCTTCTTCTTCTTTTTTTTTTTTTTTAGGGTCGTGGGGTCTGAACTCTGGGTCTGGGTGCTGTCCCTCAGCTCTTCAGCTCAGGGCTAGTGCTCTACCACTTGAGCCACAGTACCACTTCCGGCTCTTTTCTTTTTGTTTATGTGGTGCTGAGGAATCAAACCCAGGGCCTCAGGCATGCAAGGCAAGCACTCTACCACTGAGCCACCTTCCCAGCCCTGAGCTTCTTCTGAGTTAGCTAGGATTAATTTGTTACATGTGTGTGTTGAAAAATACTCCTTTAAACCTGATATGCTGATGGTCATTTGCTTTTATAATAGAGAAAGGAGACCAACCTGGGCTGAAGAGAGGAGGTTAAATGCTGAGACATTTGGAATCCCACTTCGTCCAAACCGTGGCCGAGGAGGCTACAGAGGCAGAGGAGGTCTTGGTTTCCGTGGTAGCAGAGGGCGTGGTGGTGGCAGAGGAGGGACCTTTACTGCCCCTAGAGGATTTCGTGGTGGATTCAGAGGAGGCCGTGGGGGCCGAGAGTTTGCAGATTTTGAATATAGGGTAAGTATTGTGCTTTAGACTTGGCATTCAGCCTGCTTTTATCTAATTTGGGTAGTGGTGGTTCTTTCTTTTTCCTTTTCCTCTTTTTCTTTTTCCTTTTCCTGGTCATGGGGCCTGAACTCTGAGCCTGGGCACTGTCCCTCAGCTCTTCAACTCAAAGCTAGTGCTCTACCACTTGAGCCACAGTGCCAACTTCCAACTTTTTTTGCTGATGTGGTGCTGAAGAATCGAACCCAGGGCCTCATGCATACAAGGCAAGCACTCTACCACTGAGCCACCTTCCTAACCCATATTTTTGTTTTTAACTGTTGTTTTCCACTGAAGAAATAAAAGAAGCAAATCTGGTGCTCCCCCTCTCTTTTTTAAAATTAGAGAACCATGGTTTTAGCTTTTATAGACTGATTAAAATCTCCCCTCTTTCCAAGCAAGAGAATCTATTATTTTGTTTTTGTTTTTGTTTTTTTGTGCTAGTACTGGGGCTTAAAGTTAGGGCCTTATGTTCTCCCTTGTTTTTTTTCGCTAAACATGGAAAAAACTATTGGGGACTAAAATTAAGGATCAGGGCTCTTTTTACATGGGAAGGATGACTAATGACATTATACAAAAGGAAAGGACTGTATACCTTTATTTCATATTACAAAATTTTCTCGCCAGGTGCTGGTGGCTCATGCCCATAATCCTAGCTACTCAGGAGGCTGAGATCTGAGGATCACAGTTCAAATCCAGCCTGGGCAGGAAAGTCCATGAGACTCTTACCCCCAATAAACCACCAGAATATCATAAGTGGTGCTGTGGCTCAAGTGGTAGAGCACTGGCCTTGAGCTAAATAGCTGAGGGACAGTGCCCAGGCCCAGAGTTCAAGCCCCACGACCAACAACAACAACAACAAAATTCTCAGCTAGATGCCAGCTGCATGCCTAAATCCTACCTACTCAGGAGGCTGAGATCTGAGGATTACAGCTTGCAGCCATCCGAGGCAAGAAAGTTTTTTTTGTTTCTTTTTTCTTTTTGGTCCAGTCGTGCGGCCTGAACTCTGGACTGGGCGCTGTCCCTCAGCTCTTCAGTTCAAGGCTAGTGCTCTACTGCTTGAGCCACAGCATCACTTCCAGCTTTTTCTGCTTATGTGTTACTGAGGAATCGAACCCAGGGCCTCATGAGTGCAAGGCAAGCACTCTACCATTGAGATACCTTCCCAGCCCCGTAAAGTTTCTTATCTCCAATAAATTACCAAAGAAAAGCCAGAAGTGGAGCTGTGGATGAAGCTCAGGACCAGCATTTAAAAAAGTTTTTTTTTTCTTAAAATAGTCTAGCCAGGCACATATTTGTAAGGTAGGAATCAATCTTTTTTCCAGAGATGTTAAGTACCTTGTCCAAGGTCACATAGCTAATAAGTGGTAGTTCCTGAGTCATCACTGTTAATTTAGATTTGTGGAAATTCATTACATTTGTTACTTCACCATGGTCTTGAATGTTAAGATACATTTTCTTTATTATATGATTCAATATGGCTCTCCTGAACCCCTTTATCTTTCTCCCCTTTTGTCTTTTTTTTTTTTTTTTTTTACCTTTCAGAAAACCACAGCTTTTGGACCCTAAAAGGTCTGGATTGGTCGTACTGCTTTCTGAAAGGTAAAAAAATAGATATAGATAAGTAAAATAAATGAACAGATGAGAGATGTTGGCTTTTGTGGGGGACAGAGAGCAGGTTTGTCTCTAGCTCATTTATTTCCATACCAGCTTATACTGTGCCATATGTATTTTAGTTTAGTAACATAAGACAAGTGGCTTGCTGTTGTGTACTCAGGTGGAGCAGCAAGTCTTTCACCCAGAAATTGTGTTTTTATAACAAACAGTTGAGATGACTAACAGCAGTAAAAAATAAATAAATAAAAAATAAATTAATTAAAAATAAGAATTCAGGATTGCTGTTCAAAGCCAGCCCTGGCAGGAAAGTCCATGAGACTCTTATCTCCAATAAATCACTAGAAAACAGAAGTGGCACTGTGGCTCAAGTGGTAGAGCACTCGCCTTGAGCTGAAGAGCTGAGGGACAGTGCCCAGGCCCAGAGTTCAGGCCCCACAATCCCCCCCCCCAAAAAAAAAAAAAAGTCTTACATTGGCCCTAAATCAAGGCCGGCAGTTTGCTGAAGCTGTTGGTTTTAAGCAGGAGCCTAAAGTAATGTCTTTCTTGGTCTGTTGGCCATTTCAGATCTTTGGAAATGTAAAGGTCAATTCACTAGAAAGAAACATTTGATGGGGAGAGAGAAGAGTCTCAGAGATTTTCTTGCCCAGGCTGCCTTTGAGCCGAGATTGTCAGAGCTCAGCCTCCTGAGTAGCTAGCTGGTGAGCCACTAGTGCCTGGCAAAGGCAGGTTTTTATTGTTGTTTGTTTGTTTGGTCAGCCATGGGGCTTGAACTCTGGGCCTGGGCGCTGTCCCTCAGTTCTTCAGCTCAAGGCTAGCGCTCTACCACTTGAGCCATAGCATCACTTCTAGCCTATTCTGTTTGTGGTGCTGAGAAATTGAACCTAGGGCCTTATGCATGCAAGGCAAGCACTCTACCACTGAGCCACATTCCCAGTCCCAAAAGATAGGGTTTTTATGCTGTTGATTTTAAGAGTACTTGGTGTGCTGGGTGCCAGTGGCTCATGCCTATAATCCTAGCTACTCAGGAGGCAGAGGTATGAGGATTGAAGTTGGAAGCCAGCCTGAGTGGCAAAGTCTTTAAGACTCTTACCTCCGATTTAACACCAAAAGCCAGAAGTAGAACTGTAGCGCATATGGTGGAGCACTGTCCTTGAACACAAAAACTCAAAAGAGACACTTTGGTGAGAAGTTTTGTGTCACTTTTTTAAATTAGTAGACTCAATGGGATAAATATAGTACCATTTAATGTTCACATAATAAAGGAAGTGGGAGATAGGAAATAAGTCTGAGAGGAGGAAGCAGGATGCAAAGAATGAAGGAAGAAGTAACTGGTCAAGAAACCCTGGGCATTAGTTGTCACCGCCTTGTGGAACCTTTTAAATTTCAGAAAATTCAAAAAGTAAAAATGGATGGATATTGCAAGTACTAGATACAGATAAATAATTACTAGAATCTCCAAAATAGTGAGTACACGTGTGTCTCTGTGGGGACTGGAAGATGTTTCTGGGTGGGGAAGTTTAGAAAGTTTAGAAGTCAGCTAGGCGCTGGTGGCTCAGGCCTGTAATCCTAGCTACTCAGGAGGCTGAGATCTGAGGATCGCGGTTCAAAGCCAGCCTGGGCAGGAAAGACTGTGAGACTCCTATCTCCAATAAGCCACCAGAAAACCGGAAGTGGCGCTGTAGCTCAAGTGGTAGAGCGCTCGCCTTGAGCTGAAGAGCTGAGGGACAGCGCCCAGGCCCAGAGTTCAAGCCCCATGACTGACAAAAAAAAAAAAAAAGTTTAGAAGTCAGGAAAGTATTTTCCATGAAAGTCAAAAGAAGGCAAAGTATAAAATATGTGAAAGAAGTTCTAGAACATTGACTAGCACATTTTTTCCTTTTTTTTTTTTTAGAAAGACAACAAAGTTGCTGCATAGTCTACAAACAAGTCTTTGAAAATAGGTGAATTTCTAGCTCTTCATGTTCCTGAAAATTGGTTTCTGTCTTTGTGAAGAATGAAGAAGTGAATTTGCTGTATATTTGTCACCAGCACTGGGTTTTGTTTATTTTCTGCTTAATTTCAAAGATAAAATGCAGTTACTTTTTTGGAGGGTGGGGGGTGGGAGGCGGGCAGCTCATCTTTTAAAAAAAATGAGCGTTAAATATATTTGGAACAGGAAAATGTTAAGTAACTTTTTATGTATAGTTAAACTAAAGCTGTACTTCAGTGGGACTTACAGTTTTTGTTTTTTTGTTTTTCATCACTGAAAAGATTTTTCTTATCACTGAATTGTATTTGGCAATTATTGCAAGTTGCCCGCAGACAGGGCCGTGATACTGTGTTTGGAGCCACCGAAGGGTTTTGTGTGTGTGTACGTGTGTGTACGTGTGTGTGTGTATGTGTGAGTGTGTGTGAGTGTGACTTTCTGGAAATCCTATAATGAGGTAGCTTATTTCGTCGATTAATTAGGGTGCTGGATGGTAGAGAATTTTGTCAGTCAACTATGTATACACAGTAAATACTGTTTCTTAGGCAAAGGTAACTTTTTTATATAGTTGTAAAATTCCATTATATTCCATTGCCAAAGAAACATTAAGAACTTTGTATAGCTGTATAAAAAGCAACTAATTTTTTAAAGAATAAACATTTTAAAGTCAGCAACCATACTGTGTCCTTGCAGAAATCGATGAGCTGAGGAGCAGGGTCATGGTGGCTCTTCTTTCTCTGAGCTTTCCAGGCTACAGTTTTTGATTTCTTTTTTTAATGTTTGGAACATAAATAAAGATTTGATACGTTCTTCCATTATCTAAAAAGGATAAATTGTTCCTGCTCCATGTCAGAACTTCTTTTTGTAGCAAATGGCATACCACAGGATTTGTCCAAATAGATATTTTCAGAATATGAATGTAAATAATCATAGATAAGAATGTACTAGCTGTATTTTCAAATAAGTAATCCTCCCCTCTTTTTTTAAAAAAACACATTAAAATTAGGCATCAGCCTATTCTTGGACATGACTGTAATTTTTTTTTCAATAACATTGACTCATTCCATTATGTTTTAAGAGGATTCAGAATGTTCAAAATTATTTTGGCAACATTATCATTGGCATTGGTCCTTGGGCCTGTGACCCACAAATGACTCAATATAGAGTTCACGGCTAATTATAAATTACTGGTCAAACCTTTTGATATTTAAGCTGTAGTAGGAAAAAAAAATCTGGCCACTTTTGTTTTTTTTTATGAAGGCCATGGAATAAAGGGATCCAAAGATTTAAATATTTTTATCTTTTTGTTGTTGCTGTTGATCTTTGTCCTTACAATATTCAGGAGTGAGTGACAAAGATGTGAGAAAAACTGCACTGTAGGAGAATGGGAGGATTGAAACATGGTTGATCGTTTTCATTTTCTATCTTTTGTATAGATCTACAAGGAAATGTTTTGTAATTCGGTTTCACTACTAAGATCCAGTACTCAGCAGCTGTAGTTTAGGGAATACTGTTGAGTACCACTTGCTTGCATGTTATCAACAAAACCTTTTGGAGGACCCCAGAAATCTGAGATTAACACATCTTGGAGGTATTTTGAGCATCCAAGCAAGAGCTATGACAACATCTGTGTAGACTGAGATATGTCCCAGGCTGATTTCTAGGAGAAAAACTGTAGATACCGATTTCACTTGCTCTGGAAGTCTGAGCTCACAGGTCCCCTAGCTCTGGTCACTGGCTGGGGCATCTGTTGTCTGGGTAAAAACTGGCAGCCTGGCATACCTGCAGTGCACCTTACTATATTAAAGCAAGGTTTTTATTCTAAAGCAGAATAAAACTATTGAAGAAAAAAAATGTTTGTCAGAGTTCTTTCTCTTAGTTAACATTCTCTTCCAATAGTAATAAAATGAAAAGCACTTTTTTTTTTTTTGGTCGGTTGTGGGGCATGAACTCTGGGCTTGGGCGCTGTCCCTGCGCTCTTTCTGCTCAAAGTGAGCACTCTACCACTTTTGCCAAGCCATGTCCAGTTTTCTAGTGGTTTATTAGAGATAAGACTTGTCTCTCGGACTTTCCTGCCCAGGCTGGCTTTGAACCTTGATCCTCAGATCTCAGCCTCCTGAGTAGCTAGGATTATAGGCATGAGCCAATCAGAACTGTGTACTGGTGGCTTGTGCAGGTAATTCTGTCTACTGAGGAAGCTAAGATCTGGTTTGAGGCCAGCCTGGGAAGAAAAGTTTGCTCCACGCGATCTCCAAAATAATCAGCCAAAAGTTAGGCTGGGGTTGTGGCTCAAGTGGTAGAACAGCCTAGCAAGTGAGAGGGCCAGAATTAACATAATATGTTTATAGGCTGTAAGCACTGATTCTATTTATTTTTTTTGGGGGGGTGTCCGGTCGTAGGGCCTGAACTCTGGGCCTGGGCGCTGTCCCTCAGCTCTTCAGCTCAAGGCTAGCGCTCTACCACTTGAGCCACAGCACCACTTCTGGCTTTCTTTTCTTTTTCCTTATGTGGTGCTGAGGAATCAAACCCAGGGCCTCAGGTATGCAAGGCAAGCGCTCTACCACTGAGCCACCTTCCCAGCCCCCTGAATCTATTTTTAATTATGTCTTAAGGTTTATCATTGTATATATTTAGGGAAAGTCAAAAGTTCCTTTCTTCTTTCCTAAAGTTTGTGAAATGAAACTGAGCCAACCATGCACAGATGAAGCTACAACCTTAGTCCAAAACCTATCTCCTGCAGGTAAAGAGAGAAGATAGTATCTTGAGTTGAAGGTAGAGTGTTTGCCTAGTATATGTGAGGCTCTAGATTGAATCCTCAGCACAGCAGAAATGAAAAAGATGGCAGTGGTGGTGAAGATTGTAGTACCTAATGTGAGCTGTAAGAAAAGTGGCTCTCCATATAAACTGACGTTTAGGGGGTGTTGGAATGTGAGGGGTTAAGTGTTTGGGTCTTCACAAAAACCAGGGATTACTACTGGTATTTAAGATAAAGAACCAGTCTGGATGCTGGTGGTTCATGCTTGTAATCCTAGCTATTCAGGAAGCTAAAATCTGAGAATCTTGGTTTTAGTCAGCCTGGGCAGGAAAAGTCTGAGGGAATCTTATCTCCATTTACTACCAAAAAGCCAGAAATAGAGCTGTGGCTTAAGTGGTAGAGTGCTAGCCTTGAGTAAAAAACTTCAGGGACAATACCCAGACTCTGGGTTCTTCAAGCTCCTGAACTGGCACCAAATAAGAAAGGCTTTTGGTTTTAAAACATATCTTGCTCCAAGGCATGAAGTAGAACTCTGAATCTAATGTGGTTTCTGATTTTTGGTGATACAGGGCTGGAAGAAATTCCAGCTCTGTTCAGAGTTAATGAGCTTGGATGACAAATTCATTAAATTTGAATAGTGGTCATGTTGATTGTAAGTAAATGCTGTAAACAATCCTGATGTCTTAAGTTACAGTGTACAGTGAAACAGTAGCTTAGGGGGTAGGGGGAACAAACTTAAAAAAAAAATTGTCGGTCATGGGGTTGAACTCGGGCTGGGCGCTATCCCTGAGCTCTTGTGCTCAAATCTAGCACTCTACCACTTAAGCCACAGCACCACTTCTGGCCTTTTCTACATACTTTATTGGAGACAAGAGTCTCACAGACTTTCCTGCTTGGGCTGGCTTTGAACTGTGATTCTCAGATCTCAGCTTCCTGAGTAGAATTATAGGCATGAACCAGCAGCTCCCAGCCAGAATATTTTTTTGTGCCTGTAATGAGACTTGAACTCAGCCTGGGTGCTGTCCCTTCGCTTTTTCACTCAAGCTAATGCTCTGCCACAGCTTCACTTCTGGATTTTTTGTGATTAGTTCGAGATAAAAGCCTCACAGACTTCACTGTCTGGGCTGGCTTTGAATCTAGATCTTCAGACCTCAGCTGCCTGAGTAACTAGTATTACAGGCATGAGCCACCAGTGCTGAGCTAATGACCAGAGCATATTGGAGTTTGGTAATGAGACTCTAAATGGATGACTCATAGTCACTCCAGTTGAGCAGCCCAGAAACAACTTAAGAGCAGCCAGCAAAGGCACAGAAAATCTGGCCTTCCCCTCCAGCTGGAACAGTCTGGGTGTGAAGAAGGCCAAGTCTGGAGGGGTGAGGAAAGCATGGGTCTAGATGAGACTAACACATTCCACTGGTTGGCTTTTCCAGTCATTCTGGTACTGGGCACTGGAATCTGTTTACTACTCAGTGTATGAAGAGGCCCCCAGTCCTGCTGCTTACCTAGTCTACATAATTCTGCACTGTCAGCCTCACCGCACCACTGATGACCCTGCAAATGGGTGTGCAACTCATCCCCAACTCATCAGCAAGAAGCTTGAAGTGGAGGTGTGGGTCAAATGACAAGAGCTCCAGCTTGTGCAAAAAAAAGCCAAATGAGAGCACAAGGAAAGTCTGTGAGACTCATCCGGACACAGCCAGATGTGGCTCTAGTGGGAGAGCGACCAGCCTTGAGCAAAAAAGCTAAGGACAGCCCTCAGGCCCTGAGTTTATGTTTCAGTATCAGCACAAAAATGAATGAATGATAAGAACTGGTGTTCCTGTCATCTTAACCTGCAGCCCCTTTTTTGCATTGGTTATTTCCCAGGTAGGGTCTCCTCTTTATGCTCAGGTGGGCCTGAACTGTAATCTTACGCTTCCTTATATGACAGGATGGCAGGCACACATTGCTTAAACCAGTCTTTGCATTTTCCTGGTAGCTAGGATAAATGGTGTGCACAACCATACCCAGCTATTGGTTGAAATGAAGTCTCAAAAATAAGCTCTGGTTGGCATTGAACCTCAATTTCAACCTCCCCAGTAGCTAGGATTATAAATATGAACCACTAGGCCCTATATTTTGTTTACATAGTTTATCAACTACTGATCACATAATACAAAAATGTACTCTCCACTCCCAGCCACCTGTGTCCTTTTAATATGCTTCTCAAGATAACTGTCTATAGCTAGTATATAATCTTTGTTATGACTGAAATAAATAGTTTATTGAGAAGTACTGTTTCCTCTCTGCTTCACCCAAAAGGAAACCACTCTTTGGTTTATTTATAACTTTTTGTCCAGAAGTTTCCTGATTGGCTTTTGGCTGTGTGTGTATGTATCTGTCTGTATGTTTGTGTCTGTCCTGGGACTTGAATTCAGATAGTGGGTGCTGTCCCAGAGTTTTTTGCAAGGCATGCACTCTACCACTGAGCTACCTTCCCAGCCCTCCCAGAGTTTTTTGAGCTACAGCTTTACTTCTGGCTTTTTGCTTTATGGCAGATTGGAGATTGCTGCCTAGGTTGGCTTTGAACCATGATCCTCGGAACTCATCCTGAGCTAGGATTACAGACAGGCCTGAGCTGGTTCTTAGCTTTGAGTGGCTCTTTTTTTTTTTTTTGGTCTTGGGGCTTGAACTCTGGGCTTGGTCACTGTCCCTCAGCTCTTCAGTTCAAGGCCAGTGCTCTACCGCTTGAGCCACAGCGTCACTTCCGGTTTTCTAGTAGTTTATTGGAGGTAAGAGTCTCATAGACTTTCGTGTCTGGGCTGGCTTTGAACGGCGATTCTCAGATCTTAGCCTCCTGAGTAGTCTGATTGGCTTTTGATCTTTTTTTCCAGTCCTGAGGCTTGAACTCAGGGCCTGGGTACTGTCCCTGAGCTTCTTTTGCTCAAGGCTAGCATTCTACCACTTGAGCCACGGCGCCACTTCTGGCTTTTTCTGTTTACATTGTCCTGAGGAATAAAACTCAGCTCTTCATACATGCTAGGCAAGCACTCTACCAATAAGCCACATCCCCAGCCCCCAATCCTCTTTATATCATTTCTTTCTCCTCTGTCCTCTTAGTCTCCTTACATATTCTGTCACATCAGCTATTCCGCTATTGCATACTTTTTTTTTTTTTTTTGGTTGGTCATGGGGCTTGAACTCTGGGCCTAGATGCTGTCCCTGAGCTCTTCAGCTCAAGGGTAGTGCACTACCTCTTGAGTTACACCACTACTTCAGGTTTTCTGAGTGGTTTATTGGAGATAAGAATCTTGTGGACTTCCTGCCCAGGCTGGCTTGGAACCACAATCCTCAGGTCTCAGACTACTGAGTAGCTAGAATTTCAAGTGTGAGCCACCAGTGCCTGGCTATTCCATACTTTTTATATTCCTTAAACTGACTTTATACCTTTGACCAATTCTTCTTGGGACTATTTACAAATGTGTGTGTGTGCGTGTATGTGCGCACATGTACTGCTAGTACTGGAGCTTGAACTCAAGGGCCTTGTCTGGGTGCTGTCCCTGAACATCTTGGGTTCAAGGCTAGCCCTCTACCACTTGAGCCACAGCACCACTTCCTGCTCTTTGTCTCAGGATTTTCTGCCCTAACCTGGCTTTGAACTGTGCTCCTCAGATCTCAGCCTCCTGAGGTAGCTAGGATTACAGGCTTGAGCCACTTGTACCTGGCTGTCCTTTGGATTTTTATTCCCATAGAAGGAATGAAGACTTGACAAACCTTTTGGATCCTCCTTCCTGTGGTGCCCTAAAGAGAACCAATGGGCTGCCATGTGGGAGTCACTCCCAGGCATCGGGCCTGTTGCCAAGGACAGCCATTCTGATGGTCACAGTGCTCTTTTTGTTAAGGCTAATAAATCCTCTCTTGTTTCAGTAACAAGCAGTTGGAGTTATTACATTTTGATAATGGAAAGAAAAGTCCACCCACGTCCAGGGATGTAGGACAGAGTTCTAGTTTCTTTAACCAGATCTAAGATCCTTTGCCGGCCCCTCTCCCCCCCCACACCATGGGTTTATGAATCTGAAGGGATGTTCCTCTAATGAAACACTGTTCCACCCTGATGTGTGTTTTTGCACACGCACATGCTTGTGCATACACGTGTGCTGGTACTTGGGCTTGAACTCAGGGCCTGGGCACTGTCCCTTGGCTTTTTGCT
This sequence comes from Dipodomys ordii, assembly GCF_000151885.1. NCBI lineage: Eukaryota > Metazoa > Chordata > Mammalia > Rodentia > Heteromyidae > Dipodomys > Dipodomys ordii. The sequence goes on from NW_012267308.1 coordinate 3,358,171, forward strand.
CAAGGCTAGCACTCTCACTTGAGCTTTCTAGAAGACAGCCTGGGCAGAAAAGAATTTGAGACTCATTTCCCAATTAACCAGCAAAAATTAGAAGTGGAGGTATGACTTAAGTAGTAAAACAGCTGCTTTGAGCGGGGAGGTGAGTGGGAGCTAAAGGGTACTATCTAGGCCCTGAGTTCTGGCCCCAGTATTCCCCTCTAGGGAGCAATCTGGAGACTGGAGAAAGGTTCGCCTTCCTCACAAACCCTCACCTCCATTGTTGCTGTGCCTCACTGACTAAGCTCTGGCCTTTCCTCTCAGTCTCTCTCCAAACCCAGCAAATGCAGCCAGTTGCTTTTGTGCTCAGAATGTCTGGCCAGCTCTCTTCAGACCAGCTCCTAAATCCTGTGGATTCTGGAATGCAGCTAGCTGCTTTTCTGAGACAGCTATCTTGTAACTTTTACCTCCTGCACAAGGAATACTCTCCCCTCCCCCCCAAAAAAAATCCTCTCTAGATTCTTGTTCCCTGCTTACAAGTAGATCAAGTAGACTTGTCTGTGAAAACCCCAAAGGCTGTCTCAGATGCTCCCACTAAAACTAACAGGTAAATGCAAGCTCCTGCTCTTCCTGCCTTCAATAGCACTCGAGCCAACAGTAATAATCTTAGTGCTCAGGAAAGTCAATTCTGGGCTGGGAAGGTGGCTCAGTGGTAGAGTGCTTGCCTTGCATGCATGAGACCTAGGTTTGATTCCTCAGCACCATGTAAGCAGAAAAAGCTGGAAATGGCGCTGTGGTTCAAGTGGTAGAGGGCAAGTGTTGAGCTGAAGAGTTCAAGGACAGTGCCCAAGCCCAGAGTTCAGGCCCCATAACAAAAAAGAAAAAAGTCAATTTTTCAAACTCCTGGGAGCCCCTGGAAGTGGGATATTCTGGTTTTTCAGCCTTTCTGAAATATAGTGAAACCCTCATAAAAAGCCAGCTATTAGGGCCGGGAAGGTGGCTCAGTGGTAGAGCGCTTGCCTTGCATGCCTGAGGCCCTGGGTTCGATTCCTCAGCACCACATAAGCAAAAAGAAAAAAAAGCCGGAAGTGGCACTGTGGCTCAAGCGGTAGAGCGCTAGCCCTGGGCTGAAGAGCTGAGGGACAGCGCCCAGGCCCAGAGTTCAGGCCCCACGACCGGACCAAAAAAAAAAAAAAAAAAGCCAGCTATTAAGCCAGACACCTATAATCTCAGCTAGTCAGCTGAGATATAGAGGATTGCAGTTCAAAACCAGCCTGGGCAGAAGTCCTCAAGACTCCCATCTCCAAAATAACTAGCAAAAAGTTAGCTTGAAGGCATGGTTCAAGTAGTAGAGTGCCAGTCTAGCAAGCAGTAGACCTCAGTATAGGGGGGAAGGGGAGAGGAGCTTATTCTCTGTGCAGGAGTTTCTTTAACCCAAAAAGTCTGCCAGGTGTCACCAGCCTCCATAGACCTTCCTCCAAGCAACCTGTCCATTTCCTCCTCAAGCTAGCTTTTGGTAGCCTGGGTTCCCCAGTCCAGCTTGTTGGTAACCAACTGCTCTATCTGTTCTTCAGTGTTCAACCCCGAGGAGTCCTGGCTCAACTTCACTTTTATCTGAGAGCTACTGTGAGGAGGCACTTGGTACGAAAAGTCAAGTCTAAACTAGTGGCTATCAGCCTACCATGGAGCCTTAGTACTTGCTATTGGAAAAGGCTAAGCATCTCTCCTGTCCACTGTCCTGTTTCAAGGCCTTTTCCCTGTTTTCTGTTTTAGGATCCCCCCCTACCCCCCGGCTTTTTCTTTGTGCAAGTACTGAGACTTGAATTCGGGGCCACTAGAGCCACATCTCTACTTCCAGCTTTTTGCTGGTTAATTGGAAATGAGTGTCAAGGACTTAATGCCCAGGATGGCTTTAAACCATGATCCTTCCATATCAGCCACCTGAGTAGCCGGCATGAGCCACTGAAGCCTTTCTTTTCCCTCCCTTCCTTCCACCTTTCCTCTTCCTCTTTCTTTCCTTCCCTCTCCCTCTTTCCCTCTCTTTTGAATTTCTTTTCTTTCCAGGGCTCCTGTCCTCCTCCCCCCCCCCCCCCCCAGGTCAGGGTACTCCTCCCCTCTTCCACTTTCCTCTCCGATCACGTGTTATAATTGGCACTACCTGGTCACAGGCATGGCTAACAGTAGTGTTGGTTTTCCACCACCAGAGGATGGACCTACGAGGGTCCCCTCCAGTGCCCGGCACGTACCGAGAGCTCACAGTGCTCACCATTTCACTCGATTTCAACCATAAACCCTTAAGCATGAAGCCCATCCATCCCCTCTCGAGGCCAAGCCACAGTGGCGCCTGCAGGATCCTGCTGCAGGTGCTCCTAGAAGGTCCCCGTCTTCCCCCCGAGTGGGGGGGGTCCCTGGATCGCGAGGGGGAGGACGTTCAGGGGCGCCCCCGCCCCGTCGGGCCAGGCGCGGAGGAAGGGGTCGGCTCTGAGAGGGGTGGGGGTTGGAGGAGAAGGAAGAGGAGATCCGGAGTCCGCCCGGGGCGGGGGCGGGGCCTGCGGGGGGGCGCGGCC
>NW_012267308.1:3360855-3374268 GCF_000151885.1 Dipodomys ordii
CGGCCACGGCCCCAGGCGTCGTCGGCGAACCCCGAGGGTCGCGTGGTGGGGCGGTGGGCAGTGGGGTGTGTGGGGGGGTCACAGTGGTAACGCGGGTCGCGGGGGGAGCTCTCGGGGCTTCGCTTCACGCGGGGAGGTGGGGTGGGTGAGGTTGTCCGCCCGCTCTGTGGAGGACGCCGGGGCTGTGAGGGCTCCGGCCGGGAGGACGGACGGACGGACGGAAGCGCGGAAGGGTCAGCTCGGCGCAGGCCCGGCCTAGGACTAGGGGGCGGCAGGGGAGGGGTCTGGAGACTACGGCGTCGGGGAGCCGCTCGGTGGGACTCGGGGTCTGGGAGACTCGGTCAGGGCCGCGGACTGGCGCCAGCACCGGCTCCCGGAAGCTCGCCGCGGCGGCGTCCTCAGAGGGACCGCGGCTGGGGCGGGGGGTGGAAGGGGTGCGTGTGCGGCCGGCGCCGGGGGTCCGCGAGGGATTGGGAAGGGGGGACGCGGCCCTCGCGCGGCCCCACGGCGGCCACCGCCCCCTCCTCCCCCCTCGCTGCCTCTTTCGACCGGGCTGGGCGCAGCTTCCCGGCGGTGCCGCCGCACGGGGCCTGAGAAGAACGTGATTTTCCGGCCCTGTGGGGAGCCTTGCTGGCGCAGTGGGACCAGGGGAGGGGGCGGGGGTTTCCCCGGGGAACCCAGGTGGAGCTGGGCTTTGAGGACTGAAAGACCCACGCCTGGGGTGGGGATGGGGGGGTGGGGAGCGATCGCAGGGTCAGGGGTGTGTCTTTTCTTCCTTGCCACCGACAGTGCAGAGGCAAAGAAGCCGCCCGTCTGTCTGTCCTGATAAGAATTTTGTTTATACTTCGTAACACACACACACACACACACACCAAGGAACATTCAGCTTGGGGGGGGGAAGCCCCCCATTTGGAAAAGATTATGGTCCCACCCCGCAACATCACCACTAACCCCTATTAGAAAAGCAGTTCATTTCACTGGTCCTGGTTTTTGAAAAACAAAACACAAAAAACATTCAAGACAGTACCAAAAGTGTCAAGGGGGAAAAAAAAATGAGTGACAACCACTGCTCACAATTTGGTGATAGGAATGAATACATAAGTGGTCACTTTTATAGGCTTCATAGTATATCATTATTTAACCAAGCCCTGCTGATGAGCATTTACAGTTTTCAGTTAGTCACAAAATAATTTTGCCCCAATGGATTTGATTTGTATCTTAGCCATAAATTTGCAAATGGGGTCAGAGGTAGTATGTTTTTTCCCCTTTGCTGAAATGTTTGGAAAAATTCTTCTAGGCCTCAGTATTACAAGAATTCCATCTGTGTTTACTTCTTTGTGTCTCTCCCTCTCTTTCTCAGCTATTTACTTAAAATTTATTTTTGGTTTAAGATACAAAATAATTTCCCACGTGGCTAGACATTTGTCCCAGTTTTATTGAATGAGCTATATTGTAGACAAATTTCTAAGTGTTTAAAAAAGGGCTATTTTCAAATTTTTCCTTAGATTTTTGTGTATATGTTCTCATATTCCTGGAAAAACACAGTTGCTTCTTTACAGAGCACTTTGTTTTTCCTTTAAATCATTTTGCTTTACAAGTTCAGGAAATACTCATTTCATGTCTGAGGTTTTTTTTTTTTAATCTATGTATTTTAAAGCTAAAAAAGTTTCATTTTATTGCTGTTTCATTTGACAAGATAAGTCCATATGTAGAGTTCAGGTTTGTTGTGGCAACTTTTCAGTCTGGCATTTGAGATTCTAATCTTCCTCTATTTTTGCACACGAATACGTAGGTTAGCATTGGAGACCAAGATAGAAAAGATCTCAGATTCCCTTGGCAAGCCTAGATTTTTTTCAATCTAAAATTATCTCTGGATTTTTGGAAGACAACATGCTTTAGCATCCTTGAAATATATTTATTTATATTTAAGCATATATATACATATATGTTATATGTTGCTCATGATTCTGCTGATGTTTTACTAAATGTTTATTCTTTTGAAAATCCGATGCCCACAATACCAGGAGCTGTACTGTCCAGCAGATCTTTGAAGTCTGTAGGAAAATAATGTGTCTTGAGCTAGCAGGCTGGAGTATTACGTGGGTAGTCTGTTGGTTTTCTTTCTTTTTTTTTTTCTTTTTTTGTTGGTTGTGGCTTGAACTCTGGGCCTGGGCGCTGTCCCTGCGCTCTTTAGCTCAAGGCGAGCGCTCTACCACTTGAGCCACAGCGCCACTTCAGGTTTTGAGTGGTTTCCTGGAGATGAGAGTCTCATGGACTTACCTGCCTGGGCTGGCTTTGAAGCATGATCCTCAGATCTCAGCCTCCTCACTAGCTAGGATTACAGCATGAGCCACCAGCGCCCAGTTTTCTAACACCAGAGGCTGGACCTACAAGGATCCCCTCCAGTGCCCGGCATGTACCGAGAACTCAGTTTCAACAATAAACCCTAAGCTTGCAGCCCATCCCCTCTCAAGGCCAAGCCACAGTGGGCACCATTGGGTTACATTGGGGGTATAGTCGTTCTACCACTTCAATGAGCCACAGTGCTACTTTTGGTTTTCTGGTGGTTAATTGGTGAAAAGAGTCTTACAGACTTTCCCACCTGGGCTGTAATTGAACTGTGTGCCTCAGATCTCAGTCCCCTGAGTAGCTAGGATTACAGGCGTGAGCCACCGACACCCAGCTCTACAGTGTAAATTTATAGAGTGCATGAGTGTCATTCTTTGGGTGCTGGTGGCCCACACCTGTGATTAGCTATTTAGGAGGCTGAGATTTGAGGATTGAGGTTCAAAGTCAGCCCAGGCAGGAACTCATGAGACTCTTCTCCAATTAACTCCCCAATAGTCAGAAGCAGTGTTGTGGTTCAACTGTAGAATGCCAAGAAAGTCCATGAGACTTTTACCTCCAGTTAAAAACCAAAAGGCCAGAAGTGGTACTGTGGTTCAACTGGTACTGTGGTTCAGCCTGGAGAGGAAACAGTGCAGGATGGGAGGGTGTGGGCCTGGAAATCAAGCCCCAGTACTGGACCAAAGGTGAGGGGGGCGGGGAGTATTAAGAACTGTGCTTCAAATGTGTTTTTTTCTCTCTTTTGTCGGTCGTAGGGCTTGAACTCTGGGCGTGGGCACTGTCCCTCAGCTCTTCAGCTCAAGGCTGGCACTCTACCACTTAAGCCACAGTGCCACTTCCATGTTTTTCTCTTTAGAAACAAGATCTCTCCTTTACGGTCTCCTCATGAGTAGGTTCAGCAGCCAGTGCTTCTTCTTTTCCTTTGACTTTGCCTGTAAATATTTGGTGTGATGAACCATTTTTGCTGTCGTGATTACATCAAGGTTGGCCTCCTTGGAGCTCTTGAGGGTCATTCTCTTAAGTTCGTGATTGTTTCTTCATTTGTGTCTCTTGATGCTCCACTTGTTCCATCTGCCTGGGGGCATTCTCTGAAGCTTAGCTCGCCTTTCTTAACCACCTACCCAATATGTGCTGCTCCTGCCTACCCAGTGTGTGATTGGCAGGATAGGGAGCCCTTCATTATTTCCCAAGGTAGCCTGTTGTTTCTAAAACTAGAGATCTTCCTAGTTTATGTATCTCATCTCTTCTACCTACCTATTGACTCAGGATATATTTGACACTTTATCATTAGTTCCTATTTGTTTTTTGGTACAGTACTAGTATTGGGGCTTGAACTCAGAGCAAGGGTGTTGCTCCTTAGCTTTTTCATTCCAAGCTAGCACTCTGCCACTTGAGCCACAGCTCCATTTGTGACTTTTTTTTCTGTCGGTCTTAGGGCTTGAACTCTGGGCCTGGGCGCTGTCCCTGAGCTCTTTTTTTTTTTTGGTCGGTCGTGGGGCTTGAACTCTGGGCCTGGGCACTGTCCCTCAGCTCTTCAGCTCAAGGCGAGCGCTCTACCACTTGAGCTACAGCGCCACTTCCGATTTTCTGGTGGTTTATTGGAGATAAGAGTCTCACAGTCTTTCCTGCCCGGGCTGGCTTTGAACCGCGATCCTCAGATTTCAGCCTCCTGAGTAGCTAGGATTACAGGCGTGAGCCACCAGCGCCCGGCTGTCCCTGAGCTCTTCAGCTCAATGGGAGTGCTCTACCACTTGAGCCACAGCACCACTTCTGGTTTTCTGGTGGTTAATTGGAGATAAGAATCTCCTGGACTTTCCTGCTCAGGCTGGCTTTGAATCACAATCCTCAGATCTCAGCATCCTGAGTAGTGAGGATTACAGATCTGAGCCATCAGTGCCCAGCTTCCACTTGTGACTTTTTTTTGGGGGGGGGAGGGAGGGTCCAGTCGTGGGGCCTGAACTCTGGGCCTGGGTGCTTTCCTTCAGCTCTTCAGCTCAAGGCTAGTGCTCTACCTCTTGAGCCACAGCACCACTTCCAGCTTTTTTCTTTTTTCTTATGTGGTGCTGAGAATCAAACCCAGGGCCTCATGCATGCAAGGCAAGCGCTGTACCACTGAGCCACCTTCCCAGCCCCAACTTGTGACTTTTTGTTTGTAGTTGTAGATGTAAGTCCCATGGATACAGGAGGCTGAAATCTGAGGATTGCAGTTTGAACGTAGCCCACGCAAGAAAGTCCATGAGACTCTTATCTCCAACAAACTACTCAGAGAACACCAGAAGTGGAGCTATGACTACTCAACTGGTAGAATGCCAGCCTTGAGGAAAAGAAGCTTGGGGACATGGCCCAGGTCTGAGTTCAAGCCCCAGACCAGCATACACATACACAAAATAAAAATCTCATGGACTTTCCTTCCCTAGCTGGCTTCAAACTAGAGTTCTCATCTCAGCCTCCTGAGTAACTAGAATTACAGGCTCCTGGCCCTTCTTATTTATTTACTTATTTACTTATTTTGGAGATCATCTCTTGACTGTGTTGGGATTACAAGGGTTTGCCACCATGCTCAGCTGCTATTTTTAGTCTATTCCTATACCTTGATTGTGTTTAGTAAAGTCACAGTCATGAAATGTTTACAGAATGGACCCATTTGCTTTACTGGAAGATCAGAATGCAGCTGAAGGGCACAGTGTAGAGAAAAGAAAAAAAAACAATTTTTAGCCGGGCGCTGTTGGCTCACGCCTGTAATCCTAGCTACTCAGGAGGCTGAGATCTGAGGATCGCGGTTCAAAGCCAGCCCAGGCAGGAGAGACTCCTATCTCCAATAAATCACCAGAAAACCGGAAGTGGCGCTGTAGCTCAAGCGGTAGAGCGCTGCCTTGAGCTGAAGAGCTGAGGGACAGCGCCCAGGCCCAGAGTTCAAGTCCCACGGTCGACAAAAAAAAAAAAAAATCAATTTTTACATTTTATGGCAGTGTATCACAACTATCTAGCATGCCATATCTATGTATAGGCTCAAAACCTACAAAGGGAGACACCAAAAAAGTTCTGCCAGATTTCAGGAACCTTGTCTGTTTTATTCACTTTTTAGGACACAGTGTTCTGGAAACAAGCATTTGCTGAATGAATGAACATCTGGGAATAAAATAAAAATAATACAAATGAGCCATCTATAGAAAAGATATAAACCTAAGCTGGGAAGACTGTATGTGTACTTTGAAGAATTTCAGGGAGAACTTTAAGTTAAACCAAGCTGACCCAGCTGTAACCCCCAAGAAAGCATGCTTGGAATGTGTTTGTAACCAGAAAGCTTAAACTTAATTTTGTGTCTTCCAAAGAAAGACTTGGGTTTTTAAGGAGAGGATTGAGATGACGTGGAAATGGGAGTGGAAGGTCCAAGAAAGGGAACTAGGTTTTGTGTCTGAGCCACAGTCTGGGGATTCTGACCAGGGGCGCTATGTAGAGTCCTCGACTAGACTTCTGTAAGGCCAAGAACTGAGTGTGAGCCTCCTTTTTTATTTTTAATACTGGAGTTTGACAGCTGGGCACCAGTGGCTCACCCCTGTACTCCTAGCCACTCAAGAGGCTGAGATCTGTGGATTGTGGTTTGAATTCAGCCTGGGCAAGAAAGTCTGTGAGTCTCTTAAATCACTAGCTAACCAGCAAATAGTCAGAAGTGGAGGTCTGACTTAAGTAGTAGAACACAAGCCTTAGCAAAAAAGCTAAGAGACATTGCTCAGGCCCAGAACAGGCAAAAATAAAAACTGGATTTGAATTCTAGGACTTAAGTTTGCCAGGCAAGTGCTCTACCACTTGAGCCATATCCCTAACCCTTCTTTTGGTATTTACCAACTTAGTCCCTGGCATTCGGGTTAATGCATCAGTCATCTCTGAGCCTAAATCAGTCTCCTTTGGAATTTCTTGCTCTTGGACCCCCTGACAGCTGATAAGCAGTCAGTGGGAAGTGCTGATAGATAGGCCATGCCCAAATTTCTCAGACAGGGACTCTAACCTGCAAGTTAGAGTATTTTTCCTGTTCTTGAGCTGAGGACTGTGGCCAGCACAGTCCATGACATGTAGGAAGGTGGAGAGGTAAGCAGGCATGAGATACATAGTTAAGAACCATAACTTACTGAACACTATTGGCCTTTAGGCTCACTGTGTTAAGTATTGGTGTGTGTAACAATTTAGTCTTCATGACAACTCAGTGATGCAGTTGTTGTAGAAGTGACACATTGAATATCATCCATAAGTCTCTCAGCCTTGATTCAGCTCACCTACTGCTAAATTCTCCATATGTTTTGTACATTTAAAAGCTTTTTGTCTGAGTTGTGTGTCTGTAGTTGTGTGTCTGAAATCTTGGCTATTCTAGAGGCTGAGATATGGGAATTGTGGTTTGAAGCCAGGCCATACAGGAAAGTCAGTTAGCCACCAAAAAGCCAGAGAAGGAGCTGTGGCTCAAGTGGTAGAACACCAGCCTTGAGTGAAAAGATCAGCGACAGTGCCCAGGCCCTGAGTTCAAACCCCAGGATCAGTACAAAAACACTTATTAGTGCAGATACAGATTGGCTCAGAGAAACAATTAGTGAAAAGAAGGTGGTGCAGCACAATGCATATGTGCTCACTTGTGTAGAATTGTATAGATAGACATGAAGTACTTTTCTAAATACAGAAATATATTCTGGAATTATAGGCTTTGAACTGAGATCCTTATGTCTCAGCCTCCTGAATAGCAAGGATTACTGGCATGAGCCCCTGGAGCCTAGCTTTTTTGTTGTTGGTGGTCGTGGAGCCTGAACTCTGGGCCTGGGCGCTGTCCCTTGGCTCTTCAGCTCAAGGCTAGTGCTCTACATACTTGAGCCACAGTGCCACTTACGGCTTTTTCTGCTTATGTGGTGCTGAAGAATCGAATCCAGGGCCTCATGCATGCAAGCACTCTACCACTGAGCCACCTTCCCAGCCCAGAGCCTAGCTTTTTATTTTTATGTATTTATTTAATTTAGTTTTTTTTGTGATTGAGGGCTTGAACTCAAGGCCTGGCTGCTCTGTCCCTGAGCTCTTTTGCTCAAAGCTAGTGCTCTATCATTTGAGCCACAGCACCACTCCTGGTTTTCTTGTGGTTAACTGGAGATAAAGAGTCTTGTGAACTTTCCTACCCCAGTTGGCTTTGAACCATGGTCCTCAGATCTCAGTCTCCTGAGCAGATAGGATAATAGGCATGAGCCACCAGCACCTGACTTTTACTTTTATTTTTTTTAATGAAGGAACAGGAAGGTTTTGCATATGGAATTAGAACTAGAAAAAAATTTTACTTTCCTCATTAAAAAATGATTGGGGGAATTTGGTACTAATTAGGTGTATTTATGCCTAGGGAACCTGGGAATTCCTGAGTCTTCCCTCACCCCACTCTCTGCCCTGGAGGCAAATGTGTGCGCATAGGAACAGAGGCTGAGAGAAGTTGGCTTGGCTCCCAGACTTGAGTGCCCCAGGCTCTGGTGGCCTAGGCCAGGAAAGGCAATAGTTAGCCTTCCTAGTAGCTCACAAGGACCTGTGTTTCCCACCTGTGGGTCTTAAAGTAGGAGAGAGAATATAGATTCCATCCACATGCCTAAGTGGCTTTGTCATGTACTTTGTAATTTGTAGCAATTGAACCTCCTCCTCAGTTCTGTCCACCTCCAGTTAGAGTGGGTAGAGTCATGGCCTCATTTCCCTCAGGAGCCCATAGGGTATTTTGTTACCTGGACTCCAGGAAGGTTAAATTTCTGGAAGTTATAACTGTACATAAAGACCACAGTATGATCTACAGTGGTAGTAATAATCATATTACTTTTTTTTTTTTGCAAGTATTAGGATTTGAAGTCAGAGCCCTGAGCTTTCCTTCAGTTTTTTTACTCGTCTAGTGCTCTACCACTTGAGTCACACCTCCACTTGTCTTTTTACTGGTTCCTTGAAGATGAGAGTCTCACAGACTTTCTTGCCAGGGTTGTCTTTGAACCACAATCCTCAGATCTCAAGTTTCTGAGTAGCTGGGATTCTAGGTGTGAGCCACCAGTGCCTGGCTACAAATATAAGCTTTTAAGTCTTTGATCTTGCTTTTCCCTTCTCCATAAAACCAAAATACCCTCAACTTAAGCAACATTAAGCCTATTCCTTCATCTGTGTGACTATTTAACCCATTTGTCCTTTTCATTTTTTTAAGGCTCTGCTATTTTGAAAGTAAATTTCAGCTCTGTTGACTTTGTGTCTGAAGAAGTTTTTCTTCTGCTTAAATGAAACAATAACTTATTTGTGGGTTGCCAAATAGAAAGGCTTCCAGAACCACTAATGATATCTTACATTGGCTTTGTAGAGGAATGCCATGTTTTGTGGTGATAAATTGTTACAGAGCACATGTCAGCAGTCAGGAACCACCATGCAGGCAGTGTGTCTGCTGCTGGAGTAGCTCCTTGATAGCGGGTGCTGTCTGCTTCATTCATGGCTACATTTGCTGCTTCAACTTTGGGTTGACCCAAGTCAGTGCATATAGAAGCATTTTATTTGTTTGTTGTCAATCCAGGGGCCTGAACTCAGGGCCTAGGCACCATCCCTGAGCCTCTTTGTGCTCAAGGCTGGCACTCTGCCACTTGAGCCATAGCGCCACTTCCAGCTTTTTCTGTGTATGTGGTACAGAATCGAACCCAGGGCTTCATGCATGCTAGGCAAGCACCATATTCCCAGTCTCATTTTATTTTTTGTCCCTGTATTGGGGCTTGAATTTGGGATTGCAAGTCTGAATTATCCTGCCTGACTTGTTTGTTGAGAAGGGGAGGAGGGGGAAGCCTTGCTAACATTTTGACTGGGCTGGTGTGTGTGCCCACGTGAGTGTGCATGCACACATGCCTGGCCTGGGGCTTGAACTTGGCCTGGACACGGTCCCTGAGCCTTTTGGTTGCCGTTGTTCAAGGCTAACACTTAACCACTTGAGCTATGGCTCCATTTCTGGCTTTTTGGAAGTTAATCGGAGATATTCCTGTGTATTCCTAGCTACTCAGGAAGCTAAAAATCTGAGGATTGTGGTTCAAAGCCAGTTCAGGCAGGAAAGGCTGTAGGACTTTTATCTCCAATTAACCAACAACAATAACAAAAAAAAAATGTCTCATGGACTTCCTTGCCTGGGCTGGCTCTGAACTGTGATTCTCCTGTCTCAGCCTGCTAAAGAGCTAGGATTCCAAGTGTAAGCCACCGGAGGTCAGACTGACTTTGAACTGTGGTCCTACGGATCTCATCAATCAAGTAGCTCAGATTAAGCCATTTCTTTACTAGAGAAAAAAAAGTGGGTTGGGAATGTGGATTAGTGGTTGAGTGCTTGCCCTGCATGCATGAAGCCCTGGGTTCGATTCCTCAGTGCCATATAGATAGAAAAAGCCAGAAATGGCACTGTGGCTCAAATGGTGGAGTGCTAGCTTTGAGCACAAAGCTCAGGGACAGTGCGCAGCCCTGAGTTCAAGCCCCAGGACTGGCAGAAAAAGAAAAGTTTAATCATGGCCTCCTTAAAGCTATTTCATTGTTTTTGGTTTTTTTTTTTTTCATGCTGATGGGACTCATTTCATGAATTTTCACCAGAGTCTTCAAACAGTCATATTTCTTGTATTAATTCTCTGGCTTTCTTGGAGCCTGTTTCTGTGTAATAAGCTAGTATCCAGTTTGTCCTGTTTTCCTGTCTCCCTGGCACAGAAGTAGTCTGAGGTTTGGTGGACCCAGAAGTGCTACTTCCTTTTCTGGAGCCTTGGCTCCCCCTGCCTGCCTGCCTTTCCGTTTGGATGTTTTAATGGCACCCTCCCTTGCTCAGTGATTTGTGTTCAGGAAGTTGGGCAGTGATTTACTTGTTTCTGCTTTGTGAACTTCCTCCCCTCACTTCCTCAGGAAACCAAGCAGCTCCTGGCTGGCTGCTGGTCGCTGATTTTATGTGATAGAAGACAAGGCCTTAGGGTCTGAACTGGAGCCAGTTTTTTCCACCTTTGTCTTTTTACTGCCGTCTTCCTCTGGGCGTCATAGGAACATTTTGTGATTGGGTCAAAATGATGTCATGTCCTCCTCAGCCCTGGGAGAGATTGCTGCTCCGCTAGAGTACAGACAGAGCCTTCCTTGAGTAGGTAGGGCTGCTTCTGTTCAGCAGTAACATCACCGAGTGAGCTGTTGTGACCCTGTGGCCCAACCATCATCTTGGGTGAACAGCTTGGCAGGAGCAAAGGGTAGGTTGAAGGGATGAGACTTGTGGCAGGTAAGGCTGGTAAGGTGCATTCTGGGTGCTTTGCAGGGCTCTTGAGTGAAGGGAATGAAGAAGTCCTGTCTGCAGTGAGGTATGTAACAAGGGCATTGTTCTTTCTCTGGACTCATGCATTTATTGTCCAGATTACCAAGTTCACACACAGTACCTACTGTGTCTCCAACGATGCCCCTTGCTGCCTCATGAATTGTAGCTTCATTTATGGAAGGATTTGTACCACATCTCCCAGAAAGAAGTAACTTTTGGTTTGGATTCTAAAAAGTAGATGGTAATGCCACTCACCAAGGCAGGGGAAGAATGTCAAAAGACTTGGGAGACTTAGGCTTTTAGGTGTTTGTCTTGAGGATTTGTTTGGTAGGCCGTTGATTTGTGAGGTCTTAGAACACAGGAGGAAGATGTAGGCTAGAAAGATGGATCTTCAAGTCAGGTGCCCGTGGCTCATGCATTTAATCCTAGCTACGGAGGCTGAGGTCTGAGGATCGGAGTTCAAAGCGAGCCTAGGCAGGAAAGTCTGTGAGACTCTAAGCTTCAAAAAAAAAAAAAAAAAAGCCAGGAGTGGAGCTGTGGCTCAAGTAGTAGAACACTAACCTTGAGCACAAAAGCTGGACAGAGCCCAGGCCCTGAGTTAAAGCCACAGGACCAACATAAAAGGAAAGATGGATCTGCCTAGGGAGGATGTGTTGATCTTGGAAACAGCTCACGGCCCAGAACCCTGAGGAACTTCAGCACTGAAAGAGGATTGAATGGAAGGTACAGAGAGAACTGGGGGCATGGTTCAAGTGAGAGTGCCTGCCAAGCAACTAGACACTCTGAACTCAAATCTCCAGTATTTCAAAGGTCACAGTGGTAGAGGAGGTCTGGGAGAACACACACCTTTGTGTTCTCACCCACACAGGAGTCTCTCAATGTGTAACAGGTACAGGAGCCAGGGACGGAACAAAGCATGGAATCTTTCAGACATCTCCTCATCTGGATGGGTATTTTAAATTCATGACTGTCGAGAGTAAAATTCTTCAAAGCATTTTTTTCTGGCATACATTTCTAAATATGGCTTGTGTCAGTCTGAACTAAAAACAAGGCATTGGTTGGGCTTTGAACTTCTTAGACAAAAACTTCAGTAATCTGCTACAAGAATTTCCTGTGGTGTCTCCATATCTCCATGGTATCCAGGGCAGATATTTGGGTTTATATTATTGTGGGCTAGATAAGAGAACGTTTTCTGTGTCTAAAGAGGGAGTTGTTGTGGAATAGATAATTTTTTCTGTTGTTTTTGTTTGTTTTCGGTGGGAGTCAGGGACTCAAACTGGATATCTGATGCTTTAGGCTCATTCACAGGCGCCCTACCACCTGAGCCATGCCTCTAACTCCCAATTTTTATCTAATAGCTTTATAAAAATACAATTCACATAATATACAGTCCATTTCTCTCTCTTTATATATATATATATATATGTTTATATAGATATATAATTTGTAACTAAAAACCATGAATTACAATCAATTTTGGAGCACCTTTTTTTGAGGGGGAAGGGAGGCAATACTAAAGTGTGAACCCAGGCTCACAGTTGTTAGGTAGCCACTTGCCATTTGAATTACACTGCCAGCCCTTTTTTGCTTTACTTATTTGTTGGATTGGGCCCCAGCAGTCCATCACATATAGCCTTCTGAGTTGATGGGGATCAACTGACTTGTTGGTTGAGATGGGGTTTTCACTAACTGGGCTTCAAACCACAATCTTCCTATTCTACTTACCAAATAGCTGGAGTTAGAGTGTGAATCACTATGCCCAGCTGAGTATTTGAAAACTTCTGAAGCGGGGCTTAGTGACACATGGCTGTAATCTCAGTACACAGGAAGTGGACACAAAGTGATAAGTTTGAGAATATTATGGGCTACATAGCATGATCCTGTCTCCAAAAGGAGGGGGGGAGTATTTTTCATTACAAAGAAATCTATCCATTAGCTGTCAATCCTTATTCCGTTTCTCCTCCCCTTTACCCCAGCATTAATCTAGTTCCTATTTCAATGAATTTGTCTTAATTTATCACCTCCCACCCCCGCCTTTCTTTTGCTTTTTTAGTGGATCTGTAGACTGAACTCAGGTACTCATGTTCACCTAATGGTTGTTTCTTGGTTGTGACTCTGAGAAACCAAGACCTAAGTCTATCCTTTTTTTTTGGAAGTGCTGGGGATTGAACCCAGTGCCTCGTGCATGCTAGGCAAATGTTCTACCAATGAACTATATCCACAACCCCACATCACCTCCCTTGAGGGCACAGATATCGCAACCTCTGCCAGGACTGCAGATCTGTCACTTTTTAGGTGGAGAGGGAGCCAATTTCTTGAATTTGTAAGGCAGTGAGTGCCACTGGAGAGCAATCAATAGCTCATTGATGCCAGATTTCCAAAGAGTCTGCCAGTGTACTTGCTGACTCTGGAGACCCAGCACTGAACAAGGCACTGCTGTCCTTAGACACTTATGTGCCAGCTGTTGTCTCTAAGACCACACAGCTTTGATGTTTAGACAGAATAGTAGGTTTGGTTTTCCCTGTGTGGGGTCTGAACTCGGCCTGGGCACTATCCCTTGGCTCTTCAGCTCAAGACTACGTGGTAAAGTGGTAAAGGCCACTTGAGCCACAGTGCCACTTCTGGCTTTTTCTGCTTATGTGGTGCTTGAGGAATCAAACACAGGGCCTTATGCATACAAGGCAAGCACTCTACCACCTTCCCAGCCCTTCCTCTCTTTCCTTTCTCCCTTCCTTCCTTCCTTCCTTCCTTCCTTCCTTCCTTCCTTCCTTCCTTCCTTC
>NW_012267308.1:3378313-3404234 GCF_000151885.1 Dipodomys ordii
CACACACACACACACACACACACACACACACACACCGGCTGACCATGAGCTGCTAGTGCTCTACGTACAGGAGCCACAGTTCCACTTCTTTTCTTTTTTTTTTTTTTTAAATTGTGAAAATACTGTACAGAGGAGTTACAATTACATGGGCAAGGTAATGAGTACATTTCTTATCAAGCATTGTTGCCTACTCCTTTGTTTCTCCTTCCCATCCCACAGTTCCACTTCTGACTTTTTTTTTTTGCCAGTCCTGGGGATTGAACTCTGAGTGCTGTCCCTGGGCTGCTTTTGCTCAAGGCTGCCACTCTACCACTTCTTGAGTCACAATACCATTTCTGGCCTTTTCTGTGATTAGAGATAAGAGTCTCATGGACTTTCCTGCCCTGGCTGGCTTTAAAACTTGATCCTCAGATCTCAGCCTCCTGAGTATCTAGAATTACAGGCAAGAGCTACCAGTGACTTGTTCTTTTGGTTCTTAATTGGAGATAACAGTTTTGTGGATTTTCCTGCCCGAGCTGGCTTCAGATGGCGATCTTTACATCTCAGCCTCCTGAATAGCTTAGATTACATACATGAGCCACTGGTGCTGGACAAGGGGCCCTTCTGGGAGTTGGCAAATACAGAAACCAGGAATGAGAAGTAGGCTAATCAAGTGAATCTCTCCTTCCTTCCTTCCTTCCTTCCTTCCTTCCTTCCTTCCTTCCTTCCTTCTCTCTCTCTCTTTTGTTTTTTGGTACTGGGGATCAAACCCAGGATGTTGTACTTGCTAGGCAAGCACTTTGCCACCCACTAAGCTACATTATAGCCCATTTCCTACTCTTTTTTTTAGTCAGTCATGGGGCTTGAACTCTGGGCCTGGGCACTGTCCCTCAGTTCATCAGCTCAAGGCTAGCGCTCTACCACTTGAGCCACAGCGCCACTTCCAGTTTTCTGGTAGTTTACTGGAGATAAGAGTCTCAGGGACTTTCCTGCCTGGGCTGGCTTTGAACCACGATCCTCAGATCTCAACCTCCTGAGTAGCTAGGATTACAGGCATGAGCCACCAGTGCCTGGCTTCATTTCCCACTCTTGATCACTGAATCTGCCAGCTGAAGAAAAACAAAAAAACAAAAAAAACACATGAACTTGCTGCCAAGTACCCAAACAACTCAGTTTAAACATAAGACTTCAGAAGAAGTTTGTATTTTATTAAAATACACATAATAGGACTGGGAATATAGCTTAGTGGTAGAGAGCTTGCCTAATATCCCTGGGTTTGATTCCTCAGTACCCACATAAACAGAAAAAGCTGGGAATGGTGCTGTGGCTCAAGTGGTAGAGTGCCACCCTTGAACAAAAAGAAGTTCAAGAAGCGTGCCCAGGCCTTGAGTTCAAGCCCCAGGACTGGCAAAAATAAAATAAAATTCACATAATAAATGTCTCTTATGTGCATTAGCAGGAAAAGGTGTACTGGCATACACCTGTAATCTTTTTTTTTTAATTGTGAAAATACTGTACAGAGGGGTTACAACATGGGCAAGATAATGAGTACATTTCTTATGAAGCATTGTAGCCTCCTCCTTTGTTTCCCCTTCCCATCCCTTCCCATCCTCCCCCCACCCCCCACCCAATCCTCCCTGCCCCCCCCCACCAAGGTTGTAAAGTTCGTTTTCATCATAATGACTTGTACATCTCATTTTTTGCACTGGGTCCACCCGTATCCCTAGTTAAACTATTTGTTTTTCCCCTTCCCCTCCACAAATTATACCCACATGAAATACAGTGAAAGCAGGGGTTATACTGTGGGGAGGGACATACAAAGCAACAAGGAAATAATCTTATAAATGTGTTAGAAACAATCGCATGAAAGAAAAAAAATTGAATACATATCTTATGGTTCATTTCCCTAACATCACCTTATCTGACCTTTTCTGCTTGACTCAGACATATACTAGATATTGCATACACCTTTAATCTTAACATTGAAGAAGCTGAGTGAGCCAGGTACCACTAGCTCACACCTATAATTCCAGATACTCAGGAGATTGAGATCTGAGGATTGTGGTTTGAAGCCAACCTGGCAGGAATATCTGTGAGATTCTTATCTCCAATTAACCACCAAAAGCCACTAGTGGAGCTGTGGCTCAAATGGTAGAGTGCTAATCTTGAATGAAAAGACGTTCAGAGATGGTGCCCAGGCCCTAAGTTCAAGCTTCAGGACTGAATCAGGGAGCTGGTGAGTTTGAGATTAGCATGATCTACATAGTGATACTTTGTCTAAAAGAGAGGTGGTGGGGAAGGATGGGAAGAGAGAGAGAGGAGAAGAAAGGAAGGTTTTAATCTTTTGATAATCTCCACAAATACTTATGGTTTTGCAAAGATGTATCATTACCTGCTGCTATGTCATTTTCTGCTGTGAGCTATAAGTAGTGTTCAAACTTACCAAGCACATTATTTAGATCTTCCCAGTCTTGGGAAGATCTTCTGTGATCCATGCTGCATGAACTGTAGATTTATAAATCACGAATGTTTTCCCAGTGAGAACGCCTTTAAGAAAATATGGAAAAGAAATGTCCTTAAATGGATTGAACATATTTTAGCTCTTCAGGCAGATAGAAATGGAGGGAATGCATTTGAAAAACATTCAAACAACATTGGGAAGAATTTTATTTGTGTGTGTGTGGGGGGGGTGTGCGTGTACGCATGCACGCGCACGTGCCAGTATTGGGGCTTGAACTCAGGGCCTGGGTACTGTCCCTGAGCTTTTTCTGCTCAAGTCTGTTGCTCTCCCACTTGAGCCACAGCTCCACTTCGAATTTTTTGTTGGTTCATTGTAGATAAGAGTCTCTAGAGTTTTCTGCTCAGGCTGGCTTCAAACTGCAATTCTCAGATCTCGGCCTCCTGTGTAGCTAGGATTATAGGCGTGAACCACAGGCACCTAGCACGGTTTTCTAAGCCATGATGAATGAGCTGTCACCCATGTCCTGCTTCTTTCTGTGAGGCTATAATTTGACTTCTTAATATACTTATCTGTAGTGTAGATATGAATGTGGATGATAAAATTGCAGAAGTTAATGTTCTAAGATTACTGATTTTACAGACTGACTTTCCCTTTCTCCTCTTCTAACAGGAAATGACATAGAGGCCTTATGAATACATGCGTGCATTCTTGATTCAGACTTCAGACTTTACCAGGGCCAACCCAGTCTGGAAGCACATCTTAATTAACGTTACAAGGAAACTGCTACCTCAGCAAACAAAAAGCAAGTAGGAAAAGATTTATCATCACCAATGCCAATTTTAAAGAAAACTTGTTTTTCAAAAACCTTACAGGAAATTTGGAGACTTTTAGGATTGAGGAGAAGCTTTATAGGTAGATGGATTTGACAGGCAGGCTCTGTCAAAATTCTGCAGAGGTTTGCCCTTTGTACTTAAGAACTTTGCGTGAAATAACCCCTGTACTACTTTTTAAATTGCTGTTGATCAGCTTATGGGTGTGGGGTTCTAATGTTTTTTTGGTATATTAAAGATTCATTATATTGCATTTTGAAAAGTTAAGTTATTTTTCTGCCATTGTAAATATGACTATGGAAACTATTCTTGCAAAACAATTAAACATTTTTCTCAGCAAGCATATCTTTTTATGAAGAGAGTTAGAATGCTACAGTACTTACACAGCATTTTGGACACTTTTTATTTTTTATTTTTATTTTTTGGTCCAGCGATCCTGCCTCCATTGAAAATAGTAATTGTATGACCCTGTTGTCCTTATCTCTATGTTGGCTCACACGGTCACCTGCCTCATGGAAATGCCTTTTTTTAAATGGAGATTTGCAGAACTCTACTATTTTTATACCTGTCTACAGTTTTGACAGACAGTAATTAAAACTCCAAACCCTCACACCCACCTGCAGTTCCTGGCACAGTTGCCCCTACCCGCATGTATTGCTGCAGTGCTCAGGACAGTAAAATGGACCACAAGCGGCGCTTCCTGCTTGGCGGGTCCAAGCAGAAGGTGCAGCAGCATCAGCAGTACCCGCTGCCAGAGCTGGGCCGGGCACTGAGTGCTCCCCTGGCATCTACAGCCACCGCTGCCCCCCTGGGCAGTTTGACCACTGCAGGCAGCTGCCACCATGCCATGCCCCACTCCACTCCTATCGCTGACATCCAGCAGGGCATCTCCAAGTACCTGGATGCCCTCAACGTCTTCTGCCGTGCCAGTACCTTCCTCACAGATCTCTTCAGCACCGTGTTCAGGAACTCTCCCTATTCTAAGGCAGCCGTGCAGCTCCGAGATGTACAGGAACATGTCATGGAGGCAGCCAGCCGGCTGACCTCAGCCATAAAGCCCGAGATCGCCAAGATGCTCATGGAGCTTAGTGCCGGGGCTGCAAACTTCACAGATCAGAAGGAGTTCAGTCTGCAGGACATTGAGGTACAGTATCTTCCGTCCCCTACATGAGATAGGAAATATATTCCCCAAGTCAGCGAGGATGCTCTGTTACTTGTACCCAGGCCCCTAGGGTAGTAGCCTGTGTCCTGTCTTTATGATTTCCCTGTGTGAAAAAACGGTTTGGCTTGGCACCAGTGGCTCATGCCAGTAATCCTAGCTACTTAGGAGACTGATATCTGAAGATCACAGTTCAAAGTTAGCCTGAACAAGAAAGTCCATGAGACTTATCTCCAATTAACTGCCAAACCAACCTGCAAGTGGAGTTGTAGCTTCTATGGTAAAGCATAGCCTAAAAGCTCAAAGTGACAGCTCTCAGGCCCTGAGTTCAAGACCCCCAACCAGCACACACATAAAAATGTTTGTGCTTGCCAAGTTCCCAACTGCTTTCATTTCAGACTAAGTAACTTAAAAGCTTTTTTTGGTTGTTGTTGTAGCTGATACTGGGGCTTGAACTCAGGGCCTGGGCACTGTCCTTTAGCTTTTATTTGCCCAAGTCTGGCTCTCTATGACTTGGGGGGTGGGGTAGAGGATGGTTTAGTGCTTACTTAGAGATAAGAATCTACAGATGTGCCTACCCAAGCTGGCTTCTAAAGCAATCCTCAGATCTCAGACCTCTGAATAGCTAGGATTATAGGTATGAGCTACCTTTATTCTTTTTTTGTTGTTGTTTTTGTAGAACTTGACTCTGAGCCTGTGGTCTGTCCTTGAGCTTTTATTTATTTATTTTGCCACTCCTGGGGCTTGAATTCAGGGCCTGGGCTCTGTTCCTTAGCCTTTCTGTGCTCAAGGCTAGCACCCTACCTCTTGGAGCCACAGCAGCACTTTTTAGCTTTTTCTGAGTTGTTAATTGGAAATATGAGTCTCTCAGACTTGCCTGCCTGGGCTGGCTTTGAACCATGATTCTCAATCTCAGCCTTCTGAGTAGGTAGGATTACAGGCATGAGCCACCAGCACCTGGCCTACCTTTATTCTTGACTTAGGAATCCTCTTGTGCTTATAGTAAGCACTGCCTCCCATCAAACCTAGGGACTTGCAGAGTATATAGTAGGCTAGCATGCCTAACATGGTTAAACTTTTATCTTATTTATCTGATAGATTTAAAAGTTATTTTTAGCTGCTGAGAGAGTTAATCTGAGGTTTCTCCATGTGTCCTTGGGCACCCAAGTTAAGCTGCTAGATGGCTAATCCTGGGGAAAGAATTGTTCCTCTCCCATCCTGGGGCTGAAGTTGCCAGTTCTTTGAGCCATATCAGAAATTGAGGCTGCATAAGCTAACGAAAACTGCTTTGCAAA
Source organism: Dipodomys ordii (assembly GCF_000151885.1). Taxonomy (NCBI): domain Eukaryota; kingdom Metazoa; phylum Chordata; class Mammalia; order Rodentia; family Heteromyidae; genus Dipodomys; species Dipodomys ordii. The sequence continues at coordinate 3,384,038 of NW_012267308.1, forward strand.
ACAAAACTAACTATTAAATAACACAGTTAATTTTCATTTTGCTTAAAAGTGATTTTCTCTCTCACTTCCAAAGGGAATTGTGTGTGTATGTGTGCAGGAGAAAAAGAATGTGTATGCATGCATGTGTGTGTGTGTTTGAGTCAGGATGAAGGTATATAGCGAGGTTGTCTTTAAACTACCCAATCCTCATGCCTTAGCTTCCCGAGTGCTTAGATTATAGGCATGCTTCACCATGTTCAGTACTAAGGTGATTTTTTTTTGGGGGGGGGGGGGTCCCGTCGTGGGGCCTAAACTCTGGACCTGGGTGCTGTCCCTCAGCTCTTCAGCTCAAGGCTAGCGCTCTACCACTTGAACCACAGCGCCACTTCTGGCTTTTTTTTCTTTTTGCTTATGTGGTGCTGAGGAATTGAACCCAGGGCCTCATGCATGCAAGGCAAGAGCTCTACCACTGAGCCACCTTCCCAACCCAAAGGTGATTATTTTTTTAAGCAACATCAACATTATTGGTGTAAATCAAAGTTTATCACCCTTGTTCTGTAAGAGTCAGATAGGAAATTTTAGGCTTCTTGGCCTACATGGGTATGGTTTATGCCACATGGCCTTCCTTTTTTTCCGACTCTTGAAAAAAAAAAAAGTAAAAATTAGGAAGTGGAGTTGTAGCTCCTTAGAAGTATCAACTTGAGTAGAAAAAGCCAAATCATTGCATGAGGCCCCTGGTGCCAGTGGCTGACGCCTGTTAACCTAACTACTCAGGAGACTGAAATCTGAGAATAGAGGTTCAAAGTCAGCCAGGACAGGAAAGTCAGTGAGACTCTTATATCTTAGTTAACCACAAAAAGAAAGAAGTAGCTGGATACCACAGGCACGCCCGAAATCTTAGCTACTCAGGAGGCTGAGATCTGAGAATCTCAATTCAAAGCCAGCCCAGGCAGAAAAGTCTTTGTGAGACTCTTATTTCCAATAAACTACTCAGAAAAGGCTGGAAGTGGTGCTGTGGCTCAAGTGGTAGAGTGTTAGCCTTGAGCACAAAAAGGCTCAGGGATAGTGCCCAGGCCCTCAGTTGAAGCCCTAGGACTGGCAAAAAAAAAAAAACAACACCAAAAGTAGAGGTATGGCTCAAGTGGTAGAGCACTAACCAGTGAAAAAGCCAAGGAAGAGCACATGGTCCTGAGTTCAAGCTCCATTGTTGACTCCCCCCGCCAAAAAAAAAATTGTTGTTCAACCACCAGGGAGTGATCCTGGTCACTTCTTTGACTCAGGGTGTGTTGATCCATAGTAGATCCAGGCTACTATGACTCTCATTCCAGGATGACCTGGCCCTTTCTCTTTATTTAGTTAGAATTCAGCAGTAGTGTCTGGAAAGATAAGACCAAGGCATTTATTTCAACCTGAACATTACTGACCTCATGTCCAGGACCTGCCATGATTGTTTGCTCTCCAACCCTGGTGGAAAGTTTCACTTATCCCACAGGCCAGGACAGTTAAAGATGAACCAACCCTTACCCCCTTCCTCTCCAGATGCAGGGCATACTTACAAAGTCACCAGTACTTAGAATACTAACAGGCAGTACTTACCTACTTCTTCCCCCTTCTACTTTCCTAGAACCCACATTATTATAGCAGAGAAGGGGAAGTACTTACTGTTTTTGTTGTAGTTTGGAATTTTGGCTGGTTTTCTTCCATTGAAATGCTGATCAGAGTAAGGGGAATACTCTTTCTCTCCCTCTCTCCCTCTCCCCCCCACCCCCCACTCACACACCCTGCATACCTGCTCCTTCTTCCCCCTTCTGTGCCTAATGGAGTAAGTAGGCTACTGGAAACTACGTAGTACACTGGATGAGTTTTAGAACCTGTGGGTCTGTTTGTTTTGTTTGAAACAGCCTATGTCAGTTCCAAATTGAGATTGGGGAGGATAGGCCCCAATACCCACCAACTTCACATTTCACTTTTCCTGGAACATTATATGGTATTCCTAGAATTCATATACTACCAAAGGACTTAGTCATAAGCCAGTGATCGCTCCTCCAAAGTGAAATGGATAGGCATTTGACATTTGGACTTTTCCCCTATTTTGTTTGTTTCTTTTTATGGTTCTAGAACCAAAGCTGGGAGGGGTTTTTAACTTTGATTCTCCCTCCCTACTGACTCCCAAGAACTCTGTGGTCTAATATTGTGGAACTTGACTGGCTAAGCCAAGCCTTTGCTATAGTTTCGATATAGTTTTTCCCCAGCAAAGCTCACTCTGAAAACTAGCTTCCAGTGTGGACAGTGTGGGAAGCTCATGGGGCCGTTAGAGGTGATTAGGTCAGTGAGGGATCAGCCTGTGAGTTCTAGGTCTGGAGAGTCTCAGTTAGTTATTCTTGACAGGGAGTTAGTTTACAGTAAGGGCACTTTTCATGTTTTCTTTGTCTGCACTCACCTGCGTGCCTGTCTGCTTTTTGAAATTGGTTGAAGCAGCCCAGAGTCCTCAATGGCAGCACACCGTAGGATCGTTTCTTTTTTTTTTTTTTTTTGGTCCGGTCGTGGGGCCTGAACTCTGGGCCTGGGCGCTGTCCCTCAGCTCTTCAGCTCAAGGCTAGTGCTCTACCACTTGAGCCACAGTGCCACTTCCGGTTTTCTGGTGGTTTATTGGAGATAGGAGACTCATGGTCTTTCCTGTCCAGGCTGGCTTTGAACCGAGATCCTCAGATCTCAGCCTCCTGAGTAGCTAGGATTACAGGCGTGAGCCACTGGCGCCCGGCTTTGCCTGGCTTTCTTGCTCACTGCTGTCATTCCATCACTTGCGCCAAGTTCCAGCCTGGCCTTTTGCTGGTTTATTACTAACGGAGTCTTGTGTAATTTTCTGTACCAGCTGATTTTGAATCGTTATCCTCAGGTGTCAGCCTCCTATGTGGGTAGGATTATAGATGCAAGCTACCAGTGCTTACCTCTGACTTTATTTATATTTTACTGTGGCAAATATGCTATTATCTAAACTACTTGCAGATTTTAGCCTTAGAGTGATATAATTGGGGGCTGGGAAGGTGGCTCAGTGGTAGAGTGCTTGCCTTGCATGCATGAGGCCCTGGGTTCTATTCCTCAGCACCACATAAGCAAAAAGAAAAAAGCCGGAAGTAGCGCTGTGGCTCAAAGTGGTAGAGTGCTAGCCTTGAGCTGAAGAGCTGAGGGACAGCGCTCAGGCCCAGAGTTCAGGCCCCATGACTGGACCCAAAAAAAAAAAAGTTATAATTAATTAAGCAATTGGAATTTGGATGACTATAAACTTGCATTATATATAACAAACAAGATTTACTAGCTATTTGGTGTGGGTGGAAGCCGCTGTGGAGAGGCTGGACCTTTGATTTGTCAAGACATGCATGTCCAGCCAATTCATTATTCTGGAGATGGCTAATTAAAAGGAGAAAAGTAAGGAATTAACCAAGTTCCTGCTTTTCTAATGTACTCTACTTTTCAGGGTAACCAAATAGCCCTAATGGATGAAGAAAACAACTCTATAGATACCATGCTTTTTTTCTTTCTTTCTTTTTGTTTTTCCTAGTGCCTATACTAGAGCTTGATCTCAAAGGCTCAGATTCACTTACCTTTTTTTGCTCGAGGTTGGTGCTCTACTACTTGAGCCACAGCTTCACTTCTGGCTTTTTGCTGGTTAATTGGATATAAGAATCTCTTGGATTTGTCCTGCCTTGGTTGGCCCTAAACAGTACTCCTTGGTTATCATCTTCCTGAGTAGCTAGGATTACAGGTGTCACCACTGGCCTCATACTTACTCATGTCTGTAATCCCAGCTACTCAGGAGGCTGAGATCTGAGGATTGCAGTTCAAAGCCAACCCAAGTAGTAAAGTCTGTGAAACACTTTTTGTTTGTTTGTTTGCTGGTCCTGGGGCTTGAACTCAGGGTCTGGGCCTTGTACCACAGCCTCTCTCTGCTCAAGTCTAACTAATGTTCTATCACTTGAGCCACAACGCCACTTCCAGCTTTTTCTAAGTAGTTATTGAGATGTCTCATGGACTTTCCTGTCCTTGTTTCGTTTCCAACCACATCAGATCTCAGCAATCTCAGCCTCTTTGTAGCTAGGATTACAGGCCATAAGCCATTGGTGTGGCTATGAGATTCTCCAGAAGTGGTGCTGTGGTGCAAGTGATAGAGCACTAGCCCTGAGCACAGAGAGGCTCAGGAGAGAGCCCAGGCCCTGAGTTCAAGCCCCAGGACTGGCAAAAGAGATGAGGGAGAGAGAAAAAGAGGGAGAAGGAGATGATACAATTAGAAATATCATTTTGTCAACCATGATGAATTTAGTGACAACTCTCAACAATAGAGAATAAAATTGTTTTATGAACAGTTGCTGAGAATTACTTGAAGTAGGAATTGTGATTTGCCCATTCAGGTCACATTGACCATTTCAGATAATTGAGACAGATGATCATGTCTTCTGGTGTAACAACCGCAGCATAGTACTTCTCTCTTTTTTCTTTTTCTGATACCACTGGGGCTTGAACTCAGGGTATTATGCTTGTTAGGTAAGAGTTTTCCTGCTGAGCAATGCCTCCAGCTCCTTATTACAATGGTTATTTTTTAAATAGTCTCACTTCACGTCTGAGACAAGTGGACCACCATCCACCTATTAAAGGTTCCATTTGTAGTTTGGATTACAGACTGATACCACCACACCCAGCTTCCTCTCTTGAGGTGGAATCTCAAGGACTTTCCAAGTGTTCCTAATTTTGGTGCTTAGTGAATGAATGAGGGGATATAATTGCACAGTTGCTTTAAAAAAAAAAAAGCTTAAGTGAATTGAAAGGAAAAAGATTTGGTGGGCATATGAAAAGGGAACAGAAATAAAAGAAGTCACATAGAATCATTTCGGGTAGAGCTGGCTTTTTGAGTGAATTTTTATGGTTGACTGTCCATCTACAATTTCACAGGACTAAAGAAGTGGCCTGTAGGCACCCCTGGAACACAACCCCACCCCACCCCCTGTCCCCCCAGTTACAAACCAGGAATCTGATCATCTGTAAACATTTGCCAGGAAAGGGCTGGAGATGGAGCTCAGTGGCAGTGCACTTCCCCAGCACCACAAATGTTAAACAAGTTGATAATTAAATAAGCAAATAAACCCTTCTGGATCCAGCACCAACAGAGGTTAAATGTTTGTTACCTCTCCATTCTTACTTGTAGAGGGTTTAGTTGGCAGAGCCATCCTTCCATGACACCAGGCTTTCTGCCCCTCAAGCTAATGATGAAATGTTCCGAGTCAGCAACAGGAATTAGCCAGGTGTTCTTTCACACCTGGGAGATCCCTTGCTCACTCTAGGATCCCTCTTGATCATATCCCATAGCCACCGGACCTACATGGCTCTTCCCCTCCAGCCACACCAGCCCCCCTTCCTCAATAAAATAGTGGCCTGCTTGCCAAGGTAAGTGAGGCTAATGAAAGTTCTGGGGCCTAGTAGACAGAGACCTAAATAAACAGACTATGGCAGGAGGTGTACTGAATGTGGTGATGCGGATGGAAAATAGCCTGAAGGCTGATCGTTTCTGTGCAGCTTCCAGCTGCTCCTCTTTCCCACCCTGCTTATCTAGCTCACCTAGCCAAAGGAGGCTGGTAAAAGGACCTGACCTGGTTGAGGGCGGGGTGGAGCATGGAACCCTGGCAGTATTGGCCAGAGTAAAGATGTGCTCTTAGTGGGCTCCAGACTCCCCTTCTTTTTGAGTAAGAAACTCTTGATTTTGTTTTTCAGGCATATTGTGCCTGGGATAAGGTTTACACATCTCTCCCTAACAGTAGGGGCAGTCATTGCAGTAGATCTTATTCATGAAGTTGTAACTTGAAGTATTGGTTGAAGACTTCTGGGAAGTCTCTTTATAAGGAAAGGCATGCTTCCTTATCTTCCCTCAGTATTTTCTCTCTCTTTCTTCTCTCTCCTCTCTCTTCTCTCTCTTCTTTCCCTCTCTCTTCCCCCCCCCTCCCCGTCTTGCTTGAATTTAGGACCTGGGTGCTGTCCCTGAGCTTTTTCACTCAAGGCTGGCACTCTACCATTTTTTTTTGGGGGGGGGTCTGGTCATGGGGCCTGAACTCTGGGCCTGGGCACTGCCCCTCAGCTCTTCAGCTCAAGACTAGCACACTACCACTTGAGCCACAGCGCCACTTCTGGCTTTTTTCTTTTTGTTTATGTGGTGCTGAGGAATTGAACCCAGGGCCTCAGGCATGCAAGGCAAACACTCTACCACTGAGCCACCTTCACAGCCTGGCACTCTACCATTTTGAGCCACAGTATCACTTCCAGTTTTCTGGTTGTTAATTGTAGATAAGAGTCTCCTGGACTTTCCTGCCCAGGCTGGCTTTGAACAGTTATCCTTAGATCTCAACCTCCTGAGTAGCTAGGATTATAGGCATGAGCCACCCCAACTCAATTGTGTTTTTTTTTAATTATTATTTTTTGTGTATGCTAATAACTGGGGTTTGAACTCAGGGGTATAGGTGCAGTCCCTTAGTTTTTTTTCTCAAGGCTGATTACTTACCACTTGACCCACACCTCTATTTCTGTTTTTTTGGTAGTTTATTGGTGATAAGAGTCTCACTGAGAGTTGGGCGCCGGTGGCTCACACCTGTAATCCTAGCTACTCAGGAGGCTGAGATCTTAGGATCGCAGTTCAAAGCCAGCCCAGGCAGGAGACTTATCTCCAATAAACCACTAGAAAACCGGAAGTGGTGCTGTGGCTCAAGCGGTAAAGTGCTTGCCTTGAGCTGAAGAGTGCAGGGACAGCGCCTAAGCCTAGATGTTCAAGCCCCATGACCGACTTAAAAAAAGAGTCTCACAGACTTTTCTACCTGGGCTGGCTTTGAGCCTTGATCCTCAGAACTCAGCCTCCTAAGTAGCTAGGATTACAAGGATGATTGTGAGGCCTAACTTTTTTTCTGTGTGTGCCCTTCTTGGGGCTTGACCTCAGGGCCTGGTCACTATCTCTGAGCTATCTATCTATCTCAAAGCTAGTGTTCTGCCACTTGGAGCCACAGTGCCATTTCCAGCTTTTCAGGTAGTTAATTGGAGAAAAGAGACTCATGGATTTTCCTATCCAGGTTGGCTTTGAAACACAATTCTGAGATCTTAGCCTGCTGAGTAGCTAAGGATTAAAGGTGTGCTACCCGTTTCAACTCTTCATTATTAAATTTGCATACATTTGTAAGCTAAGGGTATTTCATTGTAATATTTTCATATATGCTTTCCCCCAATTTTCTACATCTACAATGCAGACAGGTAACTGAAAGTCATTTAGGCCCTTAGAACTATGAAGAAACCAAGGCCTTGTGTGAAAACCCCAAGCAGAAAGAAGGGAGCTAGGTTCCCTGAGATGCCCAGCAATTTCCCTTCTAGCTCTGGACTGCCTACCTGTGGATTTATGTTAGGAAAAAGTAAATCACTGTTGTGTTGGGAGTTTTCTTGTTAGGTGTAGCTAACCTGGTTCTGAGTAGAAGCAAGGTCAATAATCTAAGTAAGAGATGTTAGTAGCTTGGAATGGAATGGTTTCAGAGGCAACAGCTGGGACCATTTAAATGTTTTTATTATAAAATATACATAGCATTGGGCTGGGAATAGAGCTTAATGTTAGAGTGCTTGCCTAGCATGCATGAAGCCCTGGGTTCCATTCCTCAGTACCACATAGAAAAAACCAGAAGTGGTGCTGTGGCTCAAGTGGTAGAGTGCCAACCTTGAGCAGAAGAAGCTATGGGACAGTGCCCAGGCCCTAAGTTCAAGCCCCAGGACTGGCCAAAGGAAAAAAAACATTCACATTGGGCACTGGTGGCCCCCACCTGAGTTGCTTAATCTTAGCAACTCTGGAGGCTGAGTTCTCTGAGGATCTCAATTCAAAGCCAGCCTAGGGGGGAAAAAAATCCATGAGACTCTTATCTCCCAGCAAAAAGCCAAAAGTTGAGGTATCTCAAGTGGTAGTACGTTAGCCTTGAGTGGAAAAGCTAAGGGACAGCCCCCAGGCCCCCAGTCCATAGGACTGTAGTTTTGTTTGAGTTGCCAGCATTTGGTGTTGACTCTGGCAGCTTTGGCATGTGCTGGCATTGCTTCCTTCCCTAGTTCTTCCACACATCAAGCAGCTTCATTATGCTCTAAATTAATGCTGACTGCAAAGAAGGTTCTGTAGCTCTTTTGTCCATTTTTTATTTGCTGGGTTGGCGACTAAACCTAGGGCCTTGCATGTTGGTAGGAGGCAAGCATTTTACTACCAAACCCCATTCCCAAGACTTTGGTTTTGTTGTTAGTTCTTTTTTGTTGTTGGTGGTGGTGGTGGTGCTGGTGGTGGGGCCTGAACTCAGCCTGGGCACTGTCCCTGTGCTCTTCAGCTTAAGGTAGGCGCTCTACCACTTGAGCCACAGTGCCACTTCCATCTTTTTCTGCTTATGTGGTGCTGAGGAATAGAACCCAGGACCTCATGCATGCAAGGCAAGCACTCTACCACTGAGCCACCTTCCCAGCCCCCTTGTTGTTAGTTCTTTAGTTGCAATAGTAATCTTGTTTTTTTGTTTTGTTTTGTTTTTTAATTATTAATCTTTAAGGCACTTTCCATAATCCAAGCATGGTCTGTTGTAGTCTTTGTGTCTCTGGAGTGAGATGTTTGTCTCACATTTTGGTCTGCTGGCTGGGTCATTATGTCATAATTCTGGAATCAGAAGGAAAAAAGCCTCATGAAGGACAAGTCTGGGGACACTTGGACCCAAATGTATGTAAGGTGTATTGAAGTAATGACAGAATGGCTTTGGAATTTCTTTTCTTTTTTTGGGGGGGGGTCCGGTCGTGGGGCTTGAACTCTGGGCCTGGGCGCTGTTCCTCAGCTCTTCAGCTCAAGGCTAGTGTTCTACCACTTGAGCCACAGCGCCACTTCTGGCTTTTTTCTTTTTGCTTATGTGGTGCTGAGGAATCAAACCCAGGGGCTCATGCATGCAAGGCATGTGCTCTACCACTGAGCCACCTTCCCAGTCCCTGGCTTTAGAATTTCTAATAAAAGTAGCCAATGTAGATCAGCTTCCATTCAGTCACTCCAGACTTCTAAATTGTTCAGGAATGAGTGTTCTATGGGCAGGGGACAGTAAAGTGGAGGAACTGTTGATGAAATTGAGCAGAACAACGAACTTGGAAACTGTATTTGAATGGAAACTCATCAGATGTTTGGGGAGATAAGTTGACTTGGGTGCCTTGTCCTCTCTAGGAGGTGGTATTTATCCATCTGTTATGTAAAAAGGAGGGTTGTTTGGTTGGTTGTTTTTTAATCCAGTACTGGGGCTTCCACTCAGAACCTGAACACCATCCCTTAGCTTTGTTCTGCTGAAGGCTAAGCTTTACTATTTCTAGAGATCCAAAGTAGCCACTGGTGTGATTGGCTTGCAATTATTTACAGCATATGTTTTTGTCACAGTTAATTTGGGGTGATGCTCTACACATCGTGGGAAGAAGTAGGGAGGTACATGATACCTGACTTCCTGTCATCATCGTTTCTTATTTATGGTGGAGAAGCTTAAATTAAATGACTCACCTGGGGTCAAACATATAATCATTGTTAGAGACAACATAGGGACAACACCTCTTCAAACTATCTGACATGCCTTCCACCACTAATTCCTGCAGCTGCATCTCCTAAACAGAGACCCTCTCCCAACCCAATCCTTCTGCTGAGGCAGCAGTAGGAGGGTGGTCCTGACCAGTCTTGTCAGAAGAGTCCTATTCGGGACCCTCCCATGGGCCTTCAAAGCCAGTTCTGATCTCACATGTCTGTTAAGACCTTTGTAATGTCTTCCCTTGTTAGGGGGTAATATTAGAAAACGTTGTTTTTTTGTTTTTTTTTTTTTGTCGGTCGTGGGGCTTGAACTCTGGGCCTGGGCGCTGTCCCTCAGCTCTTCAGCTCAAGGCGAGCGCTCTACCACTTGAGCTACAGCGCCACTTCCGGTTTTCTGGTGGTTTATTGGAGATAGGAGACTCATGGTCTTTCCTGCTCGGGCTGGCTTTGAACCACGATCCTCAGATCTCAGCCTCCTGAGTAGCTAGGATTACAGGCGTGAGCCACCAGCGCCCGGCTAGAAAACGTTTTCTAATGTTATCCTTGTGAGCTTAGGGCCTTATTCCTTCTCTTCTGGCACCATCCTCAGGCTTTGTGCTTTGTTCATATTAGGTATTACATTAGGTGATATATTTGTTGCAAGAATGAGTGATTCTTTTTTATTGGTCAGAAGTGTGAGAATATGACCCCAGAGCAAATGTGTGCCCGCCATCCTCACTGTCCCTCCCTTCCTCCCCTTTTCCCACAGCCTGCCATATCGCTCGGGGAGGGGGAAAGGGAGAGGAAAAAAGAGCTGTATCCCTGAGGAACCAATTCCTCTCCTCCCCTCCACCAAACCAGTGAAAGTTGGGGTTCAGTTGTGTGCCTGATCTGTGCTATCTGCATTTAGCTGCGTCTGATTGTTATGTACAGGTAGTAGGGCATACTGGCTAGAGGCATAGGCCCTTGGATAATTTCATACCTTTCTGTGTGCCTTACTCTCTGTAAAATGATGATAACCCCTTAGGGTTGTTCCCTGGGCATGTGAAATCTTGAGCATAAACCAGGCATAACCAATTAAAGCTGGCTGCCATTATATTACACTCTGAATAGATGCTGTCATTTATGTCTCAAGATTCCTAGGTCTGCTGCCTCTGTGTCCCTCACCTTGCCCAAAGAACCCAGACTGTTGATGGGGAAGAGCTCTGGGGGAGGTGAGAGTGGAAACCCAGAATGTTTCTGTGGGTGTTCAGCCTGTCATGATAGATGTTCACTGTTCTTTTTCTGTCTCTTTTTTTGGGGATAAGAGGAGGTGAGACATTGGTCGTGGGGCTTGAACTCTGGGCCACAGCACTATCCCTGATCTCTTCAAAGCTAGTGCTCTACCACTTGAGCTACAGCACCACTTCTGGTTTTCAGGTGGTTAATTGGAGATAAGAGTCTCACGGACTTACTTGCCCAGGCTGGCTTTGAACCACGACCTTCAGATCTCAGCCTCCTGCGTAGCTAGGATTACAGGAATAACCCACTGGAGCCTAGTTTATCATAGGTAGTATTTTAGTGTGTCAGTATGGATATACTATAATTATATGTTTACATTGTACATTAATATGGTACTTGTAATCCTAGTACTCAGGAGGCTGATCTCTGGAGAATCACTGTTTGTACAGTTTTTTTTTTTTGCCAGTCCTGGGGCTTGAACTCAGGGTCTGGGCACTGTCTTTGAGCTTCTTTTTGCTTAAGGCTAGCGCTCTACCACTTGAACCACAGAACTACATCCAGCCATTTCCGTTTATATGGTACTGAGGACTCGAACCCAGGATCACCATTTGAAGCCAGTATGATCAGAAAAGTCCCAGAGACTCCATTTCCAAAATAACCAGCAAGGAAGTGGAGCTGTGGCCCAAGAATAAGAATACTAGCCTTGAGCAGAAAAGCTCCTGAGTTCAAGCCCTAGGACCAGCCCAAAAACAACAACAAAATAACCAGCAAAAAAGCTTGAGGCATCCATGGCTAAAGTGGTAAAATACTAGCGGAGTTTAAGTCCTAGTACTGGCAAAAAAAGAAGAAAAAAATAAAACATACCAAAGAATTTCCTTCTTGGACTTTTAGCCAACCAACTACTCATCTGTATCAGATTAGTAGGCTTTTATTATACAAATGGATGGAGTTATCTACTATGTTTTGTTGACTCACAGAAGACTGGTTTGTCAGCTTTGGTTTGTAGGACCAGAAATATGACATAACAGCTATGTTAATAACTATTTTAACACTAAAATAACCAGCATCTTTGGATTCCATTTTCAATGGAATGTTGCCTACAAGTCAAACCAACCTTTGCAGATTTTTCGTCACATGCCTTTTACTTTGCCTGTTGAACACCATGTGGGTTATGGATTTTTCTGGTTCAGCATAAGCTCAAAGGACAACCCAGGGTTGGTGTGAGTCAAAGTCCAGATGAAGATGAGGGCTGTGGAGAGCAGAAATGTGGGTGTGAGGTGGGAAGTTGGGAAACTCATATTCCTGAGAGTTTGCTGTTGGGTTGAAATTTTTTACTTCAAGGCATCAGGCATCTAGGCCCAAACAAGAATGAAAGATCCTGCTAATGTCTTACTTCACCATTCTGAGATTGTTGATAGGTCAGAATTTGTAGCTAGGGAAGCAGGAAAGTGTATGAGACTCATATATCCAATGAACCACCAAAAAAGCCGGAAGTGAAGGTATATGTGGCTCAAGTGGTAGAGGACCAGCCTTGGCAAAAACAAAAAAAAAAGCTAAGGGGGCTGGGAAGGTGGCTCAGTGGTAGAGTGCTTGCCTTGCATGCATGAGGCCCTGGGTTCTATTCCTCAGCACCACATAAGCAGAAAAAGCTGAAAGTGGTGCTGTGGTTCAAGTGATAGAGTGCTTGCCTTGAGCAAAAGAAGCTCAGGGACAGTGCCCAGGCCGAGTTCAGGCCCCACAGCCAACCAAAAAAACAAAACAAAACTAAGGGACAGTGTCCAAAAAAGGGAGGGAGGAGGTAAAAGAAAGAAGAGAAAAAAAATTTTGTGCAAACCCATTAGCAATCTGCAACCTGAAATCCTCCTCTCTTGTTCTTGCAGGTGCTGGGACGATGTTTCTTGACAGTGGTGCAAGTTCATTTCCAGTTTTTAACTCACGCATTGCAGAAGGTCCAGCCTGTAGCTCACTCTTGTTTTGCTGAGGTGGTTGTGCCAGAGAAAAAGAACAGTAGCAGTGGTAGCAACTTGTCTGGCATGGGCCACACTCCCGAACTGGAGGAAGCTGTGCGATCCTGGCGGGGGGCTGCTGAGGTAACTGGGCTTTGAGAGATTGGGACCAGATGCATTTTTTTCATTCTGGGAACTAGGTCCATCAAGTCTAAAATCCCTAAAACAAAGGCAAGGCTCAAAATGGAATCATACCAGCTTGGGCCCCATCTCAGGGTCCACTTCAGTGGTTGAGTGCTAGCCTTATGCTGAAGAGCTCAGGGACAGTGCCAGGCCCAGAGTTCAAGCCCCAGAACAAAAAACAAAAACAAATCAAATGAGAGGCTAAAGGGGGCCTTTGCTTCTTGGTTTTCAAAGAGCCATTTCCCTACTGTAATTCCAGCTACTCAGGAGGCTAAAATATGAAGATTATGGTTTGAAGCTAGGCGAGCAGACAAATCCCTGAGGTTTGGTTTGGTTTGGTTTTGTGTTTTGCCAATCCTGGGGTTTGAACTCTGGGTCTGGGCACTGTCTCTGAGCATTTTGCTCAAGGATAGCGCTCAACCACTTGAATCACAGCACCACTTCCAGCTTTTCCTGTTGGTTAATTGGAGATGAGAACCTCAAGGCCTTTCCTGCCCTGGCTGGCTTCGAACTGCTATCCTCAAATCTCAACCACCTGAGTAGCTAGGATTACAGGTATGATCCACTGGCACCCGTCTTCCCTGAGGTTTTTATCTCCAGTTAACACACCCATCCTTGAGGGGAAAAAGCTAAGGGAGAGTGCCCAGGCCCCAAATTCAAGCCTTAGTACCAGTCAAAAGATAAAAAAGAAAGAAAACTTAAGGTTGAAACTCCTTCAGGCGACAGTGTTTCAGTAAATGCCTGCTTTGTGCCAGGCCTGTGCGAAACCCCAAGATGCCAACCTGTGCCACAGCTTGCTGGAAGAAAGCTTAGAAAAACGGTTCCAGAGTGTGGTGGAGATGTACAGATCCCAAAGAAAAGGCCCTATTTGTGCATGGGTGTGGTACAAGAAAGCCTCTCTGAAAAGAAGGATCAGGAGAAGGCTGACACCTGAGTTAGGAAAGATAGGGTGTAGCTGGCCAGGGAGCAAGGGGAGAGAAGTGCTCAACCAGCCAGGCAGCTAGGTAGGTAGGCCAACTGGACAGTTTGGTAGACATTGAGGTGGCAGCTCCCCCCTCCCCCCTCCAGCCATATCCACATTAGCATGAAAGCTCAGTGAACATAGACAAGTTGTATGGAGCTTTGTTATTATTGTTGTTGTCAGTTGTGGGGCTTGAACTCGGGGCCTGAGTACCGTTCTTTTACTTAAGGTTAGTGCTCTACTACTCTGAGCCACAGCTCCACTTCTGGTTTGAGTGATTAATTGGAGATAAAAGGGGACTTTTCAGCCCAGGCTGGCTTTGAACTGCAATCCTCAGATCTCAGCCTTGAGTAGCTAGGATTACAGGTGAGAGTCACAAGTGCCCTGCTTTGGTTTGTTTTTTGTTTTGTTCTTAATATCAGTGCTGCCTTTGAACTCTTTTTGTTCAAGGCTAGCACTCTACCACTTGAGTCATCGCTCTACATCCAGCTTTTTGGTGGTTCAGAAATGAGTCTCACAAAACTCTTGCTTAAGCTGTCCTTGAACCATGGACCATGATCCTTAGCCTCAGCCTCCTGACTAGCTAGTTTTATAGATAGGTATGAACCACTGGCTGTTGTTACTCTCTTAATTTTGCTGGTACCTGTAGTATTCTTCTTTACCTATTAGCCACTGTTTATGTCACAGGCGACATCTAGACTGAGAGAAAGAGGCTGTGATGGCCGCCTGGCAGGAATTGAAGTCCAGCAGCTCTTTTGTTCCCAGAGTGCAGCTATTCCCGAACACCAGCTGAAGGAACTGAACATAAAAATTGACAGCGCTTTGCAGGTAAAGTCTTTTTAAACCTAGCATATAGATAGAAAGTGATATAACAGAAGGAGAGAATTCAAGTTGTGGTATTGGGCCAGTTGGAAAAACTAATAAAGTAGTTACTTATTGGCCTCAAGTCTTTCAATAACTGTAGAAAAATTTAATTCCCGTTTTGGTTGGACTTTATCTTATTCTAACCAGCTGTGTCTAATCTTGATTCTTGAAAATACTTGCTTTGCAGGCATATAAAATAGCTCTGGAAAGTTTAGGCCACTGTGAATACGCAATGAAAGCTGGCTTCCACCTGAACCCAAAGGCAATTGAGGCAAGTTTGCAGGTATGTTTTTCTGTCAGGTAGTGCTGGGAGCTGTGGGAGGTGATTGGCCAGGCATGTGTGGGCCAGCCGTGGCTCACCTCCTCCTCTCTTACCCCTTCTTCAGGGCTGCTGCAGCGAGGTGGAAGCCCAGCAGACAGGCCGGAGACAGACTCCCCCTCAGCCAATGCAGTGTGAGCTTCCCACTGTCCCCGTGCAGATAGGACCACACTTCCTGAAGGGCGTCTCCTTTAACGAGTCAGCGGCCGACAATCTGAAACTGAAGACGGTAGTTTTCCATGTACTTCCAGTAATGGGCATAAACTTGGAGTTCTCAAGGGGAATCTAAGGGCTTGTGAAGAGTGTAGAATTAAAAACAGGAGGTCAGGTCAGGCCGGGCACTGGTGGCTCACACCTGTAATCCTACTCAGGAGGCTGAGATCTGAGGATTGCAGTTCAAAGCCAGCCCAAGCAGGAAAAGTCCATGAGACTCTTATCTCCAATAAACCACTCAGAAAACTGAAAGTGGCTCTGTGGCTCAAGTGGTAGAGCAGCGGTAGCCGTGAGCTGAAGAGCTCAGAGACAGCGCCCAGGCCCATAGTTCAAGCCCCACAACCTACAAAAAAAAAAACAACAAAAACAGGAGGTCTTGTCTTGGCCAGGTACCAATGGCTCATGCTTATAATCCTAGCAACTCAGGAGGCCAAGATCTGAGGTTTGCAGTTCAAAACCAGCCCAAGCAGGAAAATCCCTGCATCTCTTATCTCCAGTTAACCACCAGAAAACGACTGAGCTATGGCTCAGTGGTAGAGTGCTAACTTTTAGCACAAAAGCTCAGGAGCCATGCCCAAGCTCTGAATTCAAGCCCCAATATTCTCTCTGTTTCTCTGTTGTTCTCATTCTCTCTCTCTCTCTCTCTCTCTCTTTCTCACTCACTCTCTCTCTCACCCTCTCACATACACACACACACACACAAGATGTTAAAGAAGGAACCTGTGATCCTTCTCAATATAGTGATATCTAAAGATGACACACCAGCAACTTGTTTTTGTAGTGTTAGGGTTTGAACCCAGGACCTCACACATGGGAGACAAGTGTTCTACCACTGAGCCACAACCCTAGCACTGTGGTGACATTCTTTCAATGAAATATTTGCTGAGAAAATCTTATTCAAACATTTAACCTAAAGGATTTGAAAGTACACTGTAAATATGGTATATGAATGTTTTTGCTGGACTTTGAGAATTGAGAGGAGAGGAAATCTTACATTAATACATACTAATAGCTTTTTGTGCAGCATGGAGCTAGCCATCATGCCATGTACTGTGTCATTTAATGTTGCCCTATCAGGTGTAACTACACCCCATCACCCATTTAGCAGATAGGGAACAGAAGCCTAAGGAAGTTGTAGAACTGGAGACTGAGCTCATGAAGGCTTATTTCCAGAGTCTGTGTACCTGACCACTTACTTGATCATCGAAAATAAGAGTTAATGGGTTTTTGTTTTTGTTTTGTTTTGGTGCTGGTCCTGGGGCATGAACTCAGCCCTGAGCATTATGCCTGAGCTTTTTTTTTTTTGGGTCCTGTTGTGGAGCCTGAACTCTGGCCCTGAGCGCTGTCCCTCAGCTCTTCAGCTCAAGGCTAGCACGCTACCACTTGAACCACAGCTCCACTTCTGGCTTTTTTCTTTTTGCTTATGTGGTGCTGAGGAATCGAATCCAGGACCTCAAGCATGCAAGGCAAGCGCTCTACCACTGAGCCACCTTCCCAGCCCTATGCCTGAGCTTTTGACTCAAAGCTAGCACTCTACTACTTGAGCCACAGCTCTACTTCCAGCTTTTTTTGGTGTTTGATTGTAAATAAGTCTCATAGACTTTCCTGCCCAGTTTGGCTTTTAACCATGATCCTCAGATCTCAGCCTCCTGAACAGATAGGATTACAGACATGAACGACCAGCACCTAGCTTAACAATTGAGGATTTGACTAGTTTTTTTTGTGGGTTTTTTTTTTTTGTTTGTTTGTTTGATTTTTCTTTTGTTTGGTCAGTCATGGGGCTTGAACTCTGGGCTTGGGCACTATTCCTCAGCTCTTCAGCTCACTCTGGAGCCACTGTGCCACTTCTGGTTTTCTAAGTGGTTTATTGGAGACAAGAATCTTTTTTTTTTGTCAGTCGTGGGGCTTGAACTCTGGGCCTGGGCGCTGTCCCTCAGCTCTTCAGTTCAAGGCGAGCACTCTACCACTTGAGCTACAGCACCACTTCTGGTTTTCTGGTGGTTTATTGGAGATAGGAGTCTCACAGTCTCTCCTGCCCGGGCTGGCTTTGAACCACGATCCTCAGATCTCAGCCTCCTAAGTAGCTAGGATTACAGGCATGAGCCACCAGCGCCTGGCAGAGACAAGAATCTTAATGGACTTTCCTGCCCAGGCTGGCTTTGACCCATGATCCTCAGATCTTAGCCTCCTGAGTAGCTAGATGGCGTGAGCCACCAGCACCTGGCTAGTATTTTATTTATTTATTTATTTTTTGTCGGTCATGGGACTTGAACTCTGGGCCTGGGCACTGTCCCTCAGCTCTTCAGCTCAAGGCGAGCGCTCTACCACTTGAGCTACAGCTCCACTTCCGGTTTTCTAGTAGTTTATTGGAGATAGGAGTCTCACGGTCTTTCCTGCCCGGGCTGGCTTTGAACCGCGATTCTCAGATCTCAGCCTCCTGAGTAGCTAGGATTACAGGCGTGAGCCACCGGTGTCCAGCTTAGTATTTTAGAAAGATTCAGAATTTCCAGATTTCTTGGCCAATCTGCTCAAGAGATAATAAATAACGCTGTTAATGCTATTATAGAAATCATGATGGCACACGCCTATAATCCTAGCACATAAGAGCTAAAGCAGAAGGATCATGAGTTCCAGGCCAACTTGGGCTATATAGTGTTGACACTATCTATAAAAAAAAATATTTTAAGTCATATTTAAGTCATATTTATGTACTAAAGCTTGTTATCCATATTTAGCCATTTTCTCTGGGGTTGACTGATGGTAATTAAGGAATTCAAATGTCATTATTTGCATATGCTTAAAATGTTTTTCTCTCTCAGATGATGATATCATGCATTTCTACAGCTTTTAGAATCCTGTGTGTCTTTATCTTGAGATGAATGCTTTTCTCTTCCATCTGCAGCACACAATGTTACAGCTGATCAAGGAAGCAGGCTGCTACAATGGAATCACAGCCAGAGAAGATTTTCCTGTCACAGAAGTGCTGAACCAGGTGTGCCCATCCACATGGCGGGGTGCCTGCAAGACGGCTGTGCAGCTGCTGTTTGGCCAGGCAGGACTGGTGAGTGAGTAGGATGGGCAAGGGAGAGAACAGAGATATCTCAAGCATGAGCCAATGTGTTGCTGCATATGCGTGATAATACCAAATGATTTTCTGAGTTCTTCAGTGCTAAAGAATGTAGACTAGGGCCAGGCGCCAGAGGCTCACGCCTATAACCCTAACTACTCAGGAGGCTGAGATCTGAGAATCACGGTTCAAAGCCAGCCTGGGCAGGAAAGTCCGTGAGACTCTTATCTCCAATAAACTACTAGAAAACTGGCTGGAAGTGGCGCTGTGGCTCAAGCCGTAGATCACTCGCCTTGAGCTGAAGACTTCAGCACAGGGACAGTGCCCATGCCCAGAGTTCAAGTCCCAGGACCGACCAAAAAAATGTAAACCAGATTTTTTTAAAGTAAAGAATAGCTGGGCCGGGCGCTGGTGGCTCAGGCCTGTAATCCTAGCTACTCAGGAGGCTGAGATCTGAGGATCGCGGTTCAAAGCCAGCCTGGGCAGGAGAGACCGTGAGACTCCTATCTCCAGAAAACCGGAAGTGGCGCTGTAGCTCAAGTGGTAGAGCGCTCGCCTTGAGCTGAAGAGCTGAGGGACAGCGCCCAGGCCCAGAGTTCAAGCCCCCCGACCGAAAAAAAAAAAAAAAAAAGAACTCCGAAGAGAAGTAATAAATTAAAAGTTCCCTGATGACCAATGAAAGTTCCACTACTGCCAGGCACTGGTGACTGATGCCTATCATCCTAGCTACTTAGGAGACTGAGATCTGAGGATTGGGGTTTGAAACCAACTTGGGCAGGAAAGTCTATGAGGCTCTTATCTCCAATTAACCATCAGGAAACCAATAGTAGAGCTGTGGCACAAAGTGATAGAACACTAGCCTTGAGCTCAGGGACAGTGCCCAGGCCCTTAGTTTAAGCCCCATGCCAAACAAAAAAAATCATAATAATAATCAGATTGGTTTATAATCTTCAAGACTGGGAGAACCATGGTAGTATATTTTCAAAAAAAAAAAAAGTACAAATAAGTCAGGACACGTAGGCTTAAGAAACATGGTTAAGTTTTTTTTAAAAGGTCCCTTCCTATTCAGAGCCCAGAAACTTCCTAGTCCCTTATCCCCTGATTGCAGGACATCTTTGTATATGTCTGACAAAGGACCTTTAGATTTGGATTCTGGGGGCAGGAGGAGAGAGGAAACACCTGTCTGGTCCAACAAAGACTGTTCTTGGACAGGAAGTATTTCCGAGAGAGCAGCTGCAGGAGCTGTTTACAGCATTGGAAATGGACACCATTAGAGATGGAATTTGAGATGATGATAAACAGCTCTGCACAGCTTGACCCCTCCTGAAATATAGATTTGTTTTTAAAGTCTTTTATCATTGTTTTCTTGAAATAATTTTGTGGTAGTGATTGTTGTTGTTTGGGTTTGAGTCTTTGTTGTTGATGTTTAGAGGTAGCCCCATAGCCAAGGTTGCATTGAAATTTGGGATTCTCCTGCCTCAGCCTTCAGAGTGCTGGGATTAGAGGCATGTGCCACCACTTCCAGCTTGAAATTCTTTTAGTTATTAGAAAATACAGGCATCACTTTGTAAGATTCCTTAGATAGGTGGTTACTAAAAAACTCACCTCCAAGAAGCTAGGGGTATGGTGGTGCAAGGGGTAAATCACTGCCTAGTGAGCTCAAGGCCCTGAGTTGAAATGTATTACTGTGCAAACAAGTCTTTCCTCCAGATAAGAAGAGGTCATTGAAGAATGGTTACTTTATCTTGAAGTTGTTCTGAATAGGTCAAGATTAAATCTTTTTTTTTTTTTGGGGTCCGGGCGTGGGGCTTGAACTCTGGGCCTGGGCACTGTCCCTCAGCTCTTCAGCTCAAGGCGAGCGCTCTACCACTTGAGCTACAGC
>NW_012267308.1:3404709-3407758 GCF_000151885.1 Dipodomys ordii
TAGGATTACAGGCGTGAGCCACCAGCGCCCGGCAGATTAAATCATCTTATTTGAACCCAGGACCTGGGCACTATCCCTGAGTTTTTGTGCTCAAGGCTAACATTCTACCACTTGAGCCACAGCTCCACTTCTGGCTTTTTGGTGGTTCATTAGAGATAAGAGTCACATGAGGGGCTAGGAAAGTGGCTCAGTGGTAGAGCGCTTGTCTTGCATGCTCAAGGCCCTGGGTTCGATTCCTCAGAACCACGTAAGCAAAAAGAAAAAAGCCATAAGTGGCACTGTGGCTCAAGTGGTAGAGCGCTAGCCTTGAGCTGAAGAGCTGAGAGACAGTGCTCAGGCCCAGAGTTCAGGCCCCACGACCGGACCCCAAAAAAAAAAAAAAGAGTCACATGAATTTTCCTGCCTGAGCTGGCTTTGAACCACAATCCTTAGCTGTCAGCTTCCTGAGTAGCTAGGATTACAGGTGGGAGCCACCAGAGTTCAGCTTCTTCAGTCATGTGTTTTACATAGCTGTTATCTTCCTGGTCTCAGAGTAGATGCCCTGCCACGGAATGGTTCTTAGGAATACTCAGCATTGAGTACTCAACTCTTGCTTTGGTTACCATTGTAATCCATTGAATTACCATCCCCCCCCCAAACCTGATGATTGTTTCTGTTTCTTTCTTTCTTAGGTTGTAGTTGACACAGCACAGATTGAAAATAAAGAAGCCTACGCCCCCCAGATCAGTTTAGAAGGCTCCAGAATTGTGGTTCAAGTCCCATCCACATGGTAACTTGACTGTTAACATTAACAGAAGCCTTATTTCTGTGAAAGTTTACACACCTTTGAAATAACTTATGTTTTCAGAAACTCACATGCCAGCTGACACAGCAGACCTTAACTCCGTGTTCTTTTTTTTTTGGGGGTCCGGTCATGGGGCCTGAACTTTGGGCCTGGGCACTGTCCCTCAGCTCTTCAGCTCAAGGCTAGTGCTCTACCACTTGAACCACAGTGCCACCTCCGGCTTTTTTCTTTTTGCTTATGTGGTGCTGAGGAATCGAACCCAGGGCCTCAGGCATGCAAGGCAAGCGCTCTACCACTGAGCCAACTTCCCAGCCCCATAACTCCGTGTTCTATATGTATGATCATTGTTTTATAATGACATATCTTGCTTGTTGCTCTATGATAAATAAGCCAAGATTTCTGAAACAAAAGAACCTCTTTGACTACGGTGTAAGTAACATGTTGATACTCATGATGAGCAGTGTAGTGTTATCTTCCCTTTGTCTCACAGCCTCCAGGTTTTTTTTTTTTTTAGTCCGGTCATGGGGCTTGAACTCTGGGCCTGGGCGCTGTCCCTCAGCTCTTCAGCTCAAGGCTAGCGCTCTACCACTTGAGCCACAGCGCCACCTCCGGCTTTTTTCTTTTTGCTTATATGGTGCTGAGGAATTGAACCCAGGGCCTCTTGCATGCAAGGCAAGCACTCTACCACTGAGCCACCTTCCCAGCCCTCCAGGTTTTTTGTTTTTTTGTTGTTTTTTTGCTTGTTTGTTTTTTGTCAGTCAGGTCATGGGGCTTGAACTCTGGGCCTGGGCGCTGCCACTCAGGCTCAGCTCTTCAGCTCAAGGTGAGCATTCTACCACTTGAGCTACAGTGCCACTTCTGGTTTTCTAGTTGTTTATTGGAGAAAGGAGTTTCACAGTCTTTCCTGCCTAGGCTGGGTTTGAACTGCAATCCTCAGATCTCAGCCTTCTGAGTAGCTAGGATTACAGGTGTGAGCCACCAGCGCCCGGCTAAAAGATCTTAGTTATTTTTTAGTTATTTATTTTTTGGTAGGTGGTGGAGCTTGAACTCTGAGCCTGGGCGCTGTCTCTTGGCTCTTCAGCTCACAGCGAGTGCTCTACCCCTTGAGCCCCAGCGCCACCAGCCTCCAGTTTTTAAACTTAGTAGACCTTTTCTCAGTCACCTATTACTTCTCTAAAGCTTTGTTCTTGACCTTGATCTTGTGTGAGACCTTAATCTTGAGCTCCTGTCTTGACCCAGTATCATTGCAAATCTGGGGACAAACAGCCCTTTTTACCTATTTAACTATATTTGTAATACTTCAAAGAGATAAAAGATTATTTTTAATTTGTAGTTTATAAGAAAAAAATAGCTCCTACAAATGAGTTAAGAAACAGGGCAAGGGGCTGGGAAGGTGGCTCAGTGGTAGAGCGCTTGACTTGCATGCCTGAGGCCCTAGGTTCAATTCCTCAGCACCACATAAGCAAAAAAGAAAAAGAAAAAAGCCGGAGGTGGCGCTGTGGCTCAAGTGGTAGAGCACTAGCCTTGAGCTGAAGGGACAGCGCCCAGGCCCAGAGTTCAGGCCCCACGACCGGACCCAAAAAAAAAAAAAAAAGAAACAGGGCAAGGAGCCAGCTGCAGGTGGTTCATGTCTGTAATCCTAGTACTCAGAAGGCTGAAATCTGAGGACTGAAGCTCAGCCAGCCTGGGTAGAAAAGTCTGTGAGACTCTTACCTTGAAATAACCACCAAAAAATATCAGAAGGTGAGCTATGGCCCAAGTGGTTGGTAAAGCACCAGCATTGAGCAGAAAAGGCTAAGAGACAGTAGTGGAACAAAAGAAACGATATGATGCCATTTTGCCCACAGTGGTAATTGTTTCAGAGTAATAGTACTGAATATTATAATAATAGGAATTTAGGCTAGACTTCAGAATCAGGCAAGGTATATGTTGAGTAGAGAGTAAGTCTCACAGGCTTATTGGAGGGCAGTGGGAATATCAGAGCCTAAAATAAGGGTGCGACCTCAGCACTTCCACATCTGGCCACTTGTCCTTGTAGGGGGCATATAGATTCCATTATGAGGATCTGAATCAGTCTTAGTAATAGCCAGTGTCTTCGAGTATATCATATTAATCTTAAAATGGTAATCTGAGTGAATACTTAACCATAAAAAAATATTATATTGGGCTGGGAAGGTGGCTCAGTGGTAGACTGCTTGCCTTGCATGCATGAGGCCCTGGGTTCGATAAGCAAAAAGAAAAAAGCCAGAAGTGGCGCTGTGGCTC
>NW_012267308.1:3407808-3451014 GCF_000151885.1 Dipodomys ordii
AAGTGGTAGAGCGCTAGCCTTGAGCTGAAGAGCTGAGGGACAGCGCCCAGGCCCAGAGTTCAGGCCCCACGACTGGCAAAAAAAAAAAAAAAAAACCCTCCCTGAGGTGTGGCTGACTTTGTAAGTCATGGAACCTCTAGGGGAAAAAATTTGACTTTATTTCTTTACAGAGGCTCCCTCTGCTGGCTGTGTTTGGTAACTAGGCAAATTATTTAGGCTTTTCCCTTTGAAATTAAAGACTGAATGTCTTGTCAGCAGTGCTTGAGTCTTTTAAGTGTCTCAGATTCCATATTTCTTTTGAATTTTGAAGCATTTTGCATGGGTACATTCTTAGAGCATAATCTCCGAGGTGGAATCCGAATCTTAACACAAAAGTCCCTATGTATCAAATAGGGTAGCCTATTTACATGGGTAGCCTAAATGTAAATTTTTATAAAGCATTTTCAATACACCTAAGTTTGTACTATAACTTGTTCCACTAAGTTAAGGTATGGAATTTTCTACAGATTTTGTTACATTGCTGCTCAGAAATATTTGCAGTTCAAGTCAAGTCTGTACAAAAAGCAAGACCCTGTCTTAAAGAAATAGCTAAAAGCCAATCAAGAGGCTGAGATACGTGGATTGTGGTTCAAAACCAGCTCAGGCAGGAAAGCCCATGAGACTCTTTATCTCCTAATTCACCACCAAAAACTTGAAAGTGGAGCTGTGGCTCAAGTGCTAGAGCCACCAGCCTTGAGCAAAAATGTTAAATAAGGCACAGTATCCAAGCCCATACGTTCAAGCCTCAGTACTGGCACCAGAAAAAAAAAGAAGAGTCAGTCACCAAGGAGATTCCAAGATATTTAAGAGCTCTGTGTCAGAAATTGGAGTCTGATACCAACTACTCAAGGATCCGAAGCAAACTTGCTTTTAGCACTTAGTTAGCATTGCAGGAACTCTGTCAGGGACAAGAGTTAGACAAGTATACCCAGATGGCACCACACAGCCATTCTGTTTTTACTAACACACAAGATAATTAGCACTTCATTAGACAACAATGACAGATTAGCTGATCTTGTCCAAGGGTAGCCTACTCTAAGTATTAGATAGACTAGATTAAGCAATCACATTCTCTAGGTGAGGTGTATTTTAAATATTTACAATAGTCTAGTCTTATGAAGGATCTATTTGGATTTGGGATCTCATTGTGATTTGAAGCACATCTGTTTGTTTGGTCAGTCGTGGGGCTTAAACTCTGGGCTTGGGTATTGTCCCTGCACTCTTGAGCTCAAAGAAAGTGCTCTAACGCTTGAGCCATAGTGCCACTTCTGGTTTTCTAGTGGTTTATTGGAGATAAGAGTCTCATGGAGTTTCCTACCTGGGCTGCCTTTGAACCATGATTCTCAGATCTCAGCCCCTTGAGTAGCTAGGATTACAGGCATGAGCCATCTGTGCCTGGCAAAAATGTATCTCTTACATTGAAAAATAGAAGACATTCTTTTTTTTTCCTCTGCCTTTTGCAGAGCAGTGAGTTGCAAAGTTTGCATTTGCTCAAACTTGAAGTCTTTTCCATGAAGCTTGCTCAGAATACTTTTGCAACCAAACTCATGCAGCCTGGTTTGTGCCTAGGTGCCTGAAGGAAGACCCCGCTACCATGTCCCTGCTGCAGAGAAGCCTTGATCCTGAGAAGACCCTGGGCCTGGTGGATGTGCTCTACACAGCTGTACTGGACCTAAACCGCTGGAGGGCAGGCAGGTGGGTGCCCTGGCCAGTTTTGGAAATTTTGCTATCTCATTTGCATTGTAAACAAACTGAATTGAGACCAAATTTTGTTTATGTGTGTTCATGTTACTGATAATAGTATGTGAGCAAGTAGTCATGCAAAAGGACTTTGCAGTAATATTCTGTTCTTTTTTTTTAAATTTTTGGTGTCAGTCTTGGGGTTTGAACTGAGGGCCTGGTCACTGTCCCTGAGCTTTTGTACTCAAAGCTAGCATTTTACCGCTTGAGCCACACCTCTACTTCTAGATTTCTTGGAGGTTAATTAGGGATATGAATTTCCTGCCCAGGCTAGCTTTGAACTGCGTTCCTCAGATCTCAGCCTCCTGAGTTGCTAGGATTATAGGCATAAGCCACTGAGCCTGGCTGAAACTCCTTTTTACAACTACTTAAGAAAGAAGGGAAGGGCTGGGAATATGTGGCTTGGAGGTAGAGTGCTTGCCTACCAAGCATGAAACCCTGGGATGATTTCTCGGTACCACATAAACAGAAAAAGCTGGAAGTGACACTGTGGTTCAAGTGGTAGAATGTTAACCTTGAGCAAAAAAAAGGAAAGTAAGAAGGAAGGAAAGAGTAAGCCAGGTGATGGTGGCTCACACCTGTAATCCTAGCTACTCAGGAGGCTAAGATCTGAGGATCACGGTTCAAAGCCAGCTCGGGCAGCAAAGTCTGAGAGACTCTTTTTTTTTTAATTTATTTATTTTATTTTATTTGTGAACATACTGTACAGAGGGGTTACAATTACATGGGCAGGATAATGCGTACATTTCTTTTTTTTGGGGGGGGGTCTGGTCTGGGGCCTGAACTCTGGGCCTGGGCGCTGTCCCTCAGCTCTTCAGCTCAAGGCTAGCGCTCTACCACTTGAGCCACAGCGCCACTTATGGCTTTTTTCTTTTTGCTTATGTGGTGCTGAGGAATCGAACCCAGGGCCTCATGCATGCAAGGCAAGCGCTCTACCACTGAGCCACCTTCTCAGCCCAATGCGTACATTTCTTACTAAGCATTGCAGCCTCCTCCTTTGTTTACCCTTCACATCCCTTCCCAGCCTCCCCCCCCCCCCCCCCCCCCCGCACCGACGTTGTAAAGCTCGTTTTGGACATGACAACTTGTACTTCTCATTGTTGCAACAGGTCCACCTGTATCCTTAAACAACTTTTTTTTCCCCATCTCCTTCACAAGTTATACTGACATCAAATATAGTGAAAGCAGGGGCTGAGAGACTCTTATCTCCAATTAACCACTAGAAAACCCGAAGTGGCGCTGTGGCTCAAGAGGTAGAGTGTTAGCCTTGAGCTGAAGAGCTCAGAGACAGCACCCAGGCCCAGAGTTCAAACCCCACAACAGACCAAAAAATAGAGAAGAGAGACAGACAGACAAGCCCAGGTGTCTCCTATATGCTCAGGAAGCTGAGATCTGAGGATTGTGGTTTGAAGCTATTCTGGGCAGGAAAGTCGAATTAACCCTCAGAAAACTGAAAGTGATGCTGTGGCTCAAAGTGATAGAGTACTAGCCTTGAGCAAAACAGCCCAGGCACAGTGCCCAAGCTCTGAATTGAAGCCTCACAACTGACCCCTCCCCCCCCAAAAAAAAAGACAACCCCAAGCAGAAAAAGCTTGGAAATGAAATTGTGGCTCAAGCAGTGGAGTGCCAGCCTTAAATGAGAACAAGAGGCCCTGAGTTCAAGCCCCCCAGTATTGGCACACCCAATAAAAAGGTGGTAGAGGCTCTTAACCAGACTTTATTCTCTTAATGAAGTAAGAGCTGAGAAGTGTTAAAATTTATTCACATCCTTCATGAAATGAATTTATATCTGAAAGTAGCTGCTAGGGATGTGGCACAATGGTACAGCATTTTCCCAGCATGCATAGGGCCTTGTATACCATCCTGTCTCTGCTTCTCTCTCTCCCTCACTCCAGTGAAAGCAGCTGACAGTGCAGCTGTAAGATTACTTCCTGGTGAATTGCTAATTTTAGAACTAGTAGAAATCTTAAACATCTTGCCATGATACTACTTCTCCCCCTTAACGCCACAG
This sequence comes from Dipodomys ordii, assembly GCF_000151885.1. Classification (NCBI taxonomy): domain Eukaryota; kingdom Metazoa; phylum Chordata; class Mammalia; order Rodentia; family Heteromyidae; genus Dipodomys; species Dipodomys ordii. The sequence goes on from NW_012267308.1 coordinate 3,411,599, forward strand.
GGTCTCTGCACAGTAATAGAATGTCTCCAGGGTCACACTGTTATCACCTCCAGTTTCAACTCCTGCCTGTGTCCTTTCTACGTTTCAGTCCAGGGAAAATTTTTTCAGAAAACTTCACACAATGGCAATCATTGAACAATCGTGGTGCCAAGTCCCCAAAGTGTGGTGTGAACTTGTCCATTTGTCCTCTGCTGGGTCTACGGCTTCTCCATCCCCACCTTCCAGCACAGACCTGACTCTGCCAATGACTTCCACATCTGGCCTGCTTTTCAGTCCTCTGCTGGGTTGATATCTAGGCCAGATGGTGCCATTTTCCCAGCTCTGGGTTAAGCTGCCAGAGATGGTGTACACTAGCACCCCACACTCCTTGCTGTTCTTTATGCATGTACCCCTCCCTCTCTCCCTTTTTCTCTTCCTCCCTCCCTTCTTCCCTCCCTGTCTTCTCTGTGTATGTGTCTTTTTTTTTCTTTTGTTTAATGGTATTGGGATTTGAACTAGAGCCTCACACTTATTAGCAGGCACTCTACTACTTGAGCCATGCCTCCAGCTTTCCCCTTTTTGGCAATGCTCCAGGATCAAACCGAGGGACTCAAAAATACTAAGCAGTCCGAGTCTTCCTTGTTTAAGAGATCCCTTTCAGCCAGACACCAATGGCTCACACCTGTAATTCTAGCTATTCAGGAGGCTGAGATCTGAGGATCGCCGTTCAAAGCCAGCCTGGGCAGGAGAGTCAGTGAGGCTCTTATCTCCAGTTAACCCCCAGAAAACCGTAAGTGGCACTGTGGCTCAGGTGGTAGAGCACTAACCTTGAGCTGAAGGACTGAGGGAAAAAAGAGAGAGAAAGATTCATTTCAAGCTGGGTGCTGGGGCTCATGCCTGTAATCCTTGCTACTTAGGAAGCTGAGATCTTAGGATCGTGGTTCAAAGCCAGCCCAGGCAGGAAAGACTCTTATCTCCAGTTAGCCACCAGAAAAAAAAAAGAAGTATTGCTGTGGCTCAAGTGGTAGAGCACTGGCCTTGAGCTGAAGAGCTCAAGAACTACACCCAGGCCCAGAGTTTAGTCCCACGACAACTGAGCAAAAAAAAAAAAAAGATCCATTTCATTCTCCAGTTAGGGCGTGCGTGCATGCGTGCATGCGTGCGTGCGTGCGTGCGTGTGTGTGTGTGTGTGTGTTTCAGTTCTGAAATTTGAGCTACCGCTCTACTTCCAGCTCTTTTTCGTAGTTAATTGACTATAACAGTCACAGACTCAAGCCCCATGACTGACAAAAAAACAAGAGTCTCAGACTCATGACTTTGAACCATGATCCTTAGATGTCAGTCTTTTGAGTAGCTAGGATTATAAGTGTGGCCCATCAGTGCCCAGCTCCCCTTAGTAAGGTCTTTTTTGTTTTTCCTATTTAAATAGGGAACAAGCTTTACCCTGCATACAGATCCAACTCCAAAGGGAGGTATGTGACTTTGGGAATCCGGCTGATCTGCCTTCTGGAAACGGCACCAAATCTTCAGGCGGTCTTCAGAAGACATTCTCCAAACTAACCTCCCGGTTCACCAAGAAAGCTTCCTGTTCTGGGTCAAGCAGCAGCACAAATTATTCCATCCCAAGCACCCCTTCCAAAAACATCTTCATAGCTGGCTGTTCAGAAGAGAAGGCCAAAATGCCTGGCAACATAGACACACGGTTACAGAGCATTCTGAACATCGGCAGTTTCCCTAGGACCCCAGACCCTTCCCAGTCAGCTCAGAATTCCAGTAATCCAATGGCCAATGGTTTTCTTCTGGAGAGGCGGGAGAACTTGCTGCCCGGGGAAGATGGCAAGGACGAGAAGGGCATGAACTTACCAACCGATCAGGAGATGCAAGAGGTGATTGATTTCCTCTCTGGCTTTAACATGGGCCAGTCACATCAGGGTTCCCCGTTGGTGACCAGGCGTAATTCTGCTGCCACAGCCTTGGTGACTGAACAGAAGGCCGGAGTTTCGCAGCCACAGCAGCCATCACTGCCAGTGCCCCCTCCTCCACGCCCCCCCCAGGCTGGGGCCCACACACCTCTGACATCCCAACCGAGTCTGGCCCCTCAGCAGCAGTCTCCAAAGCAACAACCACCCCAGGTGCAATACTACCAACACCTGCTCCAACCCATTGGACCACAGCAGCCCCCACCCCAGCCTCGGGCACCTGGGAAATGGGTCCATGGCTCCTCCCAGCAGCCGACACAGCCAGTGGGAGCAGGTCTTTCTCCTCTGGGCCAGTGGCCAGGCATATCTGATCTCAGTTCAGACTTGTACAGCCTGGGTCTCGTGAGCAGCTATATGGACAATGTGATGTCAGAGGTTCTGGGACAGAAGCCACAAGGACCTAGAAACAACACCTGGCCAAACAGGGACCAAAGTGATGGAGTCTTTGGAATGCTGGGAGAGATTCTGCCTTTTGATCCTGCAGGTACATGAGGGCTTCCCCACTTCTCACCCCATTTCAACATACGATGTCATCACTGAGGATTTCTTAGGGCATGTCAGCCACAGCCTTACGTAAAGTGAATATAACTTAAAGTGAAATAACTTAATCCTCCTCATTTGAAGACTGTTTCAGCCTATCTAGAGGCTTAAATAGGGCTGATTTAACAAGCATGGGAAGGACTAGTGAGAAGAGGCTGAGGTCAACTAGCTTTATGTTATTTGTGTGTATTTGTACCAGCTCAAAGCTGGTACTTGAACCACAGCTCTCCTTCTAGCATCTTTTTTCTGGTTAATTGGAGATAAGACTCTCACTCTTACCTGTCTGGGCTGGCTTTGAACTGTGATCCTCAGATCTAAGCCTCCTGAATAGCTAGGATAATAGGCATAAGTTGATGGTAACTCTTCTTGACAGCTCATGCTCGAAACATCCTCAAACTTGAAACTGCAGTGCAAAAAAAAAACCATTTCCTCTTGCAGGGTATTAGCTGTGGCCAGCAACTAGCTCTGGGGCATGTGGCTGCCAGTTGCTTAGCACATTTCATTGTGTATGTGACCAGCCTATCCTCAGCGAGAAAGAACCCAAGAGGCTGCTTTGTCTCCCACCTTTGTTTGTTCTTTTGTCTCAACACAGTGGGTTCAGACCCAGAGTTTGCACGCTACGTGGCAGGAGTGAGCCAGGCAATGCAGCAGAAGCGGCATTCCCAACATGGTCGCCGACCAGGCCACACCCGAGGCAACTGGCCACCCATGGAGGATGCCCACCGGACCTGGCCTCTTCCAGAGTTCTTCACAGAAGGGTGAGTACAAAGCCCAACAGGGGAGCCAAGTTCAGGGTCTGGATGTCTCATGTGAAGTCTGTGGAAGGGGAAACACATGGATGTTTGTGCACTATGGTTGGCAGTTCAGTTCTAATCCCCCACTCCATCACATAACATGGTTAACCCTTCAGAAGCTCAGGAAGGACACCAGATTGTGTGATCAGTCTCTGGACACACCACGTTTGAGCTCTGGGCCGGGGCGCCGTCCCTCAGCTCTTCAGCTCAGGGCAAGCACTCTACCACTTGAGCCATAGCGCCACTGCTGGTTTCCTGGTGGTTCATTGGAGATAAGTGTCTCCTGGACTTTCTCTCCCTGGCTGGGTTTTTTGTTGTTGGTTTTTTGCCACTCCTGGGGCTTGAACTCAGGGCCTGGGCACTGTCCCTGAGCTTCTTTTGCTTAAGGCTAGCATTCTACCATTTGAGTCACAGTGCCACTTCTAGCTTTTTCTGTTTATGAGAAGTCAAATTCAGGGCTTTCATGCATGCTAGGTGAGCACTCTACCACTAAGCTACATTCTTAGCAGCCCTCCGCCCCCCCCCCCCAGCTGGTTTTGAACTATAGTCCTTAGATCTTAGCCTCCTGAGTAGCAAAGATTACAGGCATGAGCCTCTAGCACCTGCCTTTCACATCTTATTATAATGTTTGTGTTTAATGTCTTTTGTACTGAAGCCCAGCTGCTGGTGGCTCAATCTGTTATCCTAGCTACTCAGGAGGCTGAGATCTGAGGATCATAGTTTGAAGCCAGCTGGGCAGGAAAGTCTATGAGACTCTTTATCTCCAATTAACCATCAAAAAGCTACAAGTGGAGCTGTGGCTCAGGTGGTAGAGCACCAGTCTTGAGCAAGAAAGCTAAAGGGAAGAGTTCAAGCCCTGAGCTCAAGCCCCAGTGCTAGCACTAAATAATAATATTAAAGTTTATACACAAGCCAAAGGGTTCTAAGGACAACAAAAGGTGTTACTTTTGAAATAAGAGAGAAGGGGAAAATCCTCGGGTTCTGGAAGGTAGAAACAGGAGCCCACTGTTGAGTTTATGAGATTGATGGAGAGAGGGCAGACTTGGGGCTGTGGGGTCAGTGTCTTGCTGGCTGGCAGGAGCCCAGGACCAACTTCTCTCCTGGACTTTCAGAGATGGCCTTCACAGTGGCTGGTCAGGTGCTCAAGGAGACTCAGCCAGTTCCAGTGACGAGACATCTTCAGCCAACGGGGACAGCCTGTTCTCCATGTTTTCGGGGCCTGACCTTGTGGCTGCAGTCAAGCAGAGAAGGTAAGAAGAGATTTTCGAGCCACAAGGAGGAAGGGGAGCATGAGAATGTGACCCAGCTTCCTGGGAAAGCCAGGCGCCCAGCAGCTTATAAAGAGTATCTTCAGGAGGAATTGTCCACAAGCCAAGCTGGCTGGTCCTCTCAGGGACCACCACACAGACTTGTAGCCCAGGTGATGACATTGGGGTTGGGTTTTTGATGAAAGAACAGTTTCGTGATGACCAGAAACACAAGTGTAATAGGCAAAGGAGGAATCAAGAGACAGGGTCTGTGCGAGCTGGTCTAGGCCTTGCAGGATGCAGCCTTTCTGCCAAGGACCAGGGCCAGGGCAGCCATGTTGTCATTGATGAGGTTTCCCAGCAGGCTTTGTAGTTCCTGGCAAAGGTCTCACCTCCTCTGACCCTCCTGGTAATACAGAATGTTTAGATGTAAAGAGTCATGAAAATGACTAGAATTAGAGGTGAGTTTGGTGAGAAAGAAGTGGGGAGTTGGGTGCTGGTGGCTCACGCCTGCAATCCTAGCTACTCAGGAGGCCACCACACTTACACCTCAGGGCCTGGAGACCCCAGAGCCAAGTGACTAGATTGTTCCCTAGAGTTTAGCTGAACAGGAAACCAGGCCATCACCACTCTGAGCTCTTGATTCTTTCAGGAAACATAGTAGTGGAGAGCAGGACACCAGCACGCTGCCCTCGCCACCTCTCCTTCCCACCGTGGAGGACATGAACCAGGTACTGTGAGCACGGGCAGGGGTTCTGAAGCTTTAGTCTCAAGAGGGCCTGATGCTGGACGCCAAGGCTCACACCTGTCATCCTAGCTACTCTCGAGACTGAGATCTGAGGATAGCAGTTTCAAGCTCACATCAGTAGGCAAATCCTAGAGACTCAGCTCCATCCACCAAAATGCCAGAAGTGGAGGTGTGACTCAAATGGTAGAGCAGTTGCCTTGAGTGCAAAGTCTAAAGAACATTCAAACTCTAGTATTCCCCCAAAACACACACACACAGCTCTGCTTTGAGTTTAAACCCCAGTATCTCCCCAGAACACACACACACATCTGCATTCCTAGCAAGTAGCTTCCATATTGGACAGTGACACTGCTTTCATTGTAAGCCATCCCCTTGGACAAGGCTGTGAGAGGCTCCAGCTTTCACCCGACCCCCTACAAAGAAAAAAGGGCCAGAGATCTGGGACATGGGACATGGGTAGACGTGCTAAATCCCCACTAAGGACCTTTTTTGTCTCCCAGGAGAACAAAACCAAAACATGGCCACCCAAAGCACCCTGGCAGCATCCTTCCCCACTGCCCAGCACGCTGCCCAGCCCTGGCACATCCCTCTATGCTGTCGCCAGCCCCAGCAGCCAGTGGAACGACACCATGCAGATGCTGCAGTCCCCCGTGTGGGCGGCAACTACTGACTGCAGTGCCACTTCCTATACCTACGTGCAGACGCCGACACCGCAGCCCCCAGCCCCAAACCCACCACACAAGGCGGCACCCAAGGCCTTTAAGGCCTTCCCTGGCAAGGCTGAGCGCAGGCCAGCCTACCTGCCCCAGTACTGACCAGGGCAAGCCTACCTGTCGGCCGGAGCTGGAGTGGTGAGCGCCCCTGCACCTAGGCTGACACCAACCTCCTCCTGCTCCCCCAGAGGACCAGTGCACCCCGATCCCAGGGAGAGGAATATTCCTTGGGGGCAGGGGCAGTTGGCAGCTCAGTCCTGTTTCTCAAGACTTTGAAAGGCAGCAGACCCAGGAGAACCAGCTGAAGAAGGAGAGTCTGATGCTCAGGGGATTTGCTGGGTAATCTGCATGCTTAGTAAGCACCTCAGGTGGTTGGGATGCCACATTTGGAGAACAGGTGTCTGAGAGGGTTAATAAGAACAAAACTGACCATTCTTCTGGAAGCCTCTCTTCCCTCCTTCACACACTGGGTGGTGACTACACCAATCACTGACTTCATAGCTGTTTTTCACATAGGCTTTGGTTCAAACCTCTCCTGCCTGAAACACCCATGGGTCTTTTAACATACCAGATATACTGGCTGGAAGTTTGCTCTCAACACTAATTTTATTTAACTTCATACACAGTGGGATAAATATAGACTCCTTGTGATCAGAAGCAGCCACCTGGGTCTTCTGGGGCTTAGTTAGCATGTCTCACCCTGCAGTCTTCACCAGATTCTCAGAGGCAAGACAGGAAAGCTGATGTTTGACGGTGTACTCCTGATGGGGCACAGAGATGAGCTGCTGTCCACAGAGACTGCACCTGCCACCCTCACATCCTTCCACCCGTGGCCAAAGGGGTGGGTACAGTCCCAGATGGGGAGCTATGGGAAAGGGGCTGCAGGGGTGCGTGCGCGCGCACACACACACACACACACACACACACACACACAGGGACATTGTGAGCTGACTCAGAAGACAAACCAATTATGATGTAGACAGCAATTAAAGTCTTTAAAACACAAAATAAAACACAAACCACATTTCCAGTTAACATGTGCCATTAAATAGATAATATCCTTTGGGTTTAGGATATTTTCCAGCCAGGATGGATCCAGAAGAATTGAATGGTGCTTAAATTGAAAAATAATAAATATATATCTATATTGACTATAGACATCCCACTGTATTATTAGTTGAGGTTGCAGAAAGTTCTTTATATAAATCTTATTTAAATTTTTTTCATATTTCACCTTTGAAAAACGTCTAATTGAGAAAAATCCATGATATTTTCTGGTATGAAAGTTTGACAGTATTAATATTTTTTTTATATTTTCTTAAATCATTAAACCATTTTAATATATGTTTAACTACTAATAAATGGTTTATTCTTTCTAACTCCATTACAAGCTTTTCCAACAAAGATTTAATAACATTTATGTTCTCATTTTTCTACAGATAGTAAATTTATATTTAAAAATACCAAAAAGAATATATGTATGTATACACATCACATGCACACACATGCATGCACACACACAGACACACACACACACAAATCCTAGAAGACCCATAGGGCTTCTGTGCCCAGCCACTGAGATTTTCGTATGGTGTTGTCTTTGCCATGTGCGGACACATTGCTACGATCCTTCACCCACCATGGGTTCCATTCACCTCACCATGTTTACAGAGAACTGTTTTGTACATAGAGTTTTTCAGGCACGTGTTTTGCACCAACCCTGCGTGGCTCTTGTCTGTGTTAGTTGTCACAGTATGCACACTAATCTCTGTTAAAAGTTCCTCGTGGCTGGTTTTTTTCCTTGTAAGATAGTTTTTTCTATCTCCTTCAGTAATGTGTTTCTTCCAGTTCTGTTAGACAGAAGTACTCTGGTTTTAACAGTGCCTCCCCAGACACCTCACCCTGGACACACGTCAGTCCTCTGTGCCCCCCCTGCCCCTCCCTCCAGCACAGGCGACACGTCTAATTGTCACCTTCCCATTTGTTTTTGTTTTCTCCCCTCCCCACCTCCTAGTAAGGAAGACACTTTGTGTACTTGCATCTCCATAGCTGAGACTGTGGGGCACTGTTTGTGTAGTCTCTGTGCGGGTGCTGTGTTCCTAGCCCTGCCTGCTCTGAACACTGGTGATTCCAGGTGCTGCGCTCGGCAGAGAGGTCTTGCCAAAGCGCGCGCGTGTGTGTGTGTGTGTGTGTGTGAGTGTGAGTGTGTCTGTGTGTGTGTGTGTGTCCTCTGCATGACTGAGCAGACATGGCTGCCTTGCTCAGACATCTGCAGGACTTTGGGTGAAGAGTTACTATGCTTCCAAACTGGAACTCTACATTTTGTATCTTACTTTGAAAGCTCCTATAAATAAAATAACTATTGGCTTTATTAAAAAATATATATACATTTAATAATATCTTGTATCTTTATTTAAAACAAAGGGTAGCAGCCAGTCAGAGCCACCTTGGTTCATGGCTTTGACAGGCTTTGCCCGAGTTGGTTTTTTAGGTCAGCATGTCCTCTGATTCTGAGGTCTGTCAGGGAGTCAAGATGAGCTGTAGTGGACAGGTAGGACACAGAAAACCAATCACAGGCCTTCACATTGACTGCCCTGAGCCAGAACCAGTACAGGCCTCTGCATGTGCAAATGGAGCCACCACAGAGGTTAAGGAGACTTCTGGGAGAATACACACATGCTTTCTAGGTTGGGTTCTTCCAGGCTTCACGTCCCCAATGGGCATGGGTGCTGTACCTTGCTTCTTCCATCACTGGGTCCTTCCCCAGCAGGGACCCAGTCTGTGCCAAGACACTTGCCTCACAGTGCCATCCTACTACACAGAAGGAAGATTGGGATAAAAACCACAGAGACTGGATACAGAATTTCAGTTCCCATTTCATTTACAGAAAAACAGCATGCACTGAAATTTTTACATGAATGTAGTCATGTCAGATTATTAAGTAAGCAACAAGTATAAGTACCACTCAAGCTCCCTGCTGAGATGCCCTGAGGTTGGGCATAGGTACCAAGTCGCAGAGCCTTCTAGATGAAGAATAGCGGTTGCTTAGCAACCACCATGTGGTGCTAAGAAATACTCAAGAAATGCAGGGGGTGTCACTTAGTGGCACAGCCTGTGCTCAGCATGCCCAAGACCCATAATAAGCTATAAAATATGTTAAGGGGGAAAGAAATGTTTAACATAGCCATCCTCCTAGCATTCACTGGACAGGACATGAGAGGAGCCCCATAACCTCCAGTTGTGTGCAAGAGAGTGGGAATAGAAGTAAGACAGATGGCTGGGCGCTATGGCTCATGCCAGTAATCCTAGCTACTGAGGAGGCTGAGACCTGAGGATCGTGGTTCAAAGCCAGCCAGCCCAGGCAGGAAAGTTTGTGAAACTCATCTCCAGTAAACCACCAGAAAACCAGAAGTGGTGCTGTAGCTCAAGTGGTAGAGCACTAGCCTTGAGCTGAGGGACAGCACTCAGGCCCAGAGTTCAAGCCCCATGACGGACAAAAAAAAAAAAAAAAGACATGTTAAACCTGCTCCCTTAGAGGCCTTTTACCCTCCTGAGAGGTGGAGGATACACATAGGGGTTTGAGATAAGTACAGCCTCCTTTCCGATCTGGGAATCTTCTGCTTCATGCCAGGCCTGGGACTAGGAGAGGATGGCCCCTTGTGTGTGGGGTTGCCATTGAAGTGACTCATGTCCTCATCTAGAGACAAAGGAAGCTTTACAGTGGTCAGCTCTTGATTGCCCAAAAAGCCACGTACATAGATCGTGTGTGACAAGCTGCCACCTCACTGTCCCATAGTCCTGGAGGAAATGCAGTCCTTAGGACATCCTGTGAGGGGATCCATGGAGTATGGGTTGTGTTGGAGGACTGACAAGGAAGGATTGTTTTAGGAGTGGCCTGATCATTTCCCAGAGGCCAGACCCTTGCTAGGAGTCAAGTGTGTATAGTAAATGTCCTTGTCCTTAAAACTCAGTCTTAGATGAGAACACTCATTTTCTCACTCATTTTTTGGTGTTTATTTTCTTACACCAATATTATGACTCTGTCTTGGCTTTTACTGTTCAAGTGTGGCACTCTACCACCTCGGACTTTTTTTTTAATTTGTTATTATAGAGGTCATGTACAGAGGGATTACAATTACACAAGTCAGGTAATGAGTATATTTCCTTTTGTACAATGTCTTCGGTTCCCTCATTCTCTCCCAGTCCCTCCATCTTCCTCTTAACTTTTTAATGGTTAACTGGAGATGTCTCAAGATCTTTCTTACCTGGGCTGGCTTTGAACCATAATCCTCAGATCTCAGCCTCCTGAGTAGCAAGGATAACAAGCATGAGCCACCAGTACCCATTGTAAATTGTCACTAAATCATTTGGTCTGGCCCTGCCAAGGCAACACCAGGAGGTACCTAAAATTCAGTAAACCTAGGATCTGCCTGTAAAGCAAAATTCAATAAATCTACACCCCACGAATGATATTATAAGTATCCAAACGGCCCTTGGCAGAAGGTTCCTCACCTGCTACCCTACTCCACGTCTTGTTCACATAGCCTTGCCTAATACCCCCAACCACCTGCCTGTGGTCTAGGGCTGTTTAAGGCCCCCATGGGTCCTCTGGCATCCGTGCTCACCTTCTCACAGTACAGGTCCCTGTGTGCATGTGTGTTCCTCCCGACAGAACAAGGAGTGAGTCTTGTGCTCAGACCACCTGCCAAGCAACTGGGGGTGCACAAAAAGTGGTGTTTGGCTAGAACTGGCTAATGCCCAGACACCGGAAAAAAATAAAGAGGCTCTCACAGTGGACTAAAATAATACGTAGCCAGGCACCGGCGGCTCACACCTGTCATCCTCGCTACTTAGGAGGCTGAGATCTGAGGACTGAAGCCAGCCCAAGCAGGAAGGGCTTTGAGACTGTCTCCAGTGAACCACCAAAAAGCGGGACGTGGAGGGGGTGATGGCTCAAGTGGTAGAGCGCCAGCCTTGAGTTAAAAAAACAGCAGCTCCTAGGCCATGATGAGTTCAAGCCCCAGGACCGGTAGGGGGAAAAACAGGTCACCAGAATTACATCAAGATAATAGAATTAATATGGGGAACAGCGCATCGGAATACTTCACGAAGTACATCTTTCCGTTTTCACGAAAACCCCACCTAACTGACCCCAGCAACGAGTCCCCGCGGATGACACAGCCCCGGCGAAGACGAGCAGGCCCGGCCGCGCGCGGCGAGCTGAGGCCCCGCCCCATCCCCTCCGGGTGCACGCGTGCGCACGTCCTTGTCGTCCACCCCCATCCGGAGCATGCGCACTGGCGCCCCACCGCCACCATCCCAGACGTGCAGACTCAATCGTTGACGAGAGCGCTCGGGATTCGGCGCAGGCGCGGTGCGCACGCGCAAGACACGGCCGGCCCTTCAGGACGTGCTTACCCACACGCGCACGCAGCGAGCCTCTTCCACCCCCCCCCATCATGTCCACTCCCCCCTCCCCCACACCTCCGTCCCCTGCCTCCGGGCTGCGCACGATCGCCGCCGCGCGCGCGGCCGGTGGGGGCGTGGTCTCGCCTCCGTGACTCAGCATCCTCAGGAGCGCGCCTACTCAGTGGAGACTGTCCCGGATGCTGCGCCCTCTTCGTCCCCATCCTCCCTGCGTCCTGATCTTGGTCCGACCGCCCTGAGTTAACGCCTGACTAGCTTAAATGCCGGTCTTCAGTGTCCCCATCCTTAGGGCTCTTGTTGGGAAATGTGCTAGTTTCCTAAACCTGCTTTTTCAGGGTTGCATGGTAGGGTGCGCCCGGCTCTGAGCTTCTGCACAATGTCCCCGTCCACCCCAGGATGTTTCGTTGGAGGAGCAGATGCTGGAAGCATCCATGGGCGGTGGGCACTGAAGCAGGATCTCTGGGGGCTTTGATGGGCCAGGGTTTGTAGCAATGATTGGTTTTTAGCAATTATTGGTTTTTAGATCCTCGTTTGGGGGGCATGGCTCTAAGATTCTTCTTTATCACCCCCAGAAGAAACCCAGCACCCATACCTCATTCCCATCAACCTCCTGGCACCCCTTCTGTCTGCATAGATTTATTCATTCTGGACTTTTCATATAAATGCAATCACACAACCTGGGTGTGGGTGTGTGCCAGCACTGCCCCTTAGCTTTTGTGCTTACCACATGAGCTGCAGCTCCACTTCCTTCCTTGTGGTGCTGGAGGTTGCACAGGCTTTGTCTGGGCTGGCTTTGAACCATGATTCTCAGATCACCGCAGCTTCCTGGGTAGTTAAGATCACAGGTGTGACCCACTCGTGCCTGGTTTTGTTCTACTTTTTGTAGATTTTGTTCTTCGTTCTGCTATGACTTGTGACCCTTCAAACAGGAACCTAGTTGTTAAAAAAAAAACAAACCCTATTTTCTACACTTTTTACTATAGAAACTAATTTTTTACTATTAAAAAAAAAATCCAGGGCTGGGAAGGTGGCTCAGTGGTAGAGCGCTTGCCTTGCATGCATGAGGCCCTGGGTTTGATTCCTCAGCACCACATAAGCAGAAGGGAAAAAAAAGCCAGAAGTGGCTCTGTGGTTCAAGTGGTAGAGCGCTAGCCTTGAGCTGAAGAGCTGAGGGACAGCACCCAGGCCCAGAGTTCAGGCCCACGACCGAACCCCCCCCAAAAATCCAGATAACTTGGACATTTCAAACTACAAGATTATAGGCCAGCTGCTGGTGGTTCACGCCTGTAATCCTAGCTACTCAGGACGCTGAGATCTGAAGATTGTGGTTCAAAGCTGGACCCGGCAGGAAAGTCTGTGTGAGACTCTTACCTTCAATTAACCACCAGAAAAACCAGAAAGTGGCTCAAAGTGGTATAGTGATCACCTTGAGCAAAAGAGCTCAGGAACAGGGCCCACATCCCGAATTCAAGCTCCACAACTGACAAAATAAATAAATAATTAAAAAAAAAATAAGGGGCGGGAATGTGGCTCAGTGGTAGAGTGCTCCCTTAGCATGCATGAAGCCCTGGGTTTGATTACTCAGTACAACATAAACAGAAAAAGCCAGGAGTGGTGCTGTGGCTCAAGTGGTAGAGTGCTAGCCTTGAGCAAAAGAAGCTCAGGGACAGTGTCCAGACCCTGAGTTCAAGCCCCAGGACTGGCAAAGAAAAAGACTGTGAGGAAACCTGGCCTAATGAAGCAACTGGGAATCACTAAGAAAACAATTTACAGTGTACATTATTAGGATGTCAGAAAGTGCTATAGCAGGTCACTGATAATCTCATGCTGATAATCATACTTACTCGGGAAGCTGAGCTCTGAGAATCATGGTTTGAAGCCAACCTGAGCAGGAAAGTCTGTGAGACTCTTCAGTGGATTTGGTCAAATGCTTGAGCAAAAAATAGAAACAATAACAACAACAACCATAACAAAGCAAACAAACCTCAGGAAGTGTCTAGGCCCTGATTTCAAGCCCCAGTACCTGAACATCCATACACACAAAATTAGATATTGTTCTCTTCGCAAACTTGCACCTTTTCATTGAAAAATCTTTCTCTTTCCGTATTTGGAATCATTGATGACAATTCCATTTTCCAGATCCCAGATCCCAAACTTGATGCCACCTTGACCTTTCTTACTAGGAAACTGTGACTTCTTTACTCAACCAGCATAGCCTAACTTCTCCCTAATCTGTATGTATTATTGCACCAGCTTCCTCTCTGGGAACTTCTATTCAACCTGATGTACTCTAAAAACGAAACAGTTCAGAAAATGCTCCATCTTTGCTTAGAATCCTTCAGTGGCTTCCCATCTCAGAACAAAATCCAAAGACCTTCCTTTCACACCCACTCCACTCCAGCCACACTTGCTGGAATGAGTGATGCAGAAATGTTTCTGGGACATGGAAACATCTAAGCATATCCCCCTTCTCTCCTTCCTCCGTTCTCCCCAGAGTTTGAACTCAGGTCCTATTGCTTTTGTTTGTTTTTTCCTCTCAAGGCTGGCATACCATTTGAACCACACCTCCATGTCTGAGGTTTTGCTGGTTAAGGGGATAAGAGTCTGGGGGAAGGGTGGGAATTTATCTACTTGGGCTTCCCTCGAATTAAGTTCCTCAGCTCTCAGCCTTCTGAATAGCTAGGATTACAGGCTTGATCTACAGGTATCATGCTTAAACATTGCTCCGATTTCAGGAATTCCGCAGTTCCTATTCGATTTGTCAGAACATTTGTCTTCCAGTTAGTTCACTCCCTGGCTTTCACACTTTTGCTCTGAGGGCATCAGTGAGTATTTTCTTGATTTCTTGGGTCCTTTAGAAACCCACAGCATCTGCAAACAACCACCTGTACCGTGGGAGGCGTTCAACAAAAACCCCTCCGAGTCACAACTACTACAGGGGACAAGTAGCTGCACCCCCAGGGGAAGCAGGGAGCAGAGGTCCCGGCAAGGTCGTATAGCGGACAGGGCGGGACCGCGCGTAGGGTGGGGCCCGATGACGTCAGGGCCGCGAATGGGGGCGTGGCCAGTGCGTGGGGCGTGGCCGGGCGCCTGCGCTATAAAAACCGGCGGTGCGCGCGGGCCGAGGCTCCGCGAGTCCGCGACGCCCACTTTCTCTCGTTCCTTCCTTCTTCTTCTTCCGCGCACGCTCCGGGCCTGGTTACCTTTTGGGTCCCGCCATGGCTGCGCTCACCCAGAACCCGGATTTCCAGAAGCTACGGCAGTGGCACAAAGACCATCACGGAAGCCTCAACCTGCGAGAACTTTTCCAAGGCGACAAGGACCGCTTCAACAAGTTTAGGTACGGTGTGCGAGCGGGGAGGGGCGAGGAGGGGCAAGAGGGGCTCCCCCCAGGGATCCCCGACAGCCTGGAAGAGGCCGCACGGTGTCCTTGACGCCTCCTTGGGAGCAGCGGGTTTCTGGGGTGGGGGTGGATGGGGGAGATCATCTGTTTGCTGAAGAATCCCGGGGCAGGGGGGGACCTGGGGAGAGAAGTGGGGGGAGGGTCCTTCTGCATCCTAGGTTCATGGGGACCCCCCCGTGTGCCCCAGTCATTTGAGAAAGGCACTCGTACCCACATGTGTGTGTGTGTGTGTGTAGGAGACTGACTCAAGCAGGTTAGAAAGAGCTTTGGATGGCCCTCGGGGTGTGGGTGGGCTTGGAGGGAGGGGGGGACCGGGAGGTTTCCTAAGCAGCGAGGTGACCTGCTGAAGACGCTGAAGCTAGACAGCCATGAATAACGGGGACCCAGGAAGACGTGTGGGAGGAAATCTGGGGTGGGGAGGTATCCCAGCCTGCTCTCCGGTCACTGGTGTTGGAAGGAAGGAGGGAGGGTTGGCCAAGGAGGGGCAGAGACAGGATTCCATGACACCTGTAGCTTCAGGCTTCTGCCACCCCCCCCCCCAAGGCCCAGCCTTCACATCTGGAGGATTGGGTGCCCCAGAGAGGCAAGCTCCCAGAGAGGAAGCTCAGGGAGAGGGTGGTCACTCAACACTCCTCTCTTTCCAAAATATGATTCCTTGTCTAGGGGCTCTCTGCATTCTCTGTTCTGTGCAGGTCTGCCTGGGTTGCAAGGTGTTCACTGCTGCTGGGCAGCTGAGGCCCTTTTGGGGTGTGGCACTAGGTGGATTTTTTTTTTTTCTGACTCAAGGCCTGGGTGCTTTCTCTTAGCTCTTTCACTCAAGACTGGTGTTCTCTCTTCCACGTGAGCCACACCTCCACTTCCAGCTTTTTGCTGGTTCATTGCAATAAGAGTCTCGTTGATTTATTATTTTTTCTGCCCTGACTGCTTTGAACTATGTTCCTCCAATCTCAGCCTCCTGAGTAGCTAGAATTACAGGCATGAGCTACCAGCATCCAGCTTGAATGTTTCTTTTGGAAGCAGCTAGGGTGAGCTTGCCAGCTTGGGGAGAGAGAGAGAGAGAGAGTGTCTCTCACCAGGGATGGTGAGCAGCTTCTGTATTTTTCTGCAGCTTGACCCTCAACACCAACCATGGCCATATTCTGTTGGATTACTCTAAGAACCTTGTCACTGAGGAAGTGATGAAGATGCTGGTGAACCTGGTAATGTATGGTTTGGGGAGGGTGATAGACTGCAAGCTGGACTGTGAACACTTGTCCCTGGCCCAGTTTCTAAGTAGTACCCTAGAGCCCCAGGGCTTCATGTTTGAGTAAACCCTTTTCAAAAGGTACCTGCCAGCTCCTTAGGGGTAGGACCATACATGCTCTGTGCTTGGGGGCTTGGGCTGGTGGTGACCAATAGGGGTAGGGCCAGGCATCAATGTCTTCTTTATTTTCTTTGTTTATTTTATTTTTATTCATTTTGGGTGCCAGTACTGGGGTATGAACTTAGGGCTTAGGTGCTGTCTCTTAGCTTTTTTGTTTTTTCCTGGTCCTGGGGCTTGAACTCAGGGCCTGGGTGCTGTCCCTGAGCTCTTTTTATCTAGTCTAGCACTCCACCATTTTGAGCCACAGCTCCACTTAACAGTTTTCTGGAGGTTCATTGGAGATAAGAGTCTCACAAACATTTCTGCCCGGGCTGGCTTTGAACTATGATTCTCAGATCTCAGCCTCCTGAGTAGCTAAGATTATAGGCATCAGCACCTGGCTCCTTAGCTTTTTTTGTTCAGAGTTGATGCTCTACTACTTGAGCTTCAACTCCATTTCCAGCCTTTGAGTGGCTAATTGGAGATGAGAATCTCATGGATTTTTCTGCCTAGGCTGTGATCAAACCACGATCCTCAGATCTCAGCCTTCTGAATAGCTAGGATTATAGGCATGTGCCACTCCACCTGGCCTCCTCAGTGCCTTCTTTTCCTAGGCCAAGTCCAGAGGTGTGGAAGCTGCCCGGGAACACATGTTCACTGGTGAGAAGATCAATTACACTGAGGTGAGCAGACCTGCAGGACACCAAGTTCCACATACCTTTTGGGGCCTCTTCCTTCCCTTTGGGGAGCTTCACAGGACTATTAGCAGCATTACCCTATGTCCTCACACCTTCTCTTAGGCAATGTGTTTGCTTAACAAGGGTGCCTCCTTTCCCCACCAAAGGCCAGTTTGTTTCTTTGAGGGCTGTTTGCAGAGTTTTATGCTGTGTCTTCCCCAAGACTGGCAGGCTGGGTTTGGCAAGCAAATTGGAATGGTTCCCAGTGACTTTTCAGAGAGAAGCATATCTCAAGCCTGAAATAGTTCCTTAGATTTTCTGGAGGCTGGTTGGGTTTCTTAGAGAATATAACTGTTACATCCTTGCTGCAAACTTCACTAATGACAGGACATTCATGTCACAAAAGACCTCAGCCTCAGCTTGCTAGCAGTAAGGGCAGGCCTTGGAGACCCTAGCCCTGACTTGCTGTGGAAGCATAATAAGCACCAAACACTCAGAATCTCTATTCTCATAATGTTACTAGCTTGAGGCTTAGTGAACCAGATGTCTAACAACACACTAACTTTAAGAGGCAGAGCCGGGATTCATATGCTGTGCAGCCCATCTCCCATTGCCCTCACAGAGGGCTTTCCACAGGGTTGATGTGGGGAGGAGCTGGCCAGGCTGAGGGGATGAGCACAAAGCCTCCATCTCAAGGACCCTTGCACTGGGTTGCAGACCCAAGATGACCCCTTTCCTTTCCTGCCCACCTGCAGCTTTAGACCTGTTCCCCTCCAAGACAGCTAGCTGCTGCTGGCTTTTGCTAGACAGGGAGTATACACTCCTGATACCTCTCACAGACCCAATCTGTTTTTTGTTTGTGTTTTGTTTTGCCAGTCCTGGGGCTTGAATTCAGGGCCTGGGCACTGTCTCTGAGCTCCTTTTGCTCGAGGCTAGCACTCTACCACTTGAGCCACAGTGCCACTTCTGGCTTTTTCGGTATGTGTGGTACTGAGTAATCAAACCCAGGGCTTCATGCATGCTAAACAAGCACTGTACCACCGAGCTACATTCTCAGCCCCGGTTTTTGTTTTAGAGACTGGACCCAAACTTTGTATCTGATGCTTTTGCTCATTGGCTGTCGTTCTATCACCTGAGCCATTTTTTTTTCTTTTTTTTTGTCAGTCATGGGCTTGAACTCTGAGCCTGGGTGCTGTTCCTCAGGTCTTCAGCTCAAGACTAGTGCTCTACCACTTGAGCCACAGCGCCACTTCCAGTTTTCTGGTAGTTAATTGGAGAAAAGTCTCCTGGGCTTTACTGCCTGGACTGACTTCAAACTGGGATCCTCAGACCTCAGCCTCCTGAGTAGCTAGGATTGCAGGCATGAGCCACTGGTGCTGGGTTTTGTTTTTTTTTTTTTTCTTTCCCAATCTGAATCTGGTAATGAGGGGCTGCTCAGTATGGGTGGGGGGCTGCCTGGTGAGGGGCTTTAGTTGCCTGCCTTACCCCAAACCCAAAGGTCTGAGGACAGTTCTAGAAAGTTCTAAGAGACACCACAGGCTCTCATAGGGAGGATGAGGGTATGTTAGGTTTCATAACATTGAAGGTGTTCATTGCCTCTCTTCTCTGACCTCTCTTGTCATCCCATGCTTCTGCCCACTTTTTTTCTTCCAGCTGTTTATACCCTGAATACCTGTGGTCCTTCATGGCCTGTCCTAGACATGTTCAGGGAGTGGCACATGCTTTTCTGGGACTGAGGAAATCTGAGGGCTGAGTTCACGGTGCACCAAGCCAGCTGGGAGCTTGGTTGTCCTAGGAGGTGTGTGTTGAGATGTGTGGAGAGGGGCCCACGGGTAGGGACTTCACACTGGAACCCTCATCCCCAGGATCGGGCGGTGCTTCATGTGGCCCTTCGGAATCGGTCAAACAACCCCATTATGGTTGACGGCAAAGATGTGATGCCAGAGGTGAACAAAGTTCTGGAAAAGATGAAAACGTTCTGCCAGGTCAGTAGCTGACAAGTTGAACTTGCTTGTGTGTTTGGGGGGGGGGTGTCCCGGAAGCCTTACAAGTGGCTCCACATGGGTTCTCTTTGAAGGCAGGACTCAGACCCTCATTGCAGCCTCCGGTGGAAGTTGGGGGTGAGGAGAACCTATGTGATCACTGATGGGGGAGGAGGGGTCTCTGACAGAGAGAGTCAGTAGGGAACGGAGGCTTGGTGTGTCTAGTCTCTTTAGTCATACCTCTAAGTCCCGAATCACAACATAAACATGGAAATTTCTTGTACTTACTTCCAGCAGACTTTCCAGGCAAGGCCTTTAGAGTTTCCTGTGAAATCCTCCCAAAGAAGCCAGTCCCTGATGGCTCACGCCTGTAACCCTGGCTACTCAGGAGGCTGAGATCTGAGGATCATGGTTTGAAGCCAGTCCAGGCAGAAAAGTCTATGAGACTCTTATCTCCAATAAACTCAGAAAAAGCTGGAAGTGGTGCTGTGGATCAAAATAGTAGTCCTACCTTTGAGTGAAAGCTTAGGGACAGTGCCCAGGCCTAGAGTTCAAGGCCCAGGACCTGCAAAAATAAAATAAAACATCCCAAAGGTCCTGTGTGAATGTCAGCTACATAGACCAACAGCAAAGGACCTGGGTGAGTGCCAGCTACAGACACTGATGTCTGTTGTCTCTTTGAGCAAACAGGTTCATTTTCTTTCCACCTGCTCTTCTGAAGCTTACTTCCATTAGAAATATGGAGAGATGGGGCTGGGAAGGTGGCTCAGTGGTAGAGCGCTTGCCTTGCATGCCTGAGGCCCTGGGTTCAATTCCTCAGCACCACATAAGCAAAAAGAAAAAAACCGGAAGTGGCGCTGTGGCTCAAGTGGTAGAGTGCTAGCCTTGAGCTGAAGAGCTGAGGGACAGCGCCCAGGCCCAGAATTCAGGCCCCATGACCAGATCCCCCCCCCCAAAAAAAAAAAAGAAATATGGAGAGATGTCCCTAGATTGTCATCATTCATATAATCAAGGCCACTTTTTCTTTTTTTTTTCTTTTTTTTTTGTCGGTCGTGGGGCTTGAACTCTGGACCTGGGCGCTGTCCCTCAGCTCTTCAGCTCAAGGCAAGCGCTCTACCACTTGAGCTACAGTGCCACTTCCAGTTTTCTGGTGGTTTATTGGAGATAGGAGTCTCACGGTCTCTCCTGCCCGGGCTGGCTTTGAACCGAGATCCTCAGATCTCAGCCTCCTGAGTAGGATTACAGGCGTGAGCCACCAGCGCCCGGCTAAGGCCACTTTTTCTGTGTAGGGTGTCCCTTTGCTCCTGGATACAGAAATGTGATATCCAGCGCCTGTGTGGATGTGTGTGCATATCTGTCCACACAGACTGTGCATGCTCTGGGAGTGATCATGTGCTCAGCTGCAATCATTCACTGATAGTCCCTGAAAGCCAGTGTTCATGGGTGTGTGTGTGTCCATCCCTTGGCTGGTCAAAGTCTGGTTCCTTTGGCCAAGAGCCATTTTCAGACTTGAAAGCAGTGTTCATGTGAGAAGTGATTGTGGCATTCATCTCAAAGGCTTCAAAGGCTGAGCTCTGGTGGTTCACATCTGTAATACTGCCTGGCTAGGAGGCAGAGATCTGAGGATCACAGTTCCAAGCCAGCCTGGGCATGAAAGTTTGTGAGACTCTTATCTCCAATTAAACACCAAAAATCTGGAAGTGGAGTGTGACCCAAATGGTAGAGTGCTAGTCTTGAGCCAGAAATTTCTGGGACAGCACCCAATCTCTACATTCAAGCCTCAGGACCAGCATCACATGTGCATACACATGCGGATACCCATAACACACACACACACACATACACACAAGGCCTGGATGACCATGGGGAAGTACTTCGGCGCAATTAGTATACACACACACACAGAGAAGTTTGATGCGCGGCGCCGGTGGCTCACACCTGTCATCCTAACTTCTTAGGAGGCTGAGATTTGTGGTTCAAAGCCAGTCCGGGCAAGAAAGTCCTTGAGACTCTTTTATCTCCAATAAACTGCTAGAAAACCAGAAGTGGCACTGTGGCTCAAGTGGTACAGTGCTTGCCTTGAGCTGAAGAGCTGAGGGACAGTGCCCAGGCCCAGAGTTCAAGCCCCACAACCAAAAAAAAAAAAAAGTTTGGGAGGAGAGGGACATTGAATGAGAATGAATATGCACAATGTAGTTGGCATGCATGAAATTAGAACCGTGACACCTATTGATAGCATTTTTAGAAGAGGAGAGTAGACTTCCGGTTCTGGTGGCTCACACCTGTAATCCTAACTACTTAGAAGGCTAAGATCTGAGGATCACAGTTTGAAACTAGCCTGGGCAAGAATGTTGGTGAGACTCTTATCTCCAATTAAACAGCAAAAGTCAGAAGTGGAGCTGTGGCTCAAAGTGGTATGCACTACCCTTTAGCACAAAAGCTCAAGGACAGGGCCCAGGCCCTAAGTTTCAAGCCCTATGATTGGCACAAAAAGAGAAAAAAAAAAAAAAGAGAGAGAAAAAATAGGTAGAGACACTAGGCTATAACTTAGGTTAAAACCCAAGAACAAGCTTAAAAAAAAAATCCAAACATAAATGATTAATGTTTGAGGTTTGCCAGTCAGATTATGGAGCATCAGGAATTCTGGAGCTGACATTATAACCTGCCATACTGTCCCATGTGCACCTGGAGTGTAGGCAGTTATATCACCATTGTAGCGTGTCCCAAGGCCTCATGTACTCAAAGAAAGGGTGTGACCATATTAAAGATATGAAAATCCCCTCACCCCTTGGGGTTTGGAGGAGGATTTTTTTTTTTTGGTGGTTGTGGGGCTTGAACTCAGCCTGGGCTCTGTCTCTCCCCTCTTCAGCTCAAGGCCAGTGCTCTACCACTTGAGCCACAGCACCACTTCCAGTTTGTTTGTTTCTTCTTTTTTTGGGGGGGGGGTCCGGTTGTGGGGCCTGAACTCTGGGCTTGGGTGCTGTCCCTCAGCTCTTCAGCTCAAGGCTAGTGCTCTACCACTTGAGCCACAGCACCACTGCCGGCTTTTTGCTTATGTGGTGCTGAGGAATTGAACCCAGGGCCTCAGGCATGCAAGGCAAGCACTCTACCACTGAGCCACCTTCCCAGGCCCTGTTTATTTCTTTTTCTTTCTGTTTTTTCTTTTGTCGGGCATGGGGCTTGAACTCTAGGCTGGGTGCTGTCCCTCAGCTCTTCAGCTCAAGGCTAGCGCTCTACAACTTTAGCCACAGCGCCACTTCTGGTTTTCTGAGTGGTTTATTGAAGATAATAGTCTCATGGACTTTCCTGCCTGGGCTGGCTATGAAGCATGATCCTCAGATCTCAGCCTCCTGAATAGCTAGGATGACAGATATGAGCCACCAGTGCCTGGCTCTGGAGGAGGATTTTTATTGTAAGCCAAACATTGTTTTATTATTAAAAAGTTATTTTCGGCCTGGGTGCCGGTGGCTCAGTCCTGTAATCTGGCTACAGAGGAGGCTGAGATCTGACAATCACAGTTTGAAGCCAACCCAGGCAGGAAAGTCCATGAGATTCTTCTTTTCAATGAACCACCAAAAAGGTATATGTGGAGTTGTTGCTCAGGTGATAGAGTGCTAGCCTTGAGTAAAAGAAGCTTATAGACAGTGTCCAGGCCCTGAGTTCCAGCCCTAGGACCAACACAATAAAAACAAGTATTTTTTGGCAGTACTTGGTTTGAACTCCAGATATCACCTTTGCTAGGCAGGTGCTCTGCTGCTGAGCCATATCTCAAGCCCTGTTTTTCACTGGTTATTTTATTCATTTATGTTTATTTTGGGGCCGGTATTGGGCTTGAACTCAATCCCTTACTCCCTCACTTGGCTTTTTCCATTCAAGGGCACATTAGTGGATCTGCCACTTGATTTTTAATCTCCACTTGTGGGTTTTTGCTGGTTAATTGGAGACAAGAATCTCACAGAGTACCTTTTAACCACGATCCTCAGATCTCAGCTTCCTCAGTAGCTAGGCTTACCGGTGCACCCTGGCATGGTCCCAGCTTTTCTTATTTGGTAATGAACGTGGACTAGCAAGGCTCTTAAACTATCATCTTTTTTTTTTCTTTGTGTCAGTTCTGGGGCTTGAACTCAGGGCTTAGACACTGTCCCTGAACTACTTTTGCTCACGGTAGCACTCTACCACTTGAGCCACAGCTCCCCTTCTGGCTTTTTCTGTTTATGTGGTACTGAGAATCAAACCCAGGACTTCATGCATGCTAGGCAAGCGCTCTACCACTAAGCCACATTCCCAGCCCCTCACTATTATCTAAAGAGAACCTTAAGGCTCAGGGTCAGTGCCCAGGCCTAGAGTTCAAGCACCACAACCGACAAATAATAGAGACAGAAAGAACCTTAAAGTGGACATTAATGCTGGGAGACCTAGAGATTAGATAGTGATTGTTGGTGAACTGATTGTATCTTCTCACCTTGCTCTAGCGTGTCCGGAGTGGTGAGTGGAAGGGTTACACGGGCAAGGCTATCACTGACGTCATCAACATCGGCATTGGTGGCTCTGACCTGGTGAGGAGAACCCTACCTGGGGCCATTGGGATTGAGAGGTGGGAGCTGTGTGGTCCAGGTCCCTGTGTGTGCACTCCCCCCCCTCCCCCTGATTTCCCCAACAATGAGCCCTATATCCTGGAGCCTTGCTGTATGATGCCATATCTCCCCACAGGGCCCCCTGATGGTGACTGAAGCCCTTAAGACATACTCCTCAGGAGGTCCCCGTGTCTGGTTTGTCTCCAACATTGACGGGACCCACATTGCCAAAACGCTGGCCAACCTGAACCCTGAGACCTCCCTGTTTATCATTGCTTCCAAGGTATGGCGGCTTTGTGTATTATGTGATGGGGGGATGGGACAGGTGAGGGGGGTGGGGGTTCTGCCATTGCCCTGGGCCCAAGACTGCTTATGAATCATCTGCATTGGGAATCAGGCTGTTCCTCTACCTGGAAGCAAACTGCATAAATTCATACTGCTCAATTAGAACCTTTGTCAATTGTTTCTCTGTCATGTGACTCTGCCCAGACTGGGATTGAACTTTCTTATAGATCTGTCCCTTGTCTCTACTCCTTTCTCACCTCTGAGCCATGCCCTGATTACATACAGTTGTTTTTTTTGCCAGTCCTGGAGCTGGAACTCAGGGCTCTTTTGTGCTCAGGGTTAGCGTTCTACCACTTGAGCAGCCTCAGCACCACTTCTGGCTTTTTGAATATTTTGTTAGAGATAAGAATCTCATGGACTTTTCTGCCCAGGCTGGCTTTGAACCATGATCCTAAGATCTCAGCCTCCTAAGTAGCAAGGATGACAGGTGTGAGCTACTGGTGTCCAACTTGTGTGTGTGTATGTGTGCGCGCATGTGCGTGTGCCAGACCTGAACTCAAGGCCTGGGCACTGTCTTTGAGCTTTTTTGCTCAAGGTTAATGCTCTACCACTTGAACCACAGCTCCACTTCTGGCTTTTTTGGGTGGTTAATGGGAGATAAGAGTCTCATGGGCTTTCCTGCCCAGGCTGGCTTAGAACATTGATCCTCAGAGCTCAGCCTCCTGAGTGGCTAGGATTGCAGCCATTTTTAATTATTATTATTAAAATAGTCATTCAGCGGGGTTTTCTTTCTTGTCATCTGTATGCTGTGTGTGCTTTAGCACATACCACATGCCAAAGAATTCCATCTTGGGCCTGGCATCAGTAACTCAAGCCTGTAATCCTAGGGGAGGCTGAGATGTGAGGATCAAGCTTTAAAATCAATCCAGGCAAGAAAGTCTGTGAAACTCCCAATTAACCAGCAAGATACTAGAAGTGGAGCTATGGCTTAGCTGGTAGAACACCAACCATCCTTGAGCAGAAAATGCAAGGGATGGAACTCAAACTCTTAAGTTTAAGCCTCAGTACCAATACACATACAAAAAAAAAATTCCCTCAGTTCTGAGATGAAGCCTAGCACAGACTGAAGTAGAACCCCAGCAACCTCAGCCTGTCTCTTGAGAGAGGCCCTTGCCTTTCTTTGACCTTGAGTGGTCAGGGGAGGTTACAGCATAATTTAGAGTCCTAGACGCAGCTCTACTGTGTAGACCTGCAAATACTTGACCTTGTGACAAATGGGCCCCAGTATGGCCTCTGCTGCAAGCCTGGCTCCCGGCCCCTCGTGCTCCCTGTACCCCTGAGCTGGGGCCGACCACTGCCTTCTCTGCTTGCAGACCTTTACCACCCAGGAGACCATCACTAACGCAGAAACGGCAAAGGAGTGGTTTCTCTCATCAGCCAAGGATGTGAGTAGGCCTTGGGGCTCTCCCAGGGCGGGGTGGGTGCTGGCCAGTGCCCAGGCAGGGAAGAACTGGGGGAGGCTGACTGGCTGTCTTTCTTCTAGTGTTGGAAGGTGGGGGTGGGTGGATATGTGTCTGGAGCCTGCCTTTTCCGCTTGTGATAAAGGTTCTTCTTGGGCTCTGTTAGCCCCAGGCATGACCAAACAGCACAGGCGGCTCTAACTGGTTTTGGGTCCTTCCTTCCCACCTTGTGTGTGTGTGTGTGTGGGGGGGGGTTACTGCAACTAAGAGCTCTTTCTTTTGGTCCCTTGCTGCTGGCCACACTTACTTTTTTTTTTTTTTTGGGAGGGGTGTCAGTCCTGGGGCTTGAACTCAGGGCCTGGACACTGTCCCTGAGCTAACAGTGCTTTACAACCTGAGCCACAGCTCCACTTCTGGCTTTTTCTGAGTAGTTTATTGGAAATAGGAGTCTCATGGACTT
This sequence comes from Dipodomys ordii, assembly GCF_000151885.1. NCBI lineage: Eukaryota > Metazoa > Chordata > Mammalia > Rodentia > Heteromyidae > Dipodomys > Dipodomys ordii. Next base: position 3,437,209 of record NW_012267308.1, read on the forward strand.
TCCTGCCAAGGCTGGCTTTGAACCGTGATCCTCAGATCTCAGCCTCTTGAGTAGCTAGGGACTATAGGCGTGAGCCACCAGTGCCCAGTTGACACCTGTTTCTGTAGAGGAGATACGTTCCTAGGCCCTGTATGTTGGCATATCTTTTGCCTGCATAAACCTCACCTGGACATGGGCTCCTCTGCCAGCCTCAGGATGAGAATGCGGGAGTCAGGTAGGGGTAGACCACCTTAGTCCCTTTTGTGACCTTGGCTTCTCCAACAATAGGAGGATCACTACTCTGGCCAGGCAGCTCTGGGATGGGTTTTGTGTAACTTGCCTCTTTCTCTTCTAGACCTCTACAGTGGCAAAGCACTTTGTTGCCCTGTCTACCAATACGGTAAGTGTCCGTGTGCCCGTCCCTCCAGACCCCTTTCCCCCCAGCTCCCCACAGAGCCCAGGTCAAATGGCCTCTCAGAATCCACGAGCTGAGGTGTCATTCCCAGACACGAGGCATCTTGGATTGGATGGTGATCCCTACCTGTGATCTGTAAGCTCTCCCATCGGGCCTGACTGGTTTCTGGAACTCTCCACGCACCTCTCCTTGACCTCTGCCACCTTTTCTCCCTAAATGTGAAATTAAGTCCCAGTGAATGCATGTGAGGTAGTGTTCACAGGCTTGGAACCCAGGACATCTGCCTGTCAGTTCTCACAATCCTGAAGTGAACCTTGCTTAGCCCCAGTGCATGGGGGTTCTGTGCCAGGCAGGTCTGCCTGACCACTGCCTTTCCCACACCCAGTGCAGCCACACCTTCAGCAGCTCACATAGGAGGTAGCAGGGACAGGCTGGCTCACCTAGCGTGCTTGCGTGCCTGCTGCTCATGAGCTCAGGTTACCAGTGGTGCAAAATAGGTAAGGGGTTGCTAGCCTGCTGTCCAGAGGGCTAGATTCCTGAAGAACTGGATGTCATCTCCCTGGAACACTCTTGAGTGGAGTCACCTTCCCCGATACCCAAAAGTCAGCAGGTGTGCTCAGCCCAGGCCATGCGGTCCCTAGCCTGGGGCTATTCTTTGGGTTCCCAGATGTCCTGGGGGCTATTGTCTGCTATCCTTGGCTGTCCTCCCATTCCCCTGGCTCTCGCAGCAGGATGGGGGCCTGGTACTGGTTGGGGAGGCCTGGTAAGTGCAAACATGAGCCAGCCTGGAGTCCAGCTCTGGGTGGGCGGATAGATCCTCGGTCCTCCCCTTGACTCAGGTCGCCCTGCGCTGCCCCCTCCCAGGCACCTGGGGGCAGTGGTGAGGAGCTGCTGCTGTTCGTCCAGCTAACAAATCCGTCTTCTCATCTCTCTCCCTTTGTCCCTTGCAGAGCAAAGTGAAGGACTTTGGAATTGATCCTCAAAACATGTTTGAGTTCTGGGATGTAAGTACAAGCCCTCTGCGTGCTGGTCCATGGTGTGTCATGGGTCATGACACATGGCCTTGGAAGAGGGGGCCCGTGAGGTCAGGTCAGCATTGCTGAGCTCTTTTTGCATCGCCTAGATTTGGGGAAGGCAGAGAGAGCGGCCTTTGCAGGGTGACACATGCCAGGCAGCGTGAGGACTCCCCGTGGGCATGCCCACCATGGGTCAGGCCTGCAGGGTTAGGTCACAGTCAGCTGGGTGTCTGCCAGCAGCACCCGCTGTGGGGTAACCAGAGCTGCACCTGTCCCTCACTGAGCTGTGGCTGCAAGTTATTCTCGGCTGTGACCTTTCTTTAAACCGTAGGCCCCACAGGTTGTAAAGGCCAGGGGGCACAGTAAGGCAGGGGTGGGGCCCATAACTAATGGATAGCTAGATGCTTGTGGGAGCAGCTGGAGGCTGCCAGGAGATGCCAGGCGGGGAGCCTGGGCAGGCTGGGTCTGGGCAGTTTGTACCATAAACCTTGAGCGGCAGAGCTGAACGCTGCCGTGTAGGATGCCCACCTTTGCTGTTAGCCTCATTTTGAGCATGAGCTTTCTCAGCCAGAGTACAGCAGGGGTGTGAGAAGGGCTGGCAGTCTTGGGGTGCAGTGGGTGTGGCTGGCAGAGATGGTCAGTGTACCCTTAGGGTGTCAGCCATTTGGGAGCTTTCCTGTCCACAGATGGGGCCTCTTTACCTTGAAAACTCTGAGAGCCTTTTCCTACTCTAAGCCAGCCGCTGTGTACTCTGAGTTAACTTCTTTATAGAATGACACTTTATAGCTGGGCACCAGTGGCTCACACCTGTAATCCTAGCTACTCAGGAGGCTGAGATCTGAGGATCACGGTTCAAAGCCAGCCTGGGCAGGAAAGTCCATGAGACTTTTATCTCCAATAAACCACTAGAAAACCGGAAGTGGTGCTGTGGCTCAAGTGGTAGAGCGCTCGCCTTGAGCTGAAGAACTGAGGGACAGCGCCCAGGCCCTGAGTTCAAGCCCCACAACCGACCAAAAAAAAAAAAAAAGCATGACACTTTCTAGAATAGCACAGGTGGATAGAGCTGGCTACTTTACCATCAGGCAGAGATGGTGTACCTTGGTCCTGTGGCAGGACCTGAGACCTTGGTTCCATGAGCACGGGAGGACTTGGCTCTTGGGTCAGGCTCAATGTTCTAGGGTCTATCAGGTGGGCAGAGGCCCTGGGGAAGGGGGCGGGAGGGGGGGCTTGCAGGAAGTCTGTAGGCCCTAAGTGACCCTTGAGTTGTAGCTCCCTAAGCAGGGCTTTGACTGCCCAGGGTCTTGCAAGTAAGTCCCTGGGGGAATGGCTGAGTCACAAGTTGAGGAGACATCACATAGAGCCAGGCTCAGTTTGGAAGGAGTAGATGAACATGGTCTCTAAGTTGGGTGCACCATCTCCGCCAGGCACGTTAAGTGGGCAGGGCAGGGTCTCATTCCGGAAAGCGTCCCTGTGGCTGAGGAGGTGGGTCAGACGCACGTGGCACCTGCAGTGGTAGGGTCAGGCACGGGCAGGTCAGATAAGTGTAGACTCCCTAGCTGTGTGTATGAGCTGGGAGGTGGCCTTGGGTAGGAGAGTTGGCAGTTTACAAAAACAAAACAGGCTGGGCTCGGGATGCTGGGAAGGGCTGGCCATCTGTAATCCATCCAGGGTGTGGTGTTTGCTATTGCTGTTATTTTTGCCAGTCCTGGGGCTCGAACTTGGGCCTGGGCATTGTCCCCAAACATTTTTGCTCAAGGCTAGCACTCATCACTTGAGACACAGCCCTGCTTTAACCTTTTTTTAATTTTGTTTTTGGAAATTTATTGGAGTTTCCTTTCTCTGCCTGGGCTGGCTTCAAACCACAATCCTCAGATCTCAGCTATCTCACTAGCTAGGATGACATGTGGTGCCCAGTTTTGTTACTGTTTTTTTTCTTTGTTGGTCATGGGGCTTGAACTCTGGGCCTGGGCACTGTCACTCAGCTCTTTAATTCAAGGCAAGTGCTCTACCACTTGAGCCACAATACCACTTCCGGTTTTCTGGTGGTTTATTGGAGATAAGAGTCTCACGAAGAGACTGGGAAGATGGCTTAGTGGTAGAGTGCTTGCCTTGCATGCATGAGGCCCTCCATTCCATTCCTCAGCACCACATAAGCAAAAAGAAAAAAGCCGGAAGTAGCGCTGTGGCTCAAGTGGTAGAGCGCTAGAACTAGAGTCTATGAGGAAGGGCCTGAGAGGCTGCGTTAAGTATAGTGGGGTCTCCAGGAATGTCTGACAGGTAAGTCACCCCCACCACCAATCCCAGGCTCCTTTCAGAAGGACCCCATGGTTCATCTACTGCCTAAGCCAGGACCTTGAGCCATACTTCTGTCATTGTTTTTTTTGGGGGGGAGGGGCAGGGGCCTGGGCGCTGTCCCTCAGCTCTTCAGCTCAAGGCTAGCGCTCTACCACTTGAGCCACAGCACCACTTCTGGCTTTTTTCTTTTTGCTTATGTGATGCTGAGGAATCGAACCCAGGGCCTCAGGCATGCAAGGTTTTATTATATATTTATTATTATTATTTATTTATATAACTTCTGGTTTTATTGAGCAGCTAGGATTATAGGCATGAGCCACCAGCACCCAGCTCTTTTTTTTTTTTTTTTAATTTGTGCCAGTCCTAGAGCTTGAACTCAGATCCTGGGCACTGTCCCTCAACTTTTACATTCAAGGCTAGTGCCCTACCACTTGAACCACAGCGCCACTTCCAGCTTTTTGGTGGTTCATTGGAGATAAGAGTCTCATGGGCTTTCCTGCCCAGGCTGGCTTTGAACCTCGCTCCATCTTGCAGGCTATCGGGCAGGCAGGAGGCTACTCTGAGGCTGTTAGGACATCTGGAGATGGGAACGGAAGGTCCCATCCCGATGCAGGGGTGAGGCTTGGAGACACGAGGGGCGGACTCAGGGAGGAGCTGCTGTTAGGACATCTGGAGATGGGAATGGAAGGTCCCATCCAGATGCAGGGGTGAGGCTTGGAGACACGAGGGGTGGACTCAGGGAGGAGCCGCTGGGGCTGTCATTTTGCAGGAAGAATGTCTGGCACAGTCTGAGGAGTGGGTGGGAGACCTTAGCAGTGGGCTTGGCCAGGAGGTCCGTCTACGTGTGTGAATGTGGGGGCAGCATGGGGCACAGGGGGTAGGTACAGAGTCTCCTCGTCTGAGGACATGGGAAGAACACAGGTATCAGACACTGGACTGGGTCCTGGCACAGGTGTGTCTCTCCAGGTCACTCTGGTGGAGGAGGCAGGTCAGGCTCAGGTACGGGTCTGGGGTCTGACTGACGGAGGAGGCAGGTATGGGTCCTGGGTCTGTCTGACCGAGGAGGCAGGTCAGGCTCAGGTACGGGTCCAGGGTCCGACTGACGGAGGAGGCAGGTATGGGTCTTGGGTCTGTCTGACCGAGGAGGCAGGTCAGTCTTAGGTATGGGTCCTGGATCTGATTGACGGAGGAGGCAGGTATGGGTCCTGGGTCTGTCTGACCGAGGAGGCAGGTCAGGCTCAGGTACGGGTCCAGGGTCCGACTGACGGAGGAGGCAGGTATGGGTCTTGGGTCTGTCTGACCGAGGAGGCAGGTCAGTCTTAGGTATGGGTCCTGGATCTGATTGACGGAGGAGGCAGGTATGGGTCCTGGGTCTGTCTGACAGAGGAGACAAGTCAGGCTCAGGTATGGGTCCTGGGTCTGACCAGCAGAGGAGGCAGGTAAGATACAGGCATGAGTCCTGGGTCTGACAGAGGACACAGGTCAGGCTCAGGTATGTCTGTATCTGACTGATGGAGGAGGCAGCTCAAGCTGAGGTATGAGGCCCTGGGTCTGTCTTACAGAGGAGGCAGGTATGGGTCCTGGATCTGAGTGACAGAGGAGTCAGATCAGGCTCAGGTACAAGTCCTGGATCTGTCTGATGGAGGAGGCAGGTCTGACTCAGGTACAGATCCGGTCCTATGTCTGACTGAAGGAGGAGGCAGGTCAGGCTCAGGTATGGGTCCTGGGTCTGACTGACGGAAGAGGCAGGTATGGGTCCTGGGTCTGTCTGACGGAGGAGGCAGGTCTGGCTCAGGTATGGGTCCTGGGTCTGACTGACAGAAGAGGCAGGTATGGGTCCTGGGTCTGTCTGACGGAGGAGGCAGGTCAGGCTCAGGTATGGGTTCTGATCTTGGAGTAAAGGCGTGCTGGACAGTATGGGTCCTGAGTCTGTCAGAGTGCATGGGCTGGTGACAGGCCCAGGTTCTGGGACTGGCAGTGGCTGGCTAGGCCCAGCACAGGTGTGAGCACGGCTGTGCCGACTTCCTGGCAGTGTTAGACACGGGTGTCTGAGCGTTGGCTCTGCCTGTCTGGGCAGCTGGCGACGCAGGTATGAGCCAGCCCCAGTAGGGTGTTCCGTTGAGTCTGTGTCTCTGGCCGGTCCCCTGTGTAGTCTGCCGTGTTGTCAGCCGTGACAGTTCCCAGCGCCTGGCCTGTGGCCTCGCTTGGCCAGGTGGGTTGGACCCAGGCCCTCGGAGTGTGCGGCACTTGTGGAAGGGCAGTGCTGCGGGCACAAGCATGTGGGGGGGAGGGGGGACAGTGTGCCGGCCCCCCCTCAGCACCTTGTCCTTCTCTCCTAGTGGGTAGGCGGGCGCTACTCGCTGTGGTCGGCCATCGGCCTCTCCATCGCCCTGCACATAGGTGAGTGCTGGTGAGTCCCGGGGGACGGGCTTCTGTCCCCACAGACTCTTGGCCTCTTTTTTTTTTTTCTTCTTTTCTTTGGCCAGTCCTGAGGCTTGAACTCTGGGCCAAGGCGCTGTCCCTGAGCTCCTTTTGCTCAAGGCTAGTGCTCTTCCACTTGGGGTCACACCTCCACTTCCAGCTTTTTCTGTGATAAATTGGAGATGAGAGTCTCACAGATTTTTCTGCCTGGGCTGGCTTGGCACTGGGATCCTCAGATCTCAGCCTCCTGAGTAGCTGGGATTACAGGCATGAGCCACTGGTGCCCTGCTGGGAACATTTCTTTTAGGTGGGGAAAGCTGAGGATTTGGGGTGGGGGCCTGCAGGCTGGCCGTTTCTGTCTCTTCAGGGGAGCAGATGTGCCGGTACTTCGGGCCTGCTCCGATTAGAGAGCCTGTCTGCAAGATGTGCCTGCTGCCAGGGGGACCAGGGTGTGGCCATTTCTGTTGATGCTGCTTTTGTGTCACAGGTTTTGAAAACTTTGAGCAGCTGCTCTCTGGGGCTCACTGGATGGTGAGTGCTGAGTGTCTGTGTGCATGTGCACATGCACACGCATGCGCACATGTGTGTCTGTTGGTCGAGCTCCCTCCCACATCCCACCTTCCTCCTCCTCTCCCTGGCATCTTCCCAGATTTCACCTGCCCTCCTCTTATTCCAGGACCAGCACTTCCGCAAGACGCCCCTGGAGAAGAACGCCCCGGTCCTGCTGGCTCTGCTGGGGATCTGGTACATCAATTGCTACGGGTGTGAGACACACGCCATGCTGCCCTACGATCAGTACCTCCACCGTTTTGCCGCCTACTTCCAGCAGGTACCCTGCTAGCTGGCACCTCCTGCTCAGTGAGGTTCTGTTCTAAAAAGCCCTTCCATCCCTGTCCTTGCTTCCTGAAGTGCAGGCTCAATCTCTGAGCTATAGGCAGGGTCAGCTGATTTCCACCAGCACCTGAGGTACAAGTCCTGCCCCTGCAGGCCCCACTTTGGGGCACATCTTTTTTTTTTGGGGTCCAGTCATGGGGCCTGAACTCTGGGCCTGGGCGCTGTCCCTCAGCTCTTCAGCTCAAGGCGAACGCTCTACCACTTGAGCCATAGCACCACTTCCAGCTTTTTTCTTTTTGCTTATGTAGTGCTGAGGAATCAAACCCAGGGCCTCAGGCATGCAAGGCAAGCGCTCTACCACTGAGCCACCTTCCCAGCCCCTTTTGGGACACATCTTGAAGCAGCAGATTGCGGGGGGGGGAGGGGCACTGGGCTTCTGTCTCCACAACACGATGATGTGGAATGGAATAGGAAAGACATCACTAAGACTCCCCAGGTCCCAGCCATCGGGGCGAGGGTTGATGTGACAGTTGAAGTGACAGCCTTCAAGGCCTGTTAGACACTGGACCTGTCAAAACAAAAGAAAACAAAATAATCAGCCATGGAGTTGGCAGCGTGGCTCAGATGGTAGAGTGCCAGCCCGTGAGCAAAAACATCAGATACCAGGTTCCAAGTCCTTGTCTTAGACAGGAAAAAGGCCTCTTACCTTCTCCACATCCACTTTCTTCTGTCCTTCCTGCAGGAGATTCTAAAAAGCCACAAAGCTTAGGAACCTCCGGACCCATTTGCATGTCCACCTGCCAGGGCCCGGGGTCATGACAGACAGGCTTGCAGGGACAGAGCCAAGCCTGTGTTATGCATTCTAGGGTGACATGGAGTCCAACGGGAAGTACATCACCAAGTCTGGCGCCCGTGTGGACCACCAGACGGGCCCTATCGTATGGGGGGAACCAGGGACCAACGGCCAGCATGCATTCTACCAGCTCATCCACCAAGGTAGGGGCCAGTGGCTTGGTCATAGGCAGTGCTGGGGCGAAGAAGGATGTGACCCCAGGGCCTTTACACTTACCAGCAGTATCCTCCTGGAGGCTGTGGGGTTGGGACTGTGTGGGTGACCAGAGCGCCCTTCAACAGGCACCAAGATGATACCCTGTGACTTCCTCATCCCTGCCCAGACCCAGCACCCAATACGGAAGGGCTTGCACCACAAGGTAAGAGAAGAAACTGGTCCACACCAGTCCACACCCACACTTTTCAGACCTCCTAGGACCTGGCATTGTAGGTCAGTGGTTATGTTAACTTTCTCTGCCATGGCAGTGACTACGGACTTTGTGCATTGGTTACCTTGGTTTCCATAGCTTACAAGATCAGCAGAGCCTTAGTCCTGACTAAAATCAAGGGGTGTCAGGACTGCACCCCGTCCTGGAGAGCAGGAGGAATACATGCTCACTCAGGTTACCTGATTGTTGGCTCAGAGTGTTGGCTGAGGCTTCTTTTTCTGTTTCTCTCTTTCATTCTTTGGGCGTATGCAGGGCCTTGCTTGCCAGGCAGGCACTCTTGCTTGATTGAGCCATTCTCCAGGCCCATTTTTGCTTTCGTTCTTTTCCAGGCAGGATCTGGTATCTTTGTTCTTAGCCACCCTCAGATTGCCAACCACCAGCCATCTTTCTCTATAGCTTGGGGTGTCACAGGAACAACTGTCCCCTTCTTGTTGGCCAAGATGGGGATCTTGCTGCTTCGTTCAGGCTACCTCAAACAGCAATCCTCCCATCTTGGCTGGGATTGTAGGCATGGACTACCATATTCAATTTTTTCTTTTTTTTCCCCCCCCTTTTTAATTTTTTTTTCCTGTGCTAGTACTGGGGCTTGAACTCAGGGCCTGGGCACTGTCCTTGAGCTTTTCTGCTCAAGGCTAGTGCTCTAGCATTTTGAGCCATAGTACCACTTCTGCTTTTCTGGTGGTTCATTGGAGATAAGAATCTCACACACTTCTTGCCCAGGCTGGCTTTGTTTTTCGTTTTTTGTTGTTTGCTTTTGTTTTTGTTTTTTGTTGGTCGTGGGGCCTGAACTCTGGGCTTGGGCGCTGTCCCTCAGTTCTTCAGCTCAAGGCTAACGCTCTACCACTTGAGCCACAGCACCACTTCTAGCTTTTTCTGCTTATGTGGTACTGAGGAGTTGAACCCAGGGCCTCATGCATGCAAGGCAAGCACTCTTCCACTGAGCCACCTTCCCAGCCCCCATCAGGCTTGCTTTGAACTGTGATCCTCAGGTCTCAGCCTCCTGAGTAGCTAGGATTACAGGTGTGAGCCATCAATGCCCAGCTTCCTTTAGCTTTTTTTTTTTTTGGGGGGTGGGGCCTGAACTCTAGGCCTGGGCGCTGCCCCTCAGCTCTTCAGTTCAAGGCTAGCACTCTACCACTTGAGCCACAATGCCACTTCTGACTTTTTTCTTTTTGCTTATGTGGTGCTGAGGAATAGAACCCAGGGCCTCAGGCATGCAAGGCAAGTGCTCTACCACTGAGCCACCTTCCCAGCCCCTCCTTTAGCTTTTTCACTCCAGGCTAGCACTCTACCATTTACGACACAGCTCCTCTTCTGGCTTTTAGGAAGTTAGAGTCTCACAAGTTTTCCTGCCCAGGCTGGCTTTGAATTGCGATCTTCAAATCTCAGCCTCCTGAGAGCCTAGTATTACAAGTGTGAACCCCTGATACCTGGCCTGCTTAGGGTCTTAGAAGTGTTCATAGGGCCCTTGACAAGCTATGTATATATATATATATATCTCCCTTAAAAAAAGCCAGGTGCAGCTGCTGCTTGACTGGAGACCAAGACAGGAGGATTGGACTGGAGAGGCCAGCCTAGGCAAGTTAGGAAGGCATTGTCTCAATCAATATTTATTCATTTATTTTTTGTGGGTCATGGGGCTTGAACTCTGGGCCTGGGCGCTGTCCCTCAGCTCTTCAGCTCAAGGCTAGCCCTCTACCACTTGAGCCAAAGCGCCATTTCTGGTTTTCTGAGTCGTTTATTGGAGGTAAGAGTCTCATGGACTTTTCCTGCCCAGGCTGGCTTGGAATCACGATCCTCAGATCTCAGCCTCCCGAGTAGCTAGGATGACAGGGGTGAGCCTCTGGCACTGGGCAGCACTGTCTCAGTTTTCCAAAGAGCTTTCTGACTTGCCAGCCCTAACTGCTATTGCCGCCTCCTATCAGATCCTCCTGGCCAACTTCTTAGCCCAGACCGAGGCCCTGATGAAGGGGAAATCAACAGAAGAGGCCCGGAAGGAGCTCCAGGCTGCAGGAAAGAGTTCAGAGGCCATCGAGAAGCTACTGCCCCACAAGGTCAGCACCGTACCTGAAGTTAGCTTTGGTGACAGTTGCTCAAGCTGGAGCAGGAATGAATGTTTTGGGGCCTGAGCGGTCTCTACCTGTAGGAGTCTAGTTCATCTTACACAGTTGGTGGGGGGGGGAGGCCCCTCCCAAAAGTGTCACTCAGGATTTACTTGTGGATTTTTTTGTTGCTGTTGTTATGAGCCTTGAATTCAAGGCCTGGCCACTGTCTATGAGCTCTTTGGTTCAAGGTTAGTGCTCTACCACTTTAAGCCACAGCCCCACTTCTGGTTTCCCGGTACTTCATTGGAGATAAGAGTCTCGCAGACTTTCCTGCTCCGGCTAGCTTTGAACCAGATCATCTAGATCTCAGCCTCTTGAGTCGCCAGGATGACAGGTGTAAGCCCACCAGCGCCAGGCTTCACTTGTGGATTTCTGTTGTTTTTCTAAAGGTCTTTGAAGGAAATCGCCCAACCAATTCAATCGTGTTCACCAGGCTCACACCATTCATTCTTGGGGCGTTGATTGGTGAGGCAGAGAGAAGGGGCCGGCGGGTGGGTGGTGTGGGGCGGGGCAGGCTGTGGAGCTTTGCAGCACATGTTTCTGCCTCCTCCACAGCTTTGTACGAGCACAAGATCTTCGTTCAGGGTATCATCTGGGACATCAACAGCTTCGACCAGTGGGGGTGAGTGGCTGGCCCCAGGGGGTTGGGGACTGTCCGTGGTGGCCTGGCTGGCAGGTGCCACTAGCATTGTCCTCCCTCCTCCTCCCGGCAGCGTGGAGCTGGGGAAGCAGCTAGCCAAGAAAATCGAACCGGAGCTCGACAGCAACAATCCAGTGACCTCTCACGACTCTTCCACCAACGGCCTGATCAGCTTCATCAAGGAGCAGCGTGAGGTCAAACTGGAATAAAAACAGCGGCCCAGCAGCCCAGTGGAGACCACTGCACCCTCCTGTCCCTCCTCACCCTTCTGCACTGCATGGTCCTGACCTTCTCAGCCCAGAGCGCCCTCTGGTGGTGGACTTGGACCCGTACAAGTCTGTTAGGGGCAGCTGGCCTAGAATTGGCCATCCTCCCATCTGTGTCCACTCTGCCTCTTGTTTTCCATTTGGCTGAAGTGTGTGTTTGGGTGCAGCTGATTTTCTGACTTGCATTCTCATCATTCACATCCCAAGTAGAATAAAGATTCCACAAAGGAGGTGTATGCACTTAGCATCTTAGCTGTCCTTGATTGGATGCTTTGTGTGGCAGTCAGCACACGGTGGGAAAAGCCCTGTGTCTTGGTTGACGCTTGATACAGTGGGGAGCAGGCCAGCGAGGGGGACACAGGACATACCCAGAGTCACGAAGGCAGCTTGACTTCTAATCAAATCCCAAGTCTACTAGCTTTCTGTTGATTACTTCTGTTTGTTGGGGAGGTAAGAACATGTGTGCACATATTCACTGGTCCTGGGGTTTGAACTTGGACTCATTTGGCTTGCTTGCTCATACCTGGTGCTCTACCAGTTGTACCATGTCTTCCAGCCATGCTTTTTTTTTTTTTTTAAAGGTCAGTCATGGGGCCTGAACTCTGGGCCTGGGCACTGTCCTTTAGCTCTTCAGCTAGCACTCTAGCACTTGAGCCACACTTCTGGCTTTTTGTGCTTATGTGGTGCTGAGGAATCGAACCCAGGGCATATCATGCATACAAGGCAAGCACTCCACCATTAAGCCACCTTCCTAGCCCTCAGCCCTGCTTTTTGCTGACAATTGTGAATCTTGCAAGTTTTTCAGCTGAGGCTGGCTTCAAACTTCAATCTTGGGCTGGGAAGGTGGCTCAGTGGTAGAGTGCTTGCCTTGCATGCATGAGGCCCTGGGTTCGATTCCCCAGCACCACATAAGCAAAAAGAAAAAACCGGAAGTGGCACTGTGGCTCAAGTGGTAGAGCGCTAGCCTTGAGCTGAAGAGCTGAGGGACAGCGCCCAGGCTCAGAGTTCAGGCCCCACGACCGGACCCAAAAAAAAACAAAACAAAAAAAAAACCCTTCAATCTTACATTTTTTAGCCCTCTGGATAGCTAGGATTATAGATGTGAGCACATAGTATAGTATAGTTTTAAAAACAATATTGGCATTATAAATTGGTCAGATAACTTTCTGGCTGAGATCTTGGGTGATTACTATCTGACCAATACTTAGGTAGGTTTTTTCCCTTTTATAATTACACTTGTATCTTCTGAAGATAATAAAATATTGTTTTCAGCCAATTAAGAAGATAAGGAATGGGGCTGGGAAGGTGGCTCAGTGGTAGAGCGCTTGCCTTGCATGCATGAGGCTCTGGGTTCGATTCCTCAGCACCACATAAGCAGAAAAAAGCCAGAAGTGGCACTGTGGATCAAGTGGTAGAGTGCTAGCCTTGAACTGAAGAGCTGAGGGACAGCGACCGGGCCTCCCCCCCAAAAAAAAAAAAAGATAAGGAATCTTAGACATTGGGAGGAATGGCTGGCAGGCTAGAGGCTGAGCTCTCAGCCCCTCCACTTTGGATCATGATCCAGAAGGTCTAGGTAAGGGAATGGCTTCTCCAGCCTTCTCAGCAGACAAAGGGGGCTTTTGCCCCAATCCTTCCTGGGTCACCCATGTCTGCATTGAGTTCTGACTCTGTTCCATGCCTATCTAGAGACAAGATCAGCCAGGATTTTCTTTCTTGTTTTTAGGCAGTCATGGGACTTGAACTCTGGGCTTGAATGTTGTCCCTGAGCTCTTCAGCTCAAGGTGAATGCTCTACCACATGAGCCACAGCACCACTTCCGGTTTTCTGGTGGTTCATTGCAGATAAGAGTCTCACAACTTTCCTGCCCCGGCTGGCTTTGAACCATGATCCCAGCCTCCTAAGTAGCCAGGATGACAGTCATGAGCCACCCACACCCGGCTCAGCCAGGATTATTTTCTGCTTCTAGAAGGGAAGGCAAGTTGTATCTGAAGATTCAAAGTGGGGAATAGCCTATTTACACAAATGGCCACATGCATGTCAATGTCCACTAAAAACACTCAAATACCAGCATTTACCTGGTGAGGCTAGCCTTGATCAAAAGAAGCTCAGGTACAGTGCCTACGCCCTGAGTTCAAACCCCAGGACTGGCTGTATGTATATGTGTGTGTGTGTGTATATGTATGTATATATATATGTGTGTGTGTGTATGTATGTATAGCTTTTTGTTTTTTTGGTCCGGTCATGGGGCCTGAACTCGGCCTGGCCGCTGTCCCTCAGCTCTTCAGCTCAAGGCTAGCGCTCTACCACTTGAGCCACAGCGCTACTTCTGGCTTTTTTCTTTTTTCTTATGTGGTGCTGAGGAATCGAACCTAGGGCCTCAAGCATGCAAGGCAAGCGCTCTACCACTGAGCCACCTTCCCAGCCCGAAGTGATTCTTTTTGTTTTGAGGGTTTGTATACTCTTTGGCCTCAAAGTGAATACCTTTTTTTTTTGACCTTTGTAAAGGGGGCAGCTCTTCTTGGCCACCATGCCTGGCTTTTTTTTTTTTTTTTTTT
>NW_012267308.1:3453355-3453915 GCF_000151885.1 Dipodomys ordii
TCAAGGCTTGCACTCTACCACTTGAGCCACAGTGCCATTTCAGGCTTTTTCTGTGTATGTGATACTGAGGAATCAAACCCAGGGCTTCATGCCTGCTAGGCAAGCGCTCTACCATTGAGCCACCTTCCCAGCCTACATTTTTTAAAATCTTGAAGTAAAGCTTTCTGGCAAGGTGACTTCATAGTAGACAGTGTACACTTCCTGTTACAGGACATTAGAAGTATAGAACCTAGGTGCTTATGGATTTGAACCTAAGACTCAGCAGACGTAGGTGGGGCTGCAGGATGCTGCACGTAGGGCCTTAAAGGGTTACATCTAGTATCCTGCAGGAGGATGCTAATACGGGGGAGGCGTGGCTCTGCTGGCGTGGGTGCTGCGCGTGCGCAGACATCTAACCCTCTCGGCTTCCGTAGCCCATCCGATCACGTGGGCGCCGGGCCGTCATGGCTGCTGTCAGAAAGCCCCCGGTGCTGCTCGGACTTCGGGACGCGGCAGTGCGGGACGGCCTCACGGGGCCGAGCGCCTGGACTGCGAGCAAGCTGGGCGGCGTTGCGGTGAGG
>NW_012267308.1:3455330-3465051 GCF_000151885.1 Dipodomys ordii
CATATCCTGTATCCAAAAGAGACTCCAAAACATCTAGTTAAATAAGCTAAGAACTTTATTACCACCACGTGGGGACCACTTTCTACCACCAGGGAAGTAGGAGCTAAGGTAGGATGGGTTTTTATAGAGGTAGGTTACACAGAGTTATATAGATGAGCCATGCAAGGCAGGTTTGGCACATTGTTTATTGGTTATAATTACATGATCTTTAATTACTTGTTCTGTATGGTAAATACCATGCTATATGGTAAATATCATAATAATTTGCAATAGGCCACTCATAGTGGGACCACTCGGTGGTGGTCTTTAATTGGTGGGCTTAAGGCCCTGTTACTCAGGCAAGCAAGGTTACAGAAGCGAAACATAGCAACACATAGTCTCGAGTCACAGGAGCATAGGTGAAACATAATCTTGTCTTGGTCAGCATGACCAATATTATCAATGTGATTGACACTACTACAGAAATGATTTGTATTATAAGCTCCTGACTAATACAGCAGCTCAGTGCAGCTGGTAATAAGCCTAAGGTTCTCAGTAGCCTTCTGCAAAGCTGCCAGCTTGGTAAACTTGAGTGAAGGAGCGATGTTGTTTTGCTTTTTAGCAAGGATGGAGAAGAGGCAAAGGCTGAGTACCAGTCAGTCTTTGTCTGGGGTTTTCCTTTACCAAGAGGTTTTTGCCCTTTATCAATAATCTTCTTCTGTTTTGTTTTTTTTTTCCCCACATTTTTGTTCCCATGGATATTCTTTTCCCAGGGAAAAGGAGGTTCAGGGGAGAGAGTAAATTTCCAACAGCAGGAGGGCCTGAGGCCAGACCATAGGAGGAACTTTCTCCCAGTGAATAGCAACTCATATTACATAAGCCAGATGCTGGTGGCTCACACCTGTAATTTCAGCTACTCAGTGAAAATCTGAGGACTGGGGTTCAGAGGTAGCCTGGGCAGCTAGGCCATAATACCCTTCTCTGCAATTAACTAGCAAGAATGGCAGATTGGAGGTGTGGTTCAAGTGACAGCACTAGCCTTGAGGGAAAAAGCTAAAAGATAGCTCCCAGGCCTTGAGTTTCAGCCCATTTTGTTTGCAGTTGCTGTAGATCTCTATATACTGTTTAATATATGAGAGACACAGTACCAATAATATAGGAAATAAAAAGATGAGTATATCTGTCTGTTCAGTATCTGATAATAGATAAGCTGACACAGACTTAACCCTAAAACTTAACACAAGGACTTACTAATTTGATAGGCTGCAGAACGTAAAGTCAGGAATGACCTCTGAAACCACTTTTGTGTGTGTGTGTGGGGGGTGTTCTGGGGTGGGGGAGAGGAGTTGTGGGGCTTGAACTCTGGGCCTGGGTGCTGTCCCTGAGCTCTTCAGTGGCTTTATCACTTGAGCCACAACACCACTTCTTATTGGGGATAAGAGTTTCATGGATTTCCTGCCCGGGCTGGCTTTGAACTGTGATCCTCAGATCTCAACCTTCTGAGTAGCTAGGATTACAGGAGTGAGCCACCAGTACTCAGCCTGGAAACTACATTTTACAACTGGCTGGTGTGTCATACTAACTACCTTGCCTGCAGTCAGGAAGCTCAACAGTAGTTAGGTAAACTGGGGGCCATGCTGGACACCTACTGTGCTTCAGACTTATTCCCCTTTGCTTCATGGCTTTTTTTTGTTGTTGTTTTGTTTGTGTTTTTTGGGTCATGGGGCCTAGGCATGGTCCCTGAGCTTTTCTGCTCAAAGCCAGGGCTCTACCACTTTTAGATACTAATCCACTTACAGTTTCTGGGTGGTTAATTGGAGATAAGAGTCTCACAGACTTTTCTGCCCCACCTGGCTTCAAACCACAATCCTCAGATCTCATTCTCCTGGAGAGGCTCCAGGCAGGAGCCACTGGTGCTCAGCTCATGACATTTCTTTATTCTGTCCACGTTTAGATCTATTTTTGGTGGTCTCAAGTTTGTGTCTCTCTGTGATAGACCTACTTAGACTCCTGATCAAACCTTAAGACCCTAGATGCTAAAGGAGTCTGAAGAATGTAGTTCTTTCCTTCAGTTTCTGCAGTACATGATGTGCAACAAAAAGATTTTAGAACAGATGGTTGAAAACATGATGGGCTACCTAGGCTAGGCTGCCTTCCCTGGAAAGGAAAGCAAGTACTGAAATTATCTACCACATGATAATAAATAGCTGGAATCCAAGAAGTTGGATTGGGGTTCCCCAGAGGGGAACAGATGGTGTAAAGACAAGGTACAGATGAAATCTCTGTGTGAAATCTAAGCATGATTGCTCTTTATTTGCTGGTTATCTTTCAGAAACAGGAAAGTGGCCTTGCAGCTGAGAACTGGTGTGAAGGTGCAGATGACTGGGGGAGTGACGGAGAGGAGACGCCTGCCCCCCAGCTTCCTTTGGACTTTGGAAAGGATTCCTATTGTGCCAAGGACGCAGACTGCACAGTGCAGCTCCAGGGCCTCTCCCTGAAGGACACTGGCGTGGATGCGGCCTGTCCTGCATCTCAGCACAGAGGAATGGCTGTCCCCACTGGAGTGCCACAGTTCCAGCCCTACTACATCTGTGTGGTCGACGAGGAGGACTTCAGAGACTTGGTCAGTCTCGATCATGCCTACAACCTCCTGAGGGACTACGAGCAGCGAGAAGGAATTCATATGGACCAGTTGCTTTCCCAAAGGTGAATGGGTGCTGCTGAGGTAGGGAGGTACCACACACAGCAGGCACCTTAGACTTTGCCTCGGTTCTTAGGGACACTTCAGGACGAACACATGTGGTGTATAGGACCTTTCTGCTTCACTCCTTGGGTAAGAAACAGCAACACAGGTGGGCGAGCTCTTACCGGGCAACATGAGTTAGCTTGCAAACACATGGCTTTATTGATAACTGCACTCAAGAAAATGAAAGGTGAGACTAGGTACAGTGGCTCACACCTATAATCCCAGAAACTCAGGAGGCAAAGATCAGAACAGCCTCATTTCAAAGCACACCAGGATGAAAATCATCCCAGACAGGTGCTGGTGGTTCATACCTATAATTCTAGCTACTCAGGAGGCTGAGATCTGAGGATCATGGTTTGAAGCCAGCCCAGGCAGAAAAGTCCGTGAGACTCTTATCTCCAGAAAACCAGAATTGGTGCCATGGTTCAAAGGGATAGAGTGCTAGCCTAGAGCAAAAAGAGCTCAGGCCCTGAGTTCAAGCCCCTTGACAAAAAAAAAAAAAAGAGTCCATCAACCAATAAAGCTGGGCTTGGTAGTGGGCCCTTGTCATCCTAGCTATTCTTGAAGCTTGCTAAATAAATAGTAGCCGCCCTTTCCTGTGCCCTTTTAAGGTTGACCCGTGTCTTAAGAGGCTAACACAGAAGGGTAAATGAAATCTCCATAAAACCCAGAGATGAGGCAGTAAAACTCCTCTTTGGATCCTGTCTGGAGTTACAACTGAAAAAAAAAATAAATAGTAGCATCAAGGTCTGGGCTGACCTGGGCAGCAGTGTCAAACACTATCTGAAAATTAGAAGAAAAAAAAAAGCCAAAACTCACCACCCCAACCCCACACCATGAGAAAAATAATGAAACGTCCTTTATCAGAGCTGTTTCTCTTGTCAGCTCTTTTCAGAATAGTCCTGGGGCCTCAGCTGTCCCTCAGCTCTTCAGCTCAAGGCTAGCGCTCTACCACTTGAGGCACAGCGCCACTTCCAGCTTTTTCTGCTTATGTGGTGCTGAGGAATCAAACCCAGCCTCATGCATGCAAGGCAAGCACTCTACCACTGAGCCACCTTCCCAGCCCCTTCTCAGAATAATGTTAAAAGGACATGTTGATGTTTGACGAACGATTTATGAAAATAATCTATGCCTCTATGGAGACAGTCAACAGACATAATGGCCTGTTACTATTGAAATTGGTTTGGGAGAATGGCGGGGCTGTACATGTATTTGAGAGATCAGTTTTGTGCTTTCTTTGTGGTGCTGGGAATTACACCCATGCTCTTGTATGTGCTAAATACCTGTTCTGCCACTGATTGAGCTATACAGCCTTATCCCCTAATCCCTCCTCTGCCCCTCCATGGATCCTAGGGCTTGAACTTGGCCTGGGTGCTGACTCAGAGCTGTTTTTTTTTTTTTGCTCAAGGCTGTTCTACAACTTGAAGCACAGTGTCACTTCTGGCTTTTTCTGAGTAGTTAATTGGAGTCTCACAGACTTTCCTGCCTGTGCTGGCTTTGAACCACAAAGCTCAGCCTCTTTAGTAGCTAGGATTACAGATATGAGCCACTGGCACTCAGCTAATGAATTTCATTTAATTTGTCTGTTTATTTTGGGCAGACTGGGGTTTTGAACTCAGGACCTTGAACCTACTACGCAAGTATGCTCTCACTTAGCTCTGCCTCCAGCCTCTAAATTCTTTAAAAGAAAATAATTTTCGCTGGGCGCCCGTGGCTCACACCTGTAATCCTAGCTACTCAGGAGGCTGAGATCTGAGGATCACAGTTCAAAGCCAGCCCGGGCAGGAAAGTCCATGAGACTTCTCTCCAATAAACCACTAGAAAAACCGGAAGTGGTGCTGTGGCTCAAGTGGTAGAGCACTCACCTTGAGCTGAAGAGCTGTGGGATCGCCCTCAAGCCCAGAGTTCAAGCCCCATGGCCAACAAAAAGATAAAAATAAAGAAAATAATTTTCTACTGGGCAATGGTGACTCAGGCCTGTAATCCCAGCCACTGAGGAGGCTGAGATTTGAGGATCATGATTCAAAGCTACCAAGGCAGGAAACTCTATGAGACCCTTTATCTCCAATTAACCTCCAAAAAAACTAGAAGTAGAGACTGGCTCAAATAGTAGTGTGCTTCCCTTGAGAAACAAAGTTAAGGGAGAGTACCCTGGCCCTGAGTTTAAGTCCCAGTCCTGGCACAAAAAAAAAAATCTTGTTTGCTCTCCTAAGTATTATAATTCTCTGACTATTCACACTAAGAGTGTTTTTTGCTTTTCTCTTAAGTTTTTCTGATGCTGGTGATGAAAAATATGAGAAGACCAAAATTAAAAGTGGCGATCAAATGTTTTACAAATTCATGAAGAGAATTGCTGCTTGTCAGGACCAGATTTTGAGGTAAAGAAAGTAGATTTTCTTTCTTTTTAAAAAAATACTATTGTGGGAGTAATGCATGCTGGTGTGCAACTGTAATTCCAGCTATTTGGAAGACTGAGGCAGGAGGATCGCTTGAGCCTGGAAGTCAAAAGGCAGCCTGCACAGTAGAGACTCTTCCCTTCCTCCCTCCCCCCCACCTAGTTCATGGGGCTTGAACTCAGGGCCTGAGCCCTTTTGCTCAAGGCTAGTACTCTACCACTTTGAGCTACAATTCCACTTCTGGTTTGTGTGTGATTAATTGGAGATTGTCTCATGTGGACTTTTCTGCCTGGGCTGGGTGTGAACCTTGATCCTCATATCTCAGCCTCCTGAGCCACCAGCACTCAGCTGAGACCCTGTCTTTTAAAAAAAAAAACACCAAAAAAACCAAGCTGAGCGCCAGTGGCTTATGCCTGTAATCTTCACTACTTGAGAGTCTGAGATCTGAGAATTCAGGTGCCAGCCTGAGCAGACAAACCTGAGAGACTCTTATCTCCAGTTACCCAGCTAAAAGCTGGACTGGAAGGATAGCTGAAGTTGGCAGAGTGCCAACTGAGCAAGATAACAAAGACTAGCTGAGTACAGGTGGTTCACGCCTATAATCCTAGCTACTCAGGAGGCAGAGATCTGAGGATCAAGGTTTGAAGTCAGCCTGGGCAGGAAAGTCCATGAGACTCTCATCTCCAGTTAACCATCCCAAAAGCCCAGAAGCAGAGCTGTGGCTCAAAGCAATAGAGCACGAGCCTTAAGCACTTAGCTTAGGGACAGCACCCAGGCCGTGAGTTCAAGCCCTAGGATTGGCATCAAAATAAAACAAACTATATTGAGATAATTTGAGGGTGGGAGGCTTGGCTTACCCAATGAGCAAAAGCAAGTGTCAGTGAGTTTGAGTCCCTGTATGGGGCGGGGGAGGGGGAAGAGGGCTGGGAAGGTGGCTTAGTGGTAGAGCGCTTGCCTTGCATGCATGAGGCCCTGGGTTTGATTCCTCAGTACCACATAAGCAAAAAAAGCTGGAAGTGGTGCTGTGGCTCAAGTGGTAGAGCGCTAGCCTTGAGCTGAAGAGCTGAGGGACAGCGCCCAGGCCCAGAGTTCAGGCCCCACAACCAGAAGAAAAAAAAAAATGAGAATGCAGAGAAATTTGAGAGTTCAGGCATGCCTTTCAGCTTCCCCTAACAGTTCCATCTTATCTCACCATGTGCAATAATTTAATACCAGGAAGCAAAACTCCTTTTTTTTTTCCAGCCCTAGGGCTTGACCTCAGAGCCTGGGCACTGACCATGAGCTTCATTTGCTCAAGGCTAGTACTCCACCACTTGAGCCACAGCGCCACCTCTGGCTTTTTCTGTGTATGTGGTACTAAGGAATCGAACCCAGGCCTTCATGCATGCTGGGCAAGCACTCTACCACTAAGCCATATTGCCAGCCCCCCCTTTTTTTTAAACGTTGGTACTGGAACTTGAACTCAGGGCTTTGCATTCGCAGGCAAGTGTTTTACATGTGAGCTATGCTTCCTGCCCCTATCTAGTGAGTTTTGTTGTTTTTTTTTTCCTCAAAATTTTTATTGTGATTAAATGGTTACATAATTTCCCAAATTTCACAGTATTGTAGGATAGTGATGCTTAAAGTCACAAACACATTCTAACTTTCATGGAACAAACTATCATGGTCTATAACATGAGTTCTATGAGCTTTGCAATACAGTTATTTCTTCCACATTGGGTGGTATGTACATTTCTTTTGTTTTGCACAGCATCAGCTGTTCCCTCTTTCCCACTTGTATGCGTGTATACATGCATGTAACTTGTATGCGTGTGGCTCTGATTCAGTGCTCTTCCTTTCTTTTTCCTAGGTATTCCTGGAGTGGAGAGCCACTTTTTCTGTCCTGTCCCACGTCAGGAATCACTGAGGTCCCAGCCTGTGGCCACTGTGGAGGCCCCAGGACATTTGAGTGTCAGCTTATGCCCGCACTGGTCACCATGCTCAACAGTGCTCATTTAGGTAGGAATCTCTTGGTGTTGAAAGACTGATTTTGTTTACTAAAACACCATAGCATGTTGTAGAAAATTTGGGAAATTAAATTGTTTTAAGAAATTATTATTATTATTATGTTTTTTTTTTGGTGTGGTCGTGGGGCCTGAACTCTGGGCCTGGGCACTGTCCCTCAGCTCTTCAACTCAAGGCTAGCACTCTACCACTTGAGCCACAGCGCCACTTCCAGCTTTTTTTTCTGCTTATGTGGTGCTGAGGAATCAAACCCAGGGCCTCATGCATACAAGGCAAGTGTTCTACCACTGAGCCACCTTCCCAGCCCCTTCATCAGATTTTGAACAGAGATGATTATATGTTATCTGTGTATAAAAATTCTCCTTCTCTTTATGGCTGGGCCTTTTTGTGTTTGTTTGTTTGTTTGAGACAGGGTCACTTGTTCCTCCTGCCTCCGCTCCAGTGCTGGCATCACATGCCTGGCCTTGGCTGCCTTTTTTTGTGTTTATTTCCTTTTGTTTTTCACTGTGGCGTTAACTCAAAGTTCTAATACAATCTTAAATTAAATGGGGGAGAGTATGTATCATTGTTACATTTCTGATAACAGGAGTAAAGCTGCTAGTGTTTATCATGAGGGGTTATAACCACCTTAGGTTGTTTTTTTTTTTTAAACTTGTAGGCTGGGATGAGAGGGAAAAACTGGGAGAGAACAAAGGAAGGGGTGACATTGTCCAAAAAGAAATTAGTCATTATTTGACTTATGAAATGGTAGCCCCTCTGTATGTCACCTTTATAATAATTAAAAATATTTAATAATAAAAATAATTTTATTGTTATTAAGGTGTTATACAGAGGAGCTACCATTTCATAAGTCAGGTAATAATGAGTACTTTTTTTTTTTTTTTGTGGGTCATGGGGCTTGACCTCCAAGCCTGGGCGCTGTCCCTCAACTCTTCAGCTCAAGGCTAGTGCTCTACCACTTGAGCCATAGTGCCACTTCTGGCTTTTCTGGTGGTATTGGAGATAAGAGTCTCATTGACTTTCCTGCCCGGGCTGGCTTAGAACCACGGTCATCAGATCGCAGCCTTCTGAGTAGCTAGGATAACAGGTGTGAGCCACCAGCACCCAGCTTTTTTTTCCCCCCAGTCCTGGGGCTTGAACTCAGGGCCTAGCACTGTTCCTGAGCTTCTTTTTGCTCAAGGCTAGTACTCTACCATAGTGCCACTTTTGGCTTTTTCTGTTAATATGGTACTGAGGAATTAAATCCAGGGCTTCATATGTTAGGCAAGCGCTCTACCACTAAACCACATTCCCAGCCCTGAGTACATTTCTTTCTTTCATTCTTTTTTTTTTTTTTGACAATGTTACCCCTTCCTTTACTTTCCCACCAGTATTGTAGGTTTTTGTAAAGCATTTTATGAGGTTGAAGAAGGGCTTGACTTTGTAGTTTTTTGCATTCCTTTTGTAACAATACAAATATGGCTGTGTGTGTCAAGGCTGGCTTTGAACTTGAGAACCTGAGATCTACCTGCCTCAGCAGATTGATAGCATTACAAGTCTGCACCACTCCTGGCTTCCATGCTTGTTTTGATCCCTGATTTTTAGGTTGTAGATAATTCTCAAAGTGTGTGATAAAACTTTTATCATCCACATTTTCCACGTGAGGAGCCAAAGAAAGCTGACAAGCGGGGAGGGAGAAGCTCAGTGGTATCAGTGTGTGAACTGACACATTCAAGGCCCAGGCCACAGCTCCACACACCCCTCCCACCTTCCATCCCAAAGTAAAGTGCTGAAGGGAAGTTCTCTGTGAAAAGACAGAACTTGTTTACTAATCATCTACTTTGTTTGGATAGAAGCCTTGAAATGTTTGCATTTGAGATCTTTTCTCCAGATAGTTTGGCTCATTCCAAGAATGCTTTCCCACTTTCTTCCTTTGAGCGAGGCTGATGACTCAGTGTCACTGGGGCTGTGCTGAGGTCTGCCTGCTGCAATCTTGTTCATTTTCCCAGGGTTGACACAAACCCAGCTGAGTGCAGTGCACACCTGGTAACGTGGAAGTGCTTTCTATCACTGCCCGTGCACAGCTAGTGTGTATTCTCCTGCTACTGCCATTTGGATGAAATCCACTTTTGCTGTCAGTGGTCACTATGGGGTGGACTGCAAATACATGGTAGCTGAAAGCAGTAAGCAGTTTATTTGATGGCAATACTGGGACTTGAACTCAGGGTGTGGGTACTGTCTCTTAGCTTTCCACTCAAGGATAATATTCTACCACTTGAGCTACACATCTCTACTTCTGGCTTTTTGGTGTAATCTCACGGGCTTTTCTGCTTGGGATGGCTTCAAAACCTCACCCCTTAGATCTCAGTCAGCTTCCTGAGTCACTAAGAGTCAATGGATGAGGCACCGGTGCTTAGCATCAATGATTTTTACTTTGTCATTTTTTTCAGCTTCTTTAGTTACCCACATTAGTTTCCTCTACTGAGCCATCTTTCTCCTTGTTCCTACTGCCTTATCTTCCAATGAACACTCAGAGTGCTAAGTATTTCCTATGTGCGTTAACTTAGTTCCCTTTACCATGGTCTTACCTACCATCATGGTAAAGTACTGGCTTTGT
>NW_012267308.1:3465101-3469090 GCF_000151885.1 Dipodomys ordii
ACATCTCTACTTCTGGCTTTTTGGTGTAATCTCACGGGCTTTTCTGCTTGGGATGGCTTCAAAACCTCACCCCTTAGATCTCAGTCAGCTTCCTGAGTCACTAAGAGTCAATGGATGAGGCACCGGTGCTTAGCATCAATGATTTTTACTTTGTCATTTTTTTCAGCTTCTTTAGTTACCCACATTAGTTTCCTCTACTGAGCCATCTTTCTCCTTGTTCCTACTGCCTTATCTTCCAATGAACACTCAGAGTGCTAAGTATTTCCTATGTGCGTTAACTTAGTTCCCTTTACCATGGTCTTACCTACCATCATGGTAAAGTACTGGCTTTGTCCCTCCCAGTGGTAGAACTGGGACTTGAACCCAGGCCCTCTGCTCTCAAATCAGTACTCAAACCACTAAGTAAACTTTCACATATTGTACCTTTATCTTGAGTGTCTACTAAGTTTCTCTTTGCCTGAACCCAGAATCTGTTGTGTTTTCCAGGTCTTTGTGTAGAGTTTGGCACAGTTCTGGTCTACACGTGTGAGAAGAGCTGCTGGCCTCAGAATCACCAAACTCCCATGGAAGAGTTTTGTATCATACAGCAAGACCCAGATGAATTCTTATTTAAGTAGAGCATTGCATTTTGTTTGTATACATTATTAAAATGTGTGAATTCACGTGCATTTAAAAAAAAATTTTAGCCACTAAGCTACTGTCTGGTTCTTTTTATTTGTACCAGCACTGAGGCCTCACACGTATTGAGATCTCACTTGGCTTTTTTGCTCAAGGTTGGCATTCTACCACTTGAACCAAGCCTCCACTCCTGGCTTTTTGCTAATTGGAGATCAAAAAAATCTCACAGACTTTCCTGCCCAGGCTGACTTTGAACTAGTCTCCTCAGATCTCAGCCTCCTACATAGCTAGAATGACAGCTCTGAGCCACTGGTACCTGACTATACCAGAGCCCTTTGTTCTGCTCACTCTGTGCCTGCAGTGCTGCCCCCTATTTCCCAGCTTGGGTTCGCCATCTTCACCTACTTCCCACCAGCACAGGAACCTACCTCCTCCTCCACTCAAGTTGCACCTGTCTGTTCTCCTATTGCTTCATTCGGCGTCAGTCGTGGAGCCTCCTCTCTCTGCACCCCTGGACAGCAATATGAAGA
Source organism: Dipodomys ordii (assembly GCF_000151885.1). Classification (NCBI taxonomy): domain Eukaryota; kingdom Metazoa; phylum Chordata; class Mammalia; order Rodentia; family Heteromyidae; genus Dipodomys; species Dipodomys ordii. Next base: position 3,466,250 of record NW_012267308.1, read on the forward strand.
CACTCCCACTCACTCACCAAGTTCAGGCATGCCTCATGCCCAGGTAGGGAGGATTATCATGGGTGGAGCCCTTCAGGGAGTAAGATTAAGGAGAATTACTCATGATCCTGCCCTTGCTGTCCCCAGAAACATGGTCAGAAGGATACTGACTGGAACTTCCCTGGCCAATGAGGTAAAATCCAGAAACACTGGATTTGCAGTACTGAAACAGCACAGAGCTGCAGAGAGCTTTCGTTCCTCCTATTTTCTGTCATGCTGGCAGTTGTGACCAGCACTTTTCCTGTGGCGCTTGTACTGTAAGCAGACTGCCACAGCCTGCCCAACCAGTTACCCCAACTGCAAAAGAAAGGGATTACTCCGATTCATAGGGACACTACTCTGGGTTTATTTATGGCCAGAGGGTCCTATCCTCTGATGATAGGATAGAGAAAAGTTGCTGCACAAGATATTTTTATGAATCAAAAGTGGTTATGGGGACACGGTTAGTTACAACACTTCATATATGACATTCTGGGTTCCATCCACCATTATAAAAGAGGGCTGGGCTGGGGTCCAGTGGCTCAAGCCTGTAATCCTAGCTAACTGGGAAGCTGAGATCTGAGGACTGCAGGGTTTTTTCTAATTCTTATTTTTAATTTTATTTTTTGTCAGGCTTGAACTCTCAGCTTAATTGCTGTCTCTGAACCCTTTTGCTGAAGGTTAGTGCTCTCCCATTTTGAGCCATAGCTCAACCATTTCTGGTTTTCTGGTGGTTAAATGGAAATAAGAGTCTCATATATTTTACTGCCTGGAGTGTCTTCAAACCACAATCCTCAGAGCTCAGCCTCCTGAGTAGCTAGGATTACATGAGCCACCAATGCCCAGCAAGGATTGCAGAGTGAATCTAGCTTGGCCAGAAAAGTGAGACTCTTCCAGAAGAGTTGTAGCTGAAGTGGTAGAATGCCAACCTTGAATAGAAAAGCAAATCAAGAATGTGAGTTCCAATTCAAGCTCCATTATTGGCTTTTTTCCACCCCAGTCCTGGGGCTTGAACTCAGGACCTACACACTGACCCTGAGCTTTTGCTCAAGGCTAGCACTCTACCACTTTTGAGCCACAGGGACACTTTTTGTTGTTGTTTATGTGGGCTTCTTGCATGCTACCACTAAGCCACATTCCCAGCCCAAGAAACAGGGTCTTTTTTTTTTTTGGTCGGTTGTGGGCTTGAACTCTGGGCCTGGGCGCTGTCCCTCACCTCTTCAGCTCAAGCCTAGTATTCTACCACTTGAGCCACAGTACCACTTCCAGTTTTCTGAATGGTTTACTGGAGAAAAGAGTCTCACGTAAAAAAGAAAAAAAAAAGCCTCACGGACTTTCCTGTCTGGGCTGGCTTTGAACCACGATCCTCAGATCTCAGCATCCTGAGTAGCTACGATTACAGGCGTGAGCTACTGGTGCCTGGCTTAGAAACAGGGTCTTAATGTGTTGTCCAGGCTGGCCTAGAAAAGTAAAAGGCTATGTTTGAGGTCCTAAGTTCAGCACCCTAGAATAGAATCTAGGACTAGAAAGACAGTAGAATTGGGTTGTCCAGTGAATGGGTTTCCCAGCTTTCACTTATGTCTACTTGTCATGATTCCCTGCAAACAAGCTATGTTTAAAATCCTTACCCAGTACACACAGGGCAAACAAACTGGCCTCAAACCAATGGGCTTAGTCAATACAACCCACACTTCTACTTTTTTATGCTAGTAGCATGGCTTGAACTCAGGGTCTTTGCACTTTTTCTTTCTTTTTTTTTTGCTGGTCCTGGGGCTTGAACTCAGGGCCTGGGCTCTGTCCCTGAGCCTCTCTGGGCTCAAGGCTAGCACTCTACTACTTGGGCCAAAGCACCACTTTCCAGCTTTTTCTGTTTACGTGGTACTAAGGAATCGAACCCAGGGCTTCAAGCATGCTAGGCAAGCACTCTACCACTAAGCCACATTCCCATCCCCTTTGTGCACTTTCTTAGCATTTTTCATTCAAGGCTGACATTCAATATCTTACTTGAGCAGTATCTCCAGGGCTGGCTTTTTGCTGGTTAGTTGGAGATAAGAGTCTCTCTGAACAGTCTATCCAGGCTGGTTTTGAACTAAGATTCTCAGCTCTCAGCCTCCTGAGAATACAAGCTTGCTTCACCATTCTTCCCAGCCTTTCTAAACCTGGTGAGGAGGAGAGGTGGCAAGCAGGAATCTCTGCCATGAGCCTGCCCCCACCCCCCAATCGCGATAGATCTGAAAAATGTATGGCCAGCTTCCAAACAAAAAGAGGAAAAAGGAAAATTAGTTTCTAGACGAGTTCTTTGTTTGGACAACATTCTTGTCCATTTACATGTGTAAGAGCTCTTTATGGGTTGGATTGGAATGTGGCTCAGTGGTTGAGTGCTTGCCTAGTTAGTATGCATACTCCTAGCTACTCAGGAGGTTGAGATCTGAGGCTTGTGGTTCAAAGCCAGCCCAAAGTCCGTGAGATTCTTATCTCCAATGAACCACCAGAAAACCAGCAGTGGAGCTGTGGCTCAACGTGTGAGGTAGAGAACTAGCTTTGGGCAAAAGACCTGAGGGACAGCGCCCAGACCCTGAGTTCAAGCCCCACGACCGAGTAGGAAAAAAAAGTACTCCTTACCTGACTTACGAAACAGTGACCGCCCCCGTGCATCACCTCTATAACAACATTTTTTTGTTCTTTGTTGGTCATGGGGCTTCAACTCGGGGCCTAGACTCTTCCCTGAGCTCTTCAGCTCCAGCCAGGAGCCACAGCTCCACTTCCGGTTTTCTGGTGGTTTATTGGAGATCAGAGTCTCACGGTCTTTCCTGCCCGGGCTGG
>NW_012267308.1:3469681-3471427 GCF_000151885.1 Dipodomys ordii
CACACAGCCTCCTCCCACCACCACCCCCCCCCCCGCCCCAGGCGAGCGGGTGTCCCTTCGTGGACGTGGTGACTTTTTTTCATTCACAGCTTTCCCTCCCCCTCCCATCCCCTCCCCAACTCCAAAATACCGACCCCTCCCCGAGTTGAGCGGTGAGACACTGGGATCTGGTAAACAGCCCCGTTAACTCGTGTAAACTTGGCCACTGTCGGGTGGGCGCGCGTCGTCGCATCTTATTTTAAACTGAGGAGCAAAGTGAGATGCCATGGGGTGTAGTAGACTTAACTCTGGGTGCACAAAACAAATGGCAAGAGGCCCTTGGGACTCGGTGCCCCTCTCCTTTGCGTGTACCTCATGCATGTTATGAAAAGATAGTAGAATTTTGCTAGACAAGGGTGGAGGCAGGGAGGAGCTAGGAGCGAGGTGGAGGCCAGCGTGGGCTATGTAGGGGATGCATGCACCCGCATGCATGAAAGCAGCCTCGAAAGAAAAAAGGAGGGTGTTCACTTCTGCCTCATTATGCAATCACAGGATGCCACTTGTAATTTTAAATCAAGTTGGTTGTGGGCTTTTTGTTGTGTTGTTTCGACCCTCCGTGGGGCTTGAAGTCAGGGCCTAGTCTCTATCCCAGAGCCTCTTTGCATTCGAAGCTAGCCCTCTACCACTTGTGCCACAGCCCCACTTCTGGCTTTTTCTGAGAAGTTTATTGGACAAGAGAGTCTCACAGACTTTCCTGCCCTAGCTGGCTTTGAACCTGGATCCTCATACCTCAGCCTTTTAGTAACTAGTATTATAGGCATGCCTTGCTGACTGCAGGCCTAAGTTGTTTCCTAGTTGCTAAACTATCTGGAACTTGGATGGTTGTGTCTTGAGGTGGGGGGGGGGGCATGTAGTGGAAATGGGGTAAAGCAAGTAGAATTGCAGATGGGACAGCTGGAGAGATTAGAGGGAAGAATTTCACAGACCCTTTGGTTAGTCTTCACATTTCACATTCCATTTCTGCACTAGAGTCCGATGTGTTGTTAATTACTACTATTAACTTAAAAGAATGAATTTGTAGTAGATGGGAGTAGTGAATTTGGGCTGGGAGACTTACATGGTTTCCTGGGGCTTGGCAGGCCAATCCTGTAATCCTGGAAACCTGGCCCACAGAGTAACATTCTGCTCTCAAAAAAAAAAAAAAAAAAACCTGGCCCTGGTGGCTCATGCCTGTAATCCTAGCTACTCAGGTGACTGAGATCTGAGGAATTCCGTTCAAAGCCAGCCCTGGCAGGAAAGTCCAGGAGACTCTTATCTCCAATAAACCACTAGAAAACCAGAAGTGGCACTATGGCTCATGTGATAGAGTGCTAGCCTTGAGCTGAAGAGCTGAGGAACAGTGCCCAGGCCAGAGTTCAAGCCCCATGACCAACCAAAAAAAAAAAGGCAATAGAAAAATAGTATTAAAAAAATCATAGTTCATTTGGGAATCAGGGTTTAGTTGCTTTTTTGTTGTTTGTTTGTTGGCCAGTCTTGGAGTTTGAACTCAGGGCCTGGGCTCTGTCCCTGAGCCTCTTTGTGCTTAAGGCTAGTGTTCTACCCCTTGAGACACTTTTTTTTTTTTGGGTCGGTCGTGGGGCTTGAACTCTGGGCCTGGGTGCTGTCCCTTAGCTCTTCAGCTCAAGGCGAGCACTCTACCATTTGAGCTACAGCGCCACTTCCGGTTTTCTGGTGGTTTATTGGAGATAGGAGTCTCACGGTCTCTCC
>NW_012267308.1:3478722-3479938 GCF_000151885.1 Dipodomys ordii
GAGGAGGCTACAATGCTTGATAAGAAATGTACTCATTATCTTGCCCATGTAATTGTAACCCCTCTGTACAGTATTTTCACAATTAAAAAAAAAAAGTTTGGCAAGGTGAAGAAGCATTTCCCCCCACTACTCAAAAAGTTCTAGGTCCTGGATGCTCAGAACAGGTATTCACACATCACAGATCATTTGTGATTTATGTGGCGTTTATGCATTCATAGATTGATCTGGATACAATCGATGTCAGCAACCTCAACCGGCAGTTTTTGTTTCAAAAGAGACATGTCGGAAGATCAAAGGCACAGGTAACTTTCTTACACATTTCTATAATCTTTGCATGCTTTTCATTTATGATACCTGATGTGTCTGACCTGTGGGAGGGAGAAAAGTGGCTGAAACTAGCTCTTTAGCTGAGGAATTGTGAAAAAGAAAAAAGACTGGAGAGTAGTGCTTTGTTTTTGTTTTATAAAGGAAATTGAAGTCCTTTTCTTAATTCTTAATTTTTTAGTTGGTTATGAGGTTTGAACTCAGAGCCTGGTCAATGTCCCTGAGCTTTTCTGTTCAAAACTAGAACTCTAGGGCTGGCAAGGTGGCTCAGGTGGTAGAGTGCTAGTTTTGAGCAAAAGAGGCTCAGGGTTAGTGCCCAGGCCCTGAGTTCAAGCGCCAGGATTGGCACACACACACCAAAAAAATACTAGAACTCTACCACTTTGAGCTACAGCTCTATTTCCAGTTTTCTGGTAGTTAATTGGAAATAAGAGTCTCATGAACTTTCTGCCCAGGCTTTCTTCAAATTGTGATCCTCAGATCTCAGCCTCCTGAATGACTAGGATTACAGCTGTGAGCCACCAGCACCTGATAGTGTTTAAATTTATACTTGTACTTAGTCTGAGTCTGGCGATTTGCCTACAGCCTAGAGTTTGGCTTCAGTGTAGTTCAAGAAGGTATAACCTTGATTGATTATTTGTAATTTGAGGGCTTAAAAGACTTTTCCCCTTGTGACTTTCAGTATTTCTTCCTCATTTTTTTATATTTGACTCCCTTCTCCAGTCTTTCTCTGGTGACCGCCTTTACTTCTGTCACCATAGTTTGTTTTTTGTTTTGGTTTTTTTTTTTTTTTTGGTCCGGTCGTGGGACCTGAACTCTGGGCCTGGGTGCTGCCCCTCAGCTCTTCAGCTCAAGGCTAGTGCCCTACCACTTGAGCCACAGCACCACTTCC
>NW_012267308.1:3481140-3484858 GCF_000151885.1 Dipodomys ordii
GCTCTACCACTTGAGCCATAGCTCCCCTTCTGGCTTTTTTCTTTTTGCTTATGTGGTGCTGGGGAATCAAACCCAGGGCCTCAGGCATGCAAAGCAAGCGCTCTTCCACTGAGCCACCTTCCCAGCCCCTCTGCTATGAATTTTTAATAAAATGTTTAAAGTATAAGACATCTATTTTTTTTTTTAATTTTTATTTTTTGGGTCCGGTCGTGGGGCCTGAACTATGGGTCTGGGCACTGTCCCTCAGCTCTTCAGCTAAAGGCTAGCACTCTACCACTTGAGCCACAGCGCTACTTCCGGCTTTTTTCTTTTTGCTTATGTGGTGCTGGGGAATCAAACCCAGGGCCTCAGGCATGCAAAGCAAGCACTCTACCACTGAGCCACTTTCCCAGCTCCTCTGCTATGAATTTTTAATAAAATGTTTAAAGTATAAGACATCTATAAGATCTAAAGTCATTCTGCATTTTTTAAGATGACTTCACTAGACTAATGAAAATGAGATAATTGTGCACATGTAAGTTAACTAGCATTCTTTTTAAAATTGTGATGAGTTGTTTTAATATTCCTAATAGTTATTTAGAAATTTAGTTATTTAGACCTTTTGCTATTATTTTAACTAAGATATTTTAAGTTATGTTCTTTGTATAAAATTACCCAGACTTTGTGAAAACATATTTTATCTTACTTATTCTAGCTGTTTTTCTGAGTTTAAAGGGTTCTTATGCAAAATAATCTGATTATTAGGATTCTGACATATGAAACGTAAAGCTGAGAACTGTAGTGGGGAAGGGACTTTTCTATTATATAAATATATTAAGTAAAGAACTAATTACATAATTTTGAAGGTGTTGGGGAAAAGAAACTAAGCATAAGCTACTGTGTATTTGTGGGAGTTAACCCTAAGGCCTTAGGCATTTTAAGCAAGTACCACAGATCCCTCCCCTCATCCCCTGGTATCCTTTATGTACAGTTGTCTAGCTCACAAGGAAATGGTGTCCAAAATAGCTCTTGTTGGAAGTACTCAAATTAGTCTTAAATTTTTCCAGAGCATTTGGATCTCCAGTTAATTTTTTTTCTTCTCCAAATGTGTAGACCTGCCTATATCCCCATAATCGTCTAGCCTTTGTTGCTTTCCCAGGACTGCTAAAAGTGGAGACCCCAGGGGCCTGAACCCTGCCTGCTCCTGACCACGTGAGGCCAAGCCACAGGCCAGGCAGACCCTGGGAATGTGTTCTCTGTGTGTTCCCAGGCACTGGCTGCCCTGCGAAGGCCTGGTGGGACTAGTGAGGTCATGCCATCTTTCTGCCAGTTTAAGATCCTCGTTATGTACCCTGGATTGCTGGCCAGAAAGTATAGGAATTTGAGGGAAACAATGTCTTAAACTTTTCTTTATGTTTGGACAAAAGTCAAATCTTACTTACTTTGGTACTGTTACTACTTTGTTAATATTCTCAGGATTGTTGTATTGTGAAGATGTTGGATGTGGCCAGTTTGGGTAACCATTTTGTCTTTCTTTGTAGTCCTGAGTATAACGTGGAGTTTTTTCGGCAGTTTATATTGGTGATGAATGCATTAGATAACAGAGGTAAGCGTATTAATACTTAAAAACTCTTAATATTTCCAAGTCCTAAAAGGACCAAGGCATTGTTTAAAGCTGGCCAGTGGATTGCAATTTTCTCTAGAGCTAACATTATTATGATGGTTTCAAATTCTTGAAATATGTGTAAAAAAAGTGGCTTTCTGTGGAGATCTAATAAATATAGATTCCAAGGCTCTTCCAAGGCTCACCTGAGGCAAGTCAAAACAGTGAATGGGCCTGAACTCCCCTTTTTTTTTTTCCCCAAACTCCTCTAAGGAGTCTAAAGTACAGTCAGTACTGGGAGGCTGGGAAGGTGGCTCAGTGGTAGAGTGCTTGCCTTGCATGCATGAGGCCCTGGGTTCGATTCCTCAGCACCACATAAGCCAAAAAGAAAAAAGCCGGAAGTGGTGCTGTGGCTCAAGTGGTAGAGCGCTAGCCTTGAGCTGAAGAGCTGAGGGACAGAGTTTAGGCCCCATAACCGGACCCAAAAAATAAAAATAAAAAATAAATAAAAAGGATTGTTAGAGCCTGGCACCAGTGGCTCACGCCTATAATCCTAACTACTCAGGAGGCTGAGATCTGAGGATAGTGGTTCAAAACCAGCCTGAGCAGGAAAATCTATGAGACCTTTTTTTTTTTGGGGGGGGGAGTCCGGTTGTGGGGCCTGCATTCTGGGCCTGGACGCTGCCCCTTAGCTCTTCAGCTCAAGGCTAGCTCTCTACCACTTGATCCACAGCATCACTTCCTGCTTTTTTCTTTTTGCTTATGTGGTGCTGAGGAATGGAACCCAGGGCCTCATGCATGCAAGGCAAGCACTCTATCACTGAGCCATCTTCCCAGCCCCTCTGTGAGACTCTTTATCTCCAATTAACTACCAGAACACCAGAAGTGGAACTGTGGCTCAAGTAATAGAGTGCTTGCCTTAAAAGCGCCCCGGCCCGGAGTTCAAGCCCCATGACCAATCAAAAATAAAAGCACGAAAAATGGAACAAATTATATGTACTCATAAACAAGTGTTATAAAGTCACTTACAGTTCTTTTAAGAAATGAAACATTTGTAAATACATTTGAAAAACCCTTTTGCGGGTTTAGGAAGGATGAAAAGAATGCTGTGCTTATTAAGTCTGTTAGGATTTATCCATATTAAAAGTGTAGCTAGGGCTGGGAATGTGACTTAGTGGTAGAGTGCTTGTCTAGCATGTGAAGCCCTGGGTTTGATTCCTCAGTAACACAAGCAGAAAAGGTTGGTGGTGGCGCGGTGGCTCAAGTGCCTGCCTTGAGCAAAAGAAGCTTAAGGAGAGTGCCCAGGCCCAGAGTTCAAACTCCAGGACTGGCAGAAAAAAAAGTTGTGGCTCCAGCTAGTTGTGGTGCATGGGGAAGGTGAGCAGGATGATTTCAATAAGACCTTCCTGGGCTATTAAATACAGCAAGACCTTATCCAAATAAATAGGGTCTTCTCCCGCCCCCCAAAAAAAACAAAATAACAGGCAGAGGTTGGTAATGGCTCAAATTTTTCTCTGTGTCTAGATAACTTTTATCATGAGGTTTTAAGGTTGTGTGTCTCACCGAATTTCCCCTTTTCAGAAAGCTCTTTGTGTTTCTCTTGGTTCTTTTCATTCTAGAGTGATCAGGTAAACATCTCATATGTGCCATCAAGGTACACTGTGTGCCAGGCCAGTGGCTCCTGCCTGTCATCATAGCTGCTGAGGAGGCTGAGTGAGATCTGAGGATTATGGCTCAAGCCAGTCAGAGCAAGAAAGTTCCCTTTACTCTTATTTCCAGTTAACCACCAAGAAATCTGGAAATGGAGCTTTAGCTCAAGTGGTAGGAGTGCTGGCCTTGAGCACAAAAGCTCAGAGACATTGAACAGTACTTGAGTGAAAGCCCCAGGATCAGAACCAAAAAAAGGTACAATTTGTATGTGCATGCACATGTGCATAGTACTAGGAAATGCTGTATTGAGCTACACCTTTCTCCAGTCCTTACATTTATTCATATTTTATTTTTAAAAGTTTTTGAGATAGGGCTGGGAAGGTGGCTCAGTGGCCCTGGGTTCGATTCCTCAGCACCACATAAGCAAAAAGAAAAAAGCCAGAAGTGGCACTGTGGCTCAAATGGTAGAGCTCTAGCCTTGAGCTG
>NW_012267308.1:3486960-3488961 GCF_000151885.1 Dipodomys ordii
GGGGCTTGAGGTATAACTCAGTGACAGAGTATTTACCTCATATGCTCATGACCCCTAGGCTCAGCCCTCAGCATCAAAAAACGAATGAAAGAAAATAAGTTTGTGCTGATAGAGAACTTTAGCCTGAAACCTGAAGTCAAGGGAAAGAAAGCCATAGATATGAAGAACATCCGTGACCAAACAAACCATGATAAAGGAAAGATGGGGTTGAAATGAGGGCCAGAAAACCTGGCACATGATATCCCAAATGAGAGAGATTTAAAATGTAAAAGGAAGAAATGGGTTGATGGTTCAAGTGGTAGATTGCCTGCATAGCAAGTTTTGGGCCCTGAGTTCAAACCCAAGCACTGAAACCTGAAAGAACATAATTTTAGCACAATGAAGTTGGTGGGGAGATCGTGCCAGGACGTTGGAACTTTTAACGGCACCAGGGCCTATTGTCTCATGCCTGCAGTCCTAGCTCATCAGAGACCTAAGAGCCAGAAGATTGAAGCTTAAAGCCAGCCTGTGTGGGAAAGTGTAAGAGACTCCCATCTCCAGAGTAGTCAGCAAAAAGCCTGGCTAGAGGCATGGCTTAAGTGAGGGGACGCATGACACAACTAAGCAAGCCAGCTGACCCAGTGCTCCCCACCCCCAAAAAAAGCTGGTAGCAGATGTAGGTGTACTTGTATTGTGGCTCCAATTAACATGCCAGCCATGCACACCGATGGTTTCTAGAGTGGAAATGTATCAAATGTTCACTCTCTTCCTGCTAGACATTTGGGATATCCCAAAAAGCGACAGACACCTATTTCCTCATAGGTGTCTATAGTGAAATGCTTTTGACATAAATATTCTCTCTTCTTCAATTACAGCCAGTTGTTTGGAGAAGAAGATGCTGATCAAGAAGTGTCACCTGACAGAGCTGACCCTGAAGCTGCCTGTAAGGAAACTTTCTTGTCCTGTGGGCTTTTTTTGTCCGTTTGGTTTTTCTTTTTTTTTTTCTTTTTGGTCGGTCATGGGGTTTGAACTCTTGGCCTGGGCGCTGTCCCTTAGCTCTTCAGCTCAAGGCAAGCACTCTACCACTTGAACCACAGCACCACTTCCGGTTTTCTAGTGGTTTATTGGAGATAAGAGTCTCACGGACTTTCCTGCTCTGCCCGAGCTGGCTTTGAACTGCGATCCTCAGATCTCAGCCTCCTGAGTAGCTAGGATTACAGGCATGACCCATGGCACCCGGCTATCGTTTGGTTTTTCTTTTAATTAACAGGGGCTTGAACTCAAGGCCCTGCACTTGTTAAGTAGCTGCTCTATCACCCTGAACCACGCCCATGACCCCTGTGCTTTTTATTAGAGACTGCTACCATTATTTTGTTCATTTACCATTGGTACTTTATTTACTCTTATGCTCTAGATAACATTATGTATTATACTTTTCACCTAATGTTTACCAAAAGGGTTGTTCTGTTTTTTTGGGTCCGGTCAAGGGGCCTGAACTCTGGGCCTGGGCACTAACTGTCCCTCAACTCTTCAGATCAAGGCTAGTGCTCTACCACTTGAGCCACAACGCCACTTCCGGCTTTTTTCCTTTTGGCTTATGTGGTGCTGAGGAATTGAACCCAGGGCCTCAGGCATGCAAAGCAAGAGCTCTACCACTGAGCCACCTTCCCAGCCCTGGGTTGTTCTGTTTTTTTTTTTTTGTTGTTGTTGTTTTTATTGTAAAGATACCATACAGAGGGTTACAGTTACATGAGTGAGGTAATGAGTACACTTCCTCTTGAATATTGTTACCCCCTCCATTGTTTTCCCCCTACCATCCCCCTCCTTCCCTCCCTTCCCCGAGGTTCCTTTTTTTTTTTATTGTGATTAAGTGATTACATAATTTCTGGAATTTCACAGTATTGTGGAATAATGGTGCTCATTTAAAGTCACAAGTTCATTCTAACTTTCCTGGAGCAAATTGTCTATCACAGTCTGTAACATATAACGGTGTTCACATGTTATATACCATATATGTGATCT
>NW_012267308.1:3491206-3508886 GCF_000151885.1 Dipodomys ordii
TCTCTGGGATGAAGCCTACCTGGTCATAGTGTATAATTTTTTTTATGTGTTTCTGGATTCTGTTAGCTAGAATCTTGTTAAGGATCTTTGCATCTGTGTGCATCAAGGATATTGGCCTGTAATTCTCCGTTTTGGTTGGGTCTTTGCCTGGTTTGGGGATGAGTGTGATACTGGCTTCGTAGAATGAGTTTGGGATAGCTCCCTCCTTCTCTGTTTCTCTGAAGAGCTTGAGGAGTATGGGTATTAGTTCTTGTTTAAAGGTCTTATAGAATTCTGCTGTGAATCCATCTAATCCTGGGCTTTTTTTTGTTGGAAGACTTTTGATAGCTTCCTGTATCTCGTTATAGGATATTGGCTTATTTAATTCGTTAACTTCTTCTTTGCTCAGTTTGGGCAACTTGTATTTCTCTAAAAATGCATCCATTTCGGGTTGTTCTGTTTTACAAGTAAGGAAATCAAGATGAATCAAAGTTTCACAAATCTAATCAATTCGAGCTGAGAGCTGGTCTTGATTCTGCTAGCAAGACTGCTTTGAGCTGGTTCATATGTGACCTTCAGAGCTTGAGACAGGGAAAGATGACTACAGGCCTTTTCTCTCTCTCTTTTTTATTTTTTGGTCAGTCCTGGGGCTTGAACTCAGGGCCTGAGTACTCTCCCTGAGTTTCTTTGACTCAAGTATAACACTTGAACTCCAGCGCCACTTCCAGCTTTTTCCTATTAGTTAGAGACAAGAATCTCAAGAACTCCCCTGCTCTCTACCCCCAATCCTCAGATTGCAGCCTCTTGAGTAGCTAGGATCACAGGGTGAGCCATGGGAACTAGCTAGCTTTCTTTCCCTTTGTCCTTCATTGCAGAAGGTGTGGCTCATAGGGGGCTTTGTGAGTGAACCCTTCCTCCTGCAGGTCAGTGAAAGCTTCATTCTACACTGAAAACAAATGTTTATTTTGCAGGGGAACCAACAGAAGCCGAAGCCAGAGCCCGAGACTCCAATGAAGATGGTGACATTAAACGCATCTCCACTAAGGAATGGGCAAAGTCCACAGGATATGATCCAGTGAAACTTTTCACCAAGGTTGGATTCCCCTTCGCTGCTTCCTAGCTCAGACTGAGGAACCCCGCAAATGCTAGATCAGTGTCCTGCTACTGCACTTCCTCCCCAGCTAGGTTTATAGTCCAACTGTGCATGGATCATAGGGTACAAAATTGAATGACGGGTCTTTTTGTAGGTTTGTGCTAGTGACATCCCAGAGCAGGACACAGGTAGTCAGGTCAGAGCAGGCTTGGGAATTTGAGCACCTCTCTTGGTAGGTGGCTGCTGTCTTGTCAGCTTTCCTTCCCTCATTTCCACATACCCACCTTTGCTTCCTGCTATTCTCACCTTGTAGTCTCCTCCCTGCACACATCTTCCCCTTCCAGTTTGATTGGCATATTCTGAACCTCCTGAGTTGCTCTACACCACTGTATACTATCTTCTGCTCGATATTTCTAGAGAACTAGACCACTTTGCAGACACTTAAGATAACTATCACCTGAAACCTTATCACATATTTTTATGTGATGATATCTTAGTCTACAAACTTGTGGTTTTACAATAATTATTGGTGTTTCTCGAGATTTCTGGTATGTCATTTCTGCTTTTTTTTTTTTTTTTTGGAAGAAGAAGGCACATTTCAAATAGTTCACATAGTTGAAAACTCAGAGCACTAAAGAAACTGAGCATGTTGAGAATGTGTGTCTCTTTTTTTGGCCTGTAACCACAAACCCTGAGATACTGCTCTCTTATATTGCTGAGTATAGTGATTGTATTCAGTTCTTGATATGTGTTTGTGGAACTCCTTCATTTATATAGTTCTACTTCATAATGGATTATGGAGTTTGGGAGAGGCTTTTTGTAAGGTAATTCAGGGCAAATCAATAGTTTTTTTTTGGGGGGGGGGGTCCAGTCGTGGGGCCTGAACTCTGAGCCTGGATGCTGTCCCTCAGCTCTTCAGCTCAAGGCTAACGCTCTACCACTTGAGCCACAGCACCACTTCTGGCTTTTTTCTTTTTGCTTATGTGGTGCTGAGGAATGGAACCCAGGGCCTCAGGCATGCAAGGCAAGCGCTCTACCACTGAGCCACCTTCCCAGCTCCCAAATCAGTAGTTTAAAGGTGCCTTACCTCTCTTTCTCTAGGGTACTTTTGCTTTTTTGTGGGTGTTCCTGTTCTCGGGCTTAAACTCAGGTCCTGCGAGCTTTTCCTGAGCGTTTTTGTTCAACACTACTGTTCTACCACTTGAGCCACAGCTCCTCTTTGGGCTTTTTGGTGTTTCGTTGGAAATTGGTGTTCCATTGTCCATCCTTGGCTGACTTTAAGCCTCAATCCACACATCTCCACCTCCCAAGTAGCTAGAAATACAGGAATGAGCCATTGGCACCCAGTTCTACTGCTTTTTTTTTTTTTCCTTCCTGTCATGGAGCTTGAACTCAGGGCCTGGGCACCATCTCTGAACTTTTGCGCTAAAGTCTACTGCTCTACCACTTTGAGCCATAGCTCCATTTCCTGGGTTTAGGTGGTTAATTGGAGATAAAAGAGTTTGGAGAGGGGCTGAGAAGGTGGCTCAGTGGTAGAGTGCTTGCCTTGCATGCATGAGGCCATGGGTTTGATTCCTCAGCACCACATAAGCAGAAAAAGCCGGAAGTGGCACGGTGGCTCAAGTGGTAGAGCTCTAGCCTTGAGCTGAAGAGCTGAGGGACAGCGCCCAGGCCCAGAGTTCAGGCCCACAACCAACAGAAAACAACAACAACAAAAGAGTTTGGCGAACTTTCCTGCCTAGGCTAGCATTTAACCATGGTCCTCAGACATCAGCCTCCTGAGTAGCTAGGATTGCAGGCTTGGTGCATCAGTGTCTAGCCACTTCTACAATAAAAATTGCTGGGCATCAGTGGCTCAGGCCTGTAATCCTACCTGCTCAGGAGACTCAGATTTGAGGAGCAGGGTTCAGGCTAGTCCTGGGAGAAAAGTCTCTGAAACTGTTACCTCTAGTAACCTACTCAGAAAAAAGCTGCAAGTGGGTCTGTGGCTCAAGTGATAGAATGCTAGCCTTGAGCACAAAGGCTGGGAGATACGTGAGTTCAAGCCCCAGGAGCAGCAAAAAAAAAAAAAAAGTTAAAAATTGTTACTTGACTGGCGTGGGAAGTGTCGTTAAATGAGATTTCGTAGTGTAATAGTTATGTCAGTTTAATTTTAAGCATTTTTTTTTCCAGCCTGAGCTTGTAGGGTTCTTGAGATTTATCTTTCCTTTTAAAGCTTTTTAAGGACGATATCCGGTATCTGTTGTCAATGGACAAGCTTTGGCGGAAGAGGAAACCTCCAGTTCCCTTGGACTGGGCGGAAGTACAAAGTCAAGGTAAGGTGTGCATTTTAGTCCTTGAGACACCTAAGCTGGAAATTCCTTCACTTAAAGTCTTCTAGAGCAGAAGAGCCAATCACATTGGGATTGAAAGGTCACAGGAGACTGGAGATGCCCCTTTGGAGCAGTTCCCAACTTGCTGGGCAACCGGGAGCCTACAGGCACTTCTTGGGCACTAACTGTACTGGGCCTGATTTTTAGCATCCTGCTAATTTTTACCCAAGCTCTCAGTAGTCATATGGGGTCCTGCACTTTCCCATCTCAACCTGGACAGTTTCTTCTACACTTACTTTAATAGTACACTTTACACTTATTTTAATAGTAATGTTTTCATGTTTTTTTCCTTACTGGCCAATGACTTTTAATTGCTTTTTTTTTTTAATTTTAGGAGAAGAAACTAATGCCTCAGATCAACAAAATGAACCCCAGTTAGGTCTCAAAGACCAGCAAGTTCTAGATGTAAAGAGCTATGCAAGTCTTTTCTCCAAGAGCATAGAGACCTTAAGAGTGCTTTTAGCAGAGAAGGGGGACGGAGCAGAGCTCATATGGGATAAGGTTTGTTTGAAAGTGTGTGCCAATTACTTAGGTGTTCAGTGTGTCAGTTATCCACACTTGAGTTTAGCAATAACCTGAGACTTCATTTTGTGTTCGAGTTCTGTGGTATAGTTTTTTCTTGTTGTTTTTGGCCAGTTGAGGGGCTTGAACTCTGGGCCTGAGCTCTGTTCTTCAGCTCCTCAGCTCACAGCAAGTGCTCTAACACTTGAACCACAGTGCCACTTCGGTTTTCTGGTGGAGATAAGAGTCTCATGAACTTTCCTGCCTGGGCTAGCTTTGAACCATGACACTCAGATCTCAGCCTCCTGAGTAGCTAGGATTACAGGCGTGAGCCACGTGCACCCAGCTGGGTATAGTTTTGTTCAATTGAGTTTTTGAAAGTTTCAACTGATTTAGGAAAATACTTGAAGCGATCTTAAAAACACACTGGTAGGGCCTGGGAAGTTGGCTCAGTGGTAGAGTGCTTGCATGCATGCTTGCATGAGGCCCTGGGTTCGATTCCTCAGCACCACATACGCAGAAAAAGCCAGATGTAGTGCTATGGCTCAATTGGTAGAGCACTTGCCTGGAGCTGAAGAGCTGAGGGACAGCGCCCAGGCCCAGAGTTCAGGCCCCATGACCAGCAAAACACACACACACACTCTGTCTGTGTCTCTCTCTGTCTCTCTCTCTCTCTCTCTCTCTCTGTCTCTCTCTCTCTCTCTCTCTCTCTCTCTCTCTCTCTCTCTTGGCTTTCCTTTTGGAGATAGTAGCTCATTGACCTGACTGACTGGACCTTCAAAATAACAAACTCGTCCCTGCCCTTTTCCTCCCACATGTTGGGGATTGAGTGTGCAAGTCATATGCTCAACTACGGAAATACACCTAGCCTATGATTGTTCTTGTATTTTTGGTGTTTTGTTTTGGTGCCAGTCCTGGGGCTTGAACTTAGGGCCTGAGTTATTTTTTGTTTTGTTTTGTTTTTTGTCATGAGGCTTGAACCCTGAGCCTGGGCACTGTCTCTGAGCTATTCAGCTCAAGGCGAGCACTTTATCACTTAAGCCATAGCACCACCACTTCCAGTTTTCTGGTGGTTAATTGGAGATAAGAGTCAGGGACTTTTCTTCCTGGGTTGGCTTTGAGCCATGATCCTCAGATCTCAGTCTCCTGAGTAGTTGGCTACTCGGTTTTTTTGCCCAAGGCTGGCTCTACCACTTGAGCCACACAGCTCTACTTCCTGCTTTTTTGATAGTTTAGAGGAGTCTTACACTCTAACCATAGTTAGCTTTGAACTGCTATCCTCAGATCTCAGACTCCTGAGTAACTAGGATTACAGGTATGAGCTATCAGCACCAGTAAAGGAAAGTAATACTTAATGCTACTCTACAGTTAGATGTGTTTTTTGTTTTTTTGGTCGGCCGTGGGGCTTGAACTCTGGGCCTGGGCGCTGTCCCTCAGCTCCTCAGCTCTTCAGCTCAAGGCTAGCGCTCTACCACTTGAGCTACAGCGCCACTTCCGGTTTTCTGGTGGTTTATTGGAGATAGGAGTCTCACGGTCTCTCCTGTCCCGGGCTGGCTTTGAACCGAGATCCTCAGATCTCAGCCTCCTGAGTAGCTAGGATTACAGGTAGCGGGAGCCACCAGCGCCCGGCAGATGTGTTTTATTTTAATTTCTTGTTAATAGTATATTTCTGACCCTAGAAGCTAATGAGCCCCTGTCTCCTACATGTCTTATCACCCCCAGGCTACTTCCTGTAAGTAGCCCTTCCCTGACCGTTTCTCCCTCGAGACCCACTGGTGTGCCCTGACTGTCCGCAGTGTTGTGATCGCATGAAAGTAAGAGGCTGAGTGAGTTTGTGGGAAGCTGCCTAACTGCTTCACGTGCTTGCAGGATGACCCGTCTGCCATGGATTTTGTCACTTCAGCTGCAAACCTCCGGATGCATATTTTCAGCATGAACATGAAAAGCAGATTTGATATAAAATGTAAGTCTTGAACTTCATTCATATCATCAAACCTTAGCGCTTTTTTTTCTTTCTTAACAGCTAAATAATGTTCCATCTTTTCCTCCACCCCCCCCCCCCCCAGCAATGGCCGGGAACATTATTCCTGCCATCGCTACCACCAATGCAGTCATTGCTGGATTGATAGTGTTGGAAGGATTGAAGATTTTATCTGGAAAAATTGATCAGTGTAGAACCGTGAGTATTCTTATAAATTTGTAAGAAGAACATTGCCAGGTAGCTTACACCTTGTAATTGGTGCTGACTGACTATTTAGGAGGCTGAGATCTGAGGATTCTGGTTCAAAGCAAAGAAAGTTGAGATTCTTTATCTCCAGTGAATTACCAAAAAGCCAGAAGTGAAGCTGTGGCTCAAAATGGGTAGAGTGTTGGGCTGGGAAGTTGGCTCAGTGGTAGAGCGCTTGCCTTGCATGCCTGAGGCCCTGGGTTCAATTCCTCAACACCACATAAGCAGAAAAAAAAGCCGGAAGTGGCACTGTGGCTCAAGTGGTAGAGCGCTAGCCTTGAGCTGAAGAGCTGAGGGACAGCGCCCAGGCCCAGAGTTGAGGCCCCACGACCGGACCCCAAAAAAAAAAATGGGTAGAGTGTTAGCTTTGGGAAAAAGCTCAAGGACATATTAAGACCCAGAACTGATCAGAAATATATTAAAAATGAAAACATACTCTATAGATTTTTTTTCTTAACTAAAAGTGTGAAAAATGAAAAAAAAAAAGTTGCACTTACCTCACGCGTTTAAGAAAGCACATTTGCTGTTTTAGTTTTCAGGTAGGATCTTACCTTTTGTGGTGGGAGGCATCTCATACCTACTTCAGACTACATTATCCTGTCTACTACTTCCATATCGATGGTGCTCACAGCCTGTGCCACCACACCTAGCATCCATGTATTATCTTTCTTATGGGTTGCTGAATTATCTCTGCCTTTCTGTTTTTTGTTTTTTGCTGGTTTGGTTAACAAAGTTTGCTGAACTTTAACAAGATTAAACACAAATAGAAGAAATGCCAGGAGACCACAGGAAGTTGAGATCAAATCTTCATTTTGTGTCTCCAGTATAACAGGGGTTCTGTAGATTTCCCCAAGCTTAAATAAATAAGTGTGTCAGTAAGTCTACCCAGACAGTAAAACCCTGCACAGCTTGTCCCTACAAAGAGTACTGTCAGCTGAGAGCCAGTACTTCCGCTCTGCCCGCCACCGATGAATATAAATATTATTGTAGTTACCACCAGAAGCTTTGGAAAGAAAGTCCCTTTGGTGGCTGACATCTATGCGAGCATTATCATTAATTGCCAGAGTGAGTATTGGTCTTGTGGAGAGGCTGGCTGGATGTTGAGCATGAACACAGACGGCCCCAGAAACTGTATGAAGGAAGAAGGCATGCACAGAGGAGGAGAGGCTTATGGGAGCCCAGCCTTGTCCTTGGAGCTTACTGAAAAAGAAGGTTGGAAAACCAGACTCTGAAAAAGATCATGATCTTTGCCATCTAGAGGGGACTGTTGGTGTCACTTTTACCTGGGTATATATAAGTGACAAGATTTCAGATTGGTATACTGTGATTGTGAACACTTATTTGTGATGCTGATTTTTTTTTTCCACCTGAAGATTTTTTTGAATAAGCAACCAAACCCAAGGAAGAAGCTCCTGGTGCCTTGTGCGCTGGACCCACCGAATCCTAATTGTTACGTGTGTGCCAGCAAGCCCGAGGTGACGGTCCGCCTCAATGTCCACAAAGTGACCGTCCTCACCTTACAGGACAAGGTGGGTGCCAGGGCCACCACGGCTCATTCCTTCACAGAGCCGTAGGGCCTGCATTGACGTCCCCCGGCGTGCATCTTCTCACTGGCTTGTCTGGTTCTCTTTCTGTCTTTCCTGCTTGAGAAAGACATGAGTGTATCTGTGTGGAAGAGGTTCCACAGGGGTGAGTGACACAATGTCCAGGCATAGGTTCTGCTCTTGTTTCCTAAGTAGGGGGTCAATTGGGTAGTATTGATACGTTCAGGATGTCCTTAAATGACCCTACTGGTACAGTGAGCATTCACTCTTCGGGTGGCAATGTCTCCTTACTAGTAAAGTGCAAGTACAGTTGGTAGCTTTGTATTAAAGGGTTAGGGCACCACTGGCTCGTGCCTATAATCCTAGCTAATCAGGAGGCTGAGATCTGAGGATCACAGTTCAAAGCCAGCCTGGGCAGGAAAGTATGAGACTCTTTTCTCCAATGAACCACCAGAAAACCAGAAGTGGCGCTGTTGTCTCAAATGGTAGAGTCCTCTCCTTGAGCTGAAGAGCTGAGGGACAGCGCCCAGGCCCAGAATTCAAGCCCCATGATCCCCCAAAAGGGGTGGGGGCATGGGTAACTTGGAGTAGGTCAGGTATTGAGTTTTTGTTTCGGTTGGTCATGGGGCTTGAACTCTGGGCTTGGGCGCTGTCCCTGCACTCTGCAGCTCAAGGTGAGCGCTTTACCACTTGAGCCATAGCGCCACTTGCGGTTTTCTGGTGGTTTATTGGAGATAAGAGTCTCACGGACTTTCCTGCCTGGGCTGGCTTTGAACCATGATCCTCAGATCTCAGCCTCCAGAGTAGCTAGGATTACAGGCATGAGCCACTAGCGCCCGACTGAGTACGTTTCTTTTTGAACAGTGTCACCCCTTCCTTTTTCTCCCAGTGAAGGGAGAAAGCTGGGAAGCTTGTTATGTCCCAATTTCCAAGTCACTGAGGTTATTCCTCTAATTGTCACAAATGTTCCAAGATGGGGGAATGGGCCCCTCGATAGTGACTGGCCTTTCTTCCAGAAGTGGCTGTGCAGGGCACACTGACTCGCACTCACAGCTTAGTCACAGAAGCAGCAGGTTTGGGCAGGCTAACACCAGAGTGTGGATATCCCACTCACTTTCCCAGGTAACGATCACTTTGACTTTACAGCTAACATCTCTCAGGACTCCTCCTCGGTAGTGGGTCTGTGGAAAGATCCTGTTTTTGAGGAGCAGGTGGGAGTTGACAGAATTGATAAATACATGTTGGGATTTAAAAACAGACAGCAATGGGGAGGGATGGGATCAATCTGAGTTCTAAATGCATCTTCCATCCCAGAGCTGGTATAGACTGAGAGTAAGTGGTCTAGTGTGTGGCCCTATTCTGATTCTGTAAGGAAAATAAGTAACAAGCCATTAAGGACTACGGGATCCCTTGTTCAATCCGATTTGCCCCTGTGGTCAAGTGTGAGGATGGAAGGAAGTGAAATCCCCCAGCAATCTTAAAGAAATAACTCGGTTCCTTTCCTTGAGCAAAGGGGAAATTGTAACCTTTACAGAAAATAATTCTTTTGCTTGTTTTTTGCGGACTTTAAATTGCCTCTATTAATACTGCCATATTTTCCCCTTGTAGATCGTGAAAGAAAAATTTGCTATGGTGGCACCAGATGTCCAAATTGAAGATGGCAAAGGAACGATCTTGATATCTTCAGAAGAGGGGGAGACTGAAGGTATGCTGGCCTTCATTTACCCTCTGACTCAGATGGGCTGTGGGTCTATGCCTCCATTGTCTGCGTAGTGCTTGGTATCACAGGGATGGGTTGGTGTTGGTCTGGGTTGTCCTCTGCCTGGCTCACAATGTCTTATACAGATCCAAAAGCCATGGGTTCAGTCCCCCTTGGGTCACAATGTCTTATGCAGATCCAAAAGCCATGGTTCAGTCCCCCTTGCCAGACCAACAGAACATTCAAATAGGTGATCCTTTTGTGAGTGTGAGTGCATTTGGTAAAAGCTTCTGTTGAAGTTTCTTTACCTTCTTTTTTTTTTGGGGGGGGGGTGGAGTGGTCCAGTTGTGGGGCCTGAACTCGGCCTGGACGCTGTCCCTCAGCTCTTCAGCTCAAGGCTAGCACTCTACCACTTGAGCCACAGCACCACTTCCAGTTTTTTTCTTTTTGCTTATGTGGTGCTGAGGAATCGAACCCCAGGGCTTCATGCATGCAAGGCAAGCACTCTATCACTGAGCCACCTTCCCAGCCCCTCTTTACCTTTAGATGATACTAGTCAGTCTGATCAGACTGTTTTCTCCTGTAGCCATGCAATGGTGGCTCATACCTGTCATTCTAGTTACTCGGGAGACAGAGATCTAAGGGTCACAATTTGATGCCAGCCCAGCCAGGAAAGTCTGTGAGACTTGTCTCCAGTAAACTACTAGAAAACTAGAAGTGGAGCTGTGGCTCAAGTGGTAAAGTGCTAGCTTTGAGCCAAAGAGCTCAGGGATAGCACCTGGGCCCTGACTTCAAGTCTTACGACCAACCAAAAAAAAAAAAAGTTGCCTCCTGTGCTCCAAGCTCCCAAGTTGGGCTCTGCACATCCAGGTTTTGCCAGTGTGCTATTATTACTTGTGCAGGTTGGAGGGTCCACTTTAATTTGCCCATGACCTATGTGCTCAGTGGTGGTTTATCCACTGTTCTTCCCCAGATCCTGATGAGGATTTGGAGGTTCAACTTTGTCTTGTCTTTGTCTCCCTCCCTCTCTGTGCTGGGAATCAAACCTGGAGCCTCCCACATGCTAGCCAGCCACTCTTCTACCACTGAGCTGCAACCCTACCCTGCCCTTGATGAATCTCAGACTTAGTGTCAGGACTCTTGTTTGGTGGTAGCTGTTGTTCAGTAATGGTTGGGAATATTAGGTCACATGTAACTGAAGGTCATCTATTGACTGAGTGCTAGTTTATGCAAGCACTGTTAAGACAGCTGTCTTTACCCCAGAGTAAAACAGTTAAGGGTTTGTGTCTGATACCCTCACCCCTTGGTTTTCATCAGCTCTTTTGAAATTTAATGTAAAAAATGGAAACGGATCAAGAATCTCTTGAGCTTTCATGAGGATATCCTCCATGGGATACCTGAGGCTTCAACTAGAGTTGATTGTCTCACCATTCTGGAAGCTGCAAGTCAAGTATGAGAGATGCTGGAGGTCAGCTTTCTCCCGAGGCCTTTGTGCAGTCCTGCTGTGTTCACACGCACGGCCTTCCCCACGGGGACACACATTCCCCCCCCACACACACACACACCCTCCGGGACATGTATCCCCAGTGTCTCTTGTGAGTTGGATGAAAGCCTGCCCTTAAGGGCTCATTTTTACTCACCCCCTTAGGATGCAGATCTCCAAATAAACAGGCACATCTCACCTACCAGGGGTTTAGGATTCAAAATAAGAATTTTGGAGGGACACAATTTAGCCCTAACAGTGGCTTTTTTTTTTTTTTTTTGGTCAGTCGTGGGGCCTGAGCACTGTCCCTCAGCTCTTCAACTCAAGGCTAGCGCTCTACCACTTGAGCTACAGCGTCACTTCCGGTTTTCTGGTGGTTTATTAGAGATAAGAATTCCACAGACTTTGCTGCCCGGGCTGGCTTTGAACCTCAATCCTCAGATCTCAGCCGCCTCCTGAGTAGCTAGGAT
Organism: Dipodomys ordii; assembly: GCF_000151885.1. Taxonomy (NCBI): domain Eukaryota; kingdom Metazoa; phylum Chordata; class Mammalia; order Rodentia; family Heteromyidae; genus Dipodomys; species Dipodomys ordii. Next base: position 3,502,575 of record NW_012267308.1, read on the forward strand.
TACAGGCGTGAGCCACCAGCGCCCAGCTTTTTTAATGGTCACAGTGGCTTTTTTAAATGGCCACACCTGGACTAGGCACACATAACTGAAATATTCACGTTCTTTCTGCATTTCCTAGCTAATAACCACAAAAAGCTGTCCGAATTTGGAATTCGAAATGGCAGCCGCCTTCAAGCAGACGACTTCCTCCAGGACTACACATTGTTCATCAACATCCTGCACAGGTGGGAGCTTGTGGCTGGGGTCCAAGTGCAGTTAGGATGAGGTGGAGGAAGGCCGTTTTCCTCCCCTCGGCGCCACTGTTGGTGGGAGACTACAGCACTGGGTTCCTTAAAGGTAGACCCAGAGGTGGGGCCCCAGTCAGAGTCATACCCGACTTCACAGACCACAAGACAGTTCTCTGCACCAGACTGCAGAATATTCACATAACATATGACACGGCATGGAAAGGTTCTTTGCCCGTGTGTTGATGTCATGAAAGACCAGCACTGGTCCTGGTGTGTCATCTTTGTGGCTAGGTGGCGTTTGTGTGGTTGTTCAGGGAGTATTCCATATTGTACCTGGTTTGTAAAAGGCAAAAAGTGACATGAAAGACTGGACGAGGGTTCAGATCTTGAGGCTGGGACATGGGGTCGCTGGCAGTGGAAGAACGGACATCACAGTACAGAAGAGGAGACCAAGTAGGTGGGGGATTATCATGCTTTTTCACTCTCTGGGAACAGCTCCCCTTAAGACATGCACCTATTTTGTTTGACTTTGGTGCGTGTTCTTGGGAACTCATGTCCAGAAGCCACATCTCCAGCCCCTCGAGCGCCAGACCGCTGTGGCCATGCGAGGTGATAGGGCACAGTGCTGGGTATTCGGGCACAGGCTGAGACATGACACGGGTGCACAGCTTGGCACTCAGTGTTCGCTGTTTGAATTAGACCTTTGGATGGTCACCAAAATTGATGTGTGTGTGGTGCGTGCTGCACCAGCAGTGTGGTATTGAGTGGGTTCTGGTTTACGGTGTGGCTCTCTTGCAGCGAAGACCTAGGAAAGGATGTTGACTTTGAAGTTGTGGGTGATGCCCCAGAAAAAGTGGGCCCCAAGCCAGCCGAAGATGCTGCCAAGAGCATCACCAATGGCAGCGACGATGGCGCCCAGCCCTCTACCTCCACAGGTGAGCCATGGTGTCAGCCCCCCACCTTGCTGGTAACATGCAAGACCCAAAACATGGAGGGGGTCTCGGGGTTAGTGCTGACTTTGTGATGGAGCTTTGACTTAGGGAATGCTGAGGACATTTTACATGGGGAGACAAACCTTTGTGTTCTTCCTCTCTCCAAATGGCAATGGCCTGTGAGTGATTTCTGTATGTGGGATAGGCACTCCAAGTCAGTACATCTGCACGTCGTGCGTGGGGGGGGGTATGTTGACTGGCACGGGGGTGTGCTGCCCAGCGCTCCTTGTAACACGTTTGCTTCTGTGTTCCTGAGCATCTTGGGAATGCTGGGAAAGTGTGGCCCTCTAAATAAGTCATAGCTGTCCTATAAGAAAGTTCCTCAGGTGCCAGGCGTTGGTGGCTCATGCCTATAATCCTAGCTACTGAGGAGGCTGAGATCTGAGTATCACAGTTAGAAGTTAGCCCAGGCAGGAAAGTCCATGAGACTCATCTCCAGTGTACCACCACTAGAAAACCAGAAGTGGCTCTGTGGCTCAAAGTGGTAGAGTGCTAGCTTTGAGCATAAAAGCTCATGTCCAGCTCCCAGGCCCTAAATTCTGAAGCCAAGACTGACCAAAAAAAGGTTTTGAGAAGTCATAATGGAAGACATTCGCTGCTCCCACACTGATAAGACGTTTCCAGCGCCATAGCGGTAAGGTAGGCAGCTCTGCTCTTTTGGTTGAAGCAAACAGGCAGATAAAAACCACCCCTGCCATCAGGTTAGGAGGAAAAACTTGGAGCCCTCCAACTTGAACCCTGTTTTCATCATCCACTACTGTAGGACTTGGGAAGTCAGTCTCTGTGTCTCAGTATCTCTTTCTGGAAAGCAGATACTAACGTCATCTTTTTTATAGGGTTGTTGTGATGATTAAATGAGTTGTTGTGTGCACAGTGCTCGGCTTGTAAGTGCTGCTGTTGCTGTTGTCCCTGTGGCTGCAGTGGGGTGTGCCCGCCTGACAGGAGAGGGTAGAGGAGACTCAGGGAAGCGCACAAGCGCCTCTGACAACCACTCCTTGTTGAGACAGCAGAGGTGAATGCCTCCCTCCCGCCCCCTCCCCAAACAGCGGAGAGGTGTAGAGGATGGGCACGTGGCCCAGGAGCAGCCCTTGTTTGTTATGGTGTCCTCCTGCTCAGCTGGCACTCTACCACTTGAGCCACACCACTTCCAGCTTTTTGCTGGTCTCAAGATTGGTTTGGCCTAGCTGACTTCAAATGTCAGTCCTCAGATCTGAGCCTTCTTGAGTAACTAGCTTTACAGGCACGAGGCACCAGCACCGAGCCCAAGCTAGCGCTCCATCCAGTGAAGTCCTGGCGGGGTCCTGTTCACCATTTCCCCCCTTTTTATTCTGCCATAAGCACAAGAGCAAGATGATGTGCTCATTGTTGATTCCGACGAGGAAGGTTCTTCCAATAACACCGGCACTGGTGAGGAGAGAACCCGCAAGCGGAAGCTGGATGAGGAGAAAGTGTGCACAAAGAGGTCCCGGGTAGAGACAGCGGAAGAGCTGGATGATGTCATCGCCTTAGACTGAGCAGTTGCCTTCCTACGTTCATCTGGGCACAGCCAGGTGGGTCGCTTCGTCCTCTGTTGCAAAGGGGAAACATCAACTTGCAGCAACATTCTGCTCCCTTTGAAAGCCTTCGTTTTGCTAGAACTTTAGAAACCTTGCAGTATGCTCTATGGAAAGTAGGAATATAGTTTCAAAGTCATTGGAACAGAACCGCACAGTGCATGTCGCCTTTGTACTGTAAATACCCTTAGGTATCATGTAACAGGTTAAAAATATTGTGGCTTAGTCAAGTTGATACCTGGTTATAAATATTATGCTTTTATTTTTGGCTAGAAGAAGACTTATTTTTAGCCTAGATATGTGATCATTTTCATACTCTTAACCTGATACAGCTTCGGAAGAAGTATTAAGTGCTATGCATTGACACTTGTTTTTAAATGTTAACTGGCACTCTGTATATTGGTGTAAAACAATGTTCATTTGCTCAGATTTTCAGTTTGTACTGCCTAGTATGTCTGCCAGGAGCCAGTTTTTGTGTATCGTTAACAGTTTCAGGTTATTTATATTTGATGTTTTGTAAAACTCAAATAACAAATATTCTGTACTTATGGACCAAATAAATGGTATCTGCATACTTGTTACCCAGGCCTGCTCGCTCCTGTTTCTGCGACCTGTCTGACTGCAGGGCGGGGCTGTGACTAGCACTGGCCTGCCTCTTTCTGCACAAGACCAAAGGTTCGAACACCAGCACCACAAAACCAACTGCGAACGGGGGTGAGGTGGAAACATCTCCACTGTTGTCATAGATGACTCCTTTTTCAAAAGCAAATCCCTTAATAAACATTGCAGTACTTCTCTGCTCATTCACGTAATCTTTGTAACTTGGGGAGTGCGGCTTGGTCAGCAAAGCAGGCCTGACTGCTCGTAGTGGGTCCTGCCGGGGTAGACAGTGTGCCAGCAGGTCTCCAGAGGCGGGGACATGTCAGGGCTGCTAGCTTCTAGCCTCATAGGGTTTTCCTGCATCGTCCCAAAGATTGAGCTCCATGCGTGGCAAGTTCAGCCGCTCTGGAGACAACTGTCCAGGCAGAGATCACACTGACAGAGCTGCACGAAGGTGCCCCAGGACCATTCTCCACATTAGACCGGGGGTGGTGGGGGGGGGGAAGGAGGGGAATGCTTCATGAGGAGTTGATAGCAACAGCCAAGACAGGAGACAGATGCACAGTGTGTGATATTCTATAACAGATCTGGCTGGGCTGCCATTTCTATGAAGGGGAGGAGATTCTAGATTAAGAGAAAAATTGAAGAGCTAAAACAGGGCTGAGTTGGCCTAGCATGCACAGAAGAAAACCTAACACCAACAGTACTCTAGCTCGCTTCAACAAAGGAGAGATAGGAACAGAAGCAATACATTTACTTTCTTAGATATAATGACAATACTGAGGACATGGCTTCATGACATAGCATTTGGGGATAGAGGCTTAGGTTCAGGAGTACTTAGCACTAAACACCTCACCTACCTGCCTCCAACTTTTAATTTCTAACATACAGGGGCAAATGAGTATAATCAACATCTGTTGGGTTTACACAGTGTATATACATGGTTCATTCTTCTGGTATCCAGCTTTGAAAACCGTTTTCCATTTAATATAACCTACGACCAAAGTCACTCATTGCTGGGCACAGATGGCTCAGGCCTGTCATCCTAGCTACTCAGTAGGCTGAGATCTGAGGATCATGGTTCATAGCCTCAGGCAGCAAAGTCAGTGAGACTCAGCTCCAGTGTACCACCAAAACATGGGAAATGGAGGCATGGCTCAAGTGATAGAGCCTTGAGTGAAAAAGACAAATGAGCGGGCAGCCCTGAGTTCAAGTGCCAAAAAAGGAAGTTACTCAGGATTATGAACGGTTCCTCACCCGTGACGCGATGGCTCCCTGTTTGTCTAAACCTCCAGAGAACTCGGAGCTTACGTGTTCTCATTGAGGTTACCAGTGCACTCAGAAGCTGCCTGGGTATTTGGTTCATGTCCTATGAGTTTAGATAACCAATCTGTGGCGTATATGTTTAAACGTGACTTTGTTCCATGGCCAAGGAGCCTGAGCAGATTTAAGCCACTTCACTTGCTTTCTTGTAACATCCGTATAGATAACAGATATAGATGGAGATATAGTTGTGTACTTTTTTTTTTTTTTTTTTTTTGCCAGTCGTGGGCCCGAACTCTGGGCCTGGGCACTGTCCCTCAGCTCTTCAGCTTAAGGCTAGTGCTCTACCATTTGAGCCACAGCACCACTTCCAGCTTTTTTCTGCTTATGTGGTGCTGAGGAATCGAACCCAGGGCCTCATGCATGCAAGGCAAGCACTCTACCACTGAGCCACCTTCCCAGCCCCAGTTGTGTACTTTTTTTGGTCGTCGTGGGACCTGAACTCGGCCTGGGCACTGTCCTCAGCTCTTCAGCTCAAAGCTAGAGCTCTACTACTTGAGCCACAGCGACACTTCTGGCTTTTTCTGCTTATGTGGTGCTGAGGAGTCGAACCCAGGGCCTCATGCATGCAAGACAATGCCACTGAGCCACCTTCCCAACCCCACATCCATAAAAATATTTAAAATTTTGTTTTTTGGGTTTTTTTTTTGTCAGTTGTGGGGCTTGAATTCTGGGCCTGGGCGCTGTTCCTCAGCTCTTCAGCTCAAGGTGAGCGCTCTACCACTTGAGCCACAGTGCCACTTCCAGCTTTTTCTGCTTATGTGGTGCTGAGGATTTGAACCCAGGGCCTCATGCATGCAAGGCAAGCACTCTACCACTGAGCCACCTTCCCAGCACCAAAAGTATTTAAAGTTTTGAAATAAACCAAACATGGGCTGAGAAGGTGGCTGAGTGGTAGAGTGCTTGCCTAGTGTGCTTGAAGCCCTGGGTTCAATTCCCCATTACCACATAAACAGAAAAAGCTACAAGTAACACTGCAGCTCAAGTCATAGAGTGCTAGCCTTGAGCAAAAGGACAGTGCCTAGGCCCTGAGTTCCAGTCCCAAGACTGGCAAAAAAATATATATAAATAAAAAGATGAGACTCATAATAAAAAACAGAAGAAATGAATGTCTACATGTTTCTCATGGTTGTAATTTGCAAATATGGAAGGCATCCCCTGTGTATTTTATTTGCTGATGGTTGATTGAGACGTTCTCCACAGGTACCTCGTGCTGACCTCTCCCACATGATCCTCCTACCTCAGCCTCCTTACTGGTTAGGATTACAGGCATTAGCCACCATGACTGGCTGTTTGCATCTGAAGGCCGTTTTTCTTTAGTCTAAAATCTTAACTGCTTTGAGAGGGGATATATTTAGAGAGGCATTTTTATAAATACCTCCAAACTGGGAATACTTTTATTTGCATTCAACACGGGATGAACTTTTTCCCCCTCTGTATCCAATTCAAAACAAATCCCAGTTTAAAAAATCTTTAAGATGCTTTATTCTCCAAAACAAACCTAACTTTTTCAAGAAGTTCACCACCGAACACAAAACCCGAAGTGCCACAATGGCTCAAGACAAGCAGCTGGTCCCAGCTGGGCCTAAGCTGGGTGCCAGTGGAGGCTGAGATCTG
>NW_012267308.1:3510819-3527171 GCF_000151885.1 Dipodomys ordii
GGACGGGGACAGGGACGGGAGGACGGGGACAGGGACGGGAGGACGGGGACGGGAGGACGGGGACAGGGACGGGAGGACGGGGACGGGAGGACGGGGACAGGGACGGGAGGACGGGGACAGGAGGATGGGGACGGAGATGGAGATGGGACGGATCCAGGACTTGAACTGGAGGATGGGGACCGAGACGGGACGGGGACGGGAGGACGGGGACGGGAGGACGGGGACGGGAGGATGGGGACGGGGACCCGAGGACGGGACAAGGACGGGGACCCGGGGCCTCAGGACAGAGCTGGGCCGGGGAGGAGGACAGGTCGTCAGGACCGGGAAGGCTGTCCGCCCTCGGAGGGGTCAGCAGGGTTTTGGGGGGTGTCCGGGCGAGGGGAGGAGGCCTGGGTGGGTTTCTTTTCTTGCGTTCAGTGGATCTGGCCGCTCCAGACGGCCAGGTGTGTGTGTGGGGGGCGGGGAGAGTGGGTTCTCAATGCAAGAAGTCGGGGGTGAAGGGCATGTGTGCGCTTGTGGGAGGGGTGCTTGGGATGGGGTGGTCAGGGTGAAAGGTCATGGCCTGGCAGATTGCGTGGCCCCTGTCAGCTGGCCTGGCAGCAGCAGGGAGGGAAGGAGGAGCTGCCAGAGGTGGGGGAGACAGATGGGGCGCTGTCCTTCAGCTCTTTATCTCCAGGCTAACGGGCTACCACTTTGAGCCATAGCTCCACTTCCGGTTTTCTAGCGGTTGATTGGAGATAAGAGTCTCATGGACTTTCCTGCCCAGGCTGGCTTTGAACCGAGATCCTCAGATCTCAGCCTCCTGAGTAGCTAGGATGACAGGCCTGTCTGTATTTCCATTCTTGAAGATTGGGTTCACAGACAGCAGAAAGAATTTTCTTTCAGTCCAGGAGAAGGTGTGGGCTGTAGGACGGTGTTCCTAACTATACATGCAGTACACCGAGGGTCAACCTCCAGTGCTGTCCCGAGTGCTTCTCGTCCTCACACAACAGCAGCACCAAACCCTCAGTGGTGGGCACCTGCAGCACCTGTGTCTGGGGAAAGCCAGCCAGCATGACACCTGTCATCTGACTCCTCAGCTTGCGATGCCAGCGCCGCTCTGTCCCGCCCTTCCCGCAGGCATGTGCGTCAAGTGCGGCCTGGGTATCTATGGAGCCAGGCAGGCGTGCCAGGCTATGGGCAGCCTCTACCACACTGACTGCTTCATCTGTGACTCCTGTGGTAGGTGCTCTCCAACCTCCTCCTCTTCCCCCATCATCTCCTGGCACCCAGGGGCTCAGGCTGGGGTATGGAGGAACCTGGTTGCGGTCTTCCTGTGCAAATGTCCTGTGGCCTTCTCGGGGAGGGACCCCTGGGGAGAGACACTGCTGCCTGTCCTCTGTGCAGGGAATTGGTGGCCTGGGAGCCCTCTGCTGCTCGGGACATAAAGCTGACCTTCACACTACTTTCCTCTAGTTGTTTCTTCTGTCTCTAGTTTGTACCAATGTCAACTACAAATGTTATAATTTAACCTAGGCAAAGTGGAAAAGAAGTTGGACGCTGGTGGCTCACATCTGTCATCCTAGCTAGTCAGGAGGCTGAGTTCTGAGGATTGCAGTTCAAAGCCAGCCAGAGCAGGAAAGCTTGTGAGACTCTTATCTCCAATGGACCACCAGAAAACCGGAAGTAGAGCTGTGGCTCAAAGTGTTTGAGTGCTAGATAGCACCCAAGCCCTGAATTCAAGCCCCACAATGAAAAAAAAAAAAAGTTGTCAAGAAGAAAAAGTAAGAGGAATCTTAACTATATTAATAAATCTGCACTTGAGATTTTCCACCTGTAGTTTAAAAACAAAACACAATAGCAGACCTGGCCCCCAAGCAGACATATTTGGTTTATTTGCATTAAATGTGTGTGCTAGTATTGGGGCTTGAACTCAGGACCTGGGCACTGTCCCTGAGCTTTTTGACTCAAGGATGGCATTATACTACTTGAGCTCCACCTCTACTTCCCACTTTTTTTGGTGGTTCATTGGAGATAGAGTTTCATTGCCAAGCACCTGTGGCTCATGCCTATAATCTTAGCTACTCAGTAGGCTGAGAGCTAAGGATCCCAGTTCGAAGCCAGCCCAAGAAGAAAAGGCCCCATGAGACTCTTACCTCCAATTAACCACTAAAAAACAGGAAGTGGCACAGCAGCTCAAGTGGTAAAGCACTAGCTTTGAGCACAAAGAGGCTGAGGGACAGCGCTCAGGCCCTGAGTTCAAGCCCCACAAGCTGGAGGGTTGGAAGGGGTGGTATGTCTCATGGACTTTCCTGCCTTGACCGGTCTTCGAACCATGGTCGTCAGATCTGAGCCTCCTAAGTTGCTAGGATGTGAGGCATGAGCCACCGGCGCCCAGCCCGTTGAATTGTTGGTACAGACTAGATTGTGCGTAGGCATCCCTGGAGAGGTCACTCTGTGCATATTTGTTTTTATTTCTCTTGAGTAAATTCCAAGAAGTGGAATTTCTGGTTCATAGGGTGAATGTATGTTTAACTTTGTAAAAAAAAAAAAAAAACTGCCAAACTTTTTTCCTAGAACCCTTATCCTCTCTCCCTGTCCCGCTGGATATGCTACTTGGTTTATCCTATGTACCTGCAAACAGCTGCTACTTGACTTAACCTTTTCAATAGGTCATCCCATAGCTACTATCACTTTAAAGTTTTAGTTTGATGTGTGTGTGTGTGTGTGTGTGTGTGTGTGTACACACTGGTCCTGACCATTGAACCCAGGACCTGACCGCTGTCCCTGAGCTTTTTTTTTGCTTTTTTTTTTTTTTTTTTGTCGGTCGTGGGGCTTGAACTCTGGGCTTGGGCGCTGTCCCTCAGCTCTTCAGCTCAAGGCGAGCATTCTACCACTTGAGCTACAGCGCCACTTCCGGTTTTCTGGTGGTTTATTGGTGATAGGAGTCTCACAGTCTCTCCTGCCCAGGCTGGCTTTGAACCGCGATCCTCAGATCTCAGCCTCCTGAGTAGCTAGGATTACAGGCGTGAGCCACCAGCACCCGGCTCCCTGAGCTTTTTTATTCAAGGCTAGCACCCTACCACTTAAACCACAGCTCCACTTCCAGCTTTTTTGGTGGTTCACTGGAGATAAGAACCTCATAGACAGGGCTAGGAAGGTGGCTCAGTGGTAGAGCGCTTGCCTTGCTTGCATGAGGCCCTGGGTTCGATTCCTCAGCACCACATAAGCAAAAAGAAAAAAGCCAGAAGTGGTGCTGTGGCTCAAGTGGTAGAGCGCTAGCCTTGAGCTGAAGAGCTGAGGGACAGCGCCCAGGCTCTAAGTTCAGGCCCCACGACCAGACCCCCCCCCAAAAAAAAAGACTTGTACCAACACAAAAAATGGGGGAAAGGGGTGGCAAAAGCTTTAAACAGACTTCAACAAAACAAGATCTATTAATAGTCATGAAGGAAACAATAAGAAAATTCAGTTGGGTACTGGTGGCTCACATCTGTCATCCTAGCTACTCAGAGCCTGAGACCTGAGGATAGTAATTCAAAGCCAGCCTGGGCAGAAAAGTCTGTGAGGTTCTTTTTTTTTTTTTTTGGTACAAGTCTTGAATACTGGCTCTCATGATCTTGCTTAGCTTTTGCACTGAAGGCTGATGCTCTACCACTTGAGCCACAGCACCTCTTCTGGTTTTCTGGTGGTTCATTGGAGATCAGAGTCTCATGGCTGGCTTTGAATGGTGATCCTCAGATTTCAGCCTCCTGAGTAGCTAGAATGACAGGTGTGAGCCACCAGCACTTGGCTGTATCATCTTACTAAGTAATAATGATATAACACTCAAAAGAAATTCATCAGGCACTGGTGGCTCATGCCTGTCATCCTAGTTACTCAGGAGGCTGAGATCCACGGACAGGGGTTCAGGATAGTCCATGAGGTGCTTATCTCCAGGTAAACACCTAAAAAGCCAGGCGTAGAGCTCAAGTGATAGAATGCCAGCCTTGAATAGAAAAGGCTAAGGGACAGCACCCAAGCCCTGAGTTCAAGTCTCAGGACTGACATTTAAAAAATAATGTGTGTGTGTGTGGTGTGTGTGTGTTTGAGAAATTGAAAAGTACATCTATAGTCCACAGCTCATCGGTTGGAGGGAAGTTCTGTAAGGTGCCTTCCCTGGTCCTAACATACCAGAGACCCCCTTCTCTCCCCCCCCCCCTTCCCCTTACAGGGAGACGACTCCGAGGCAAGGCGTTCTACAACGTGGGCGAGAAGGTGTACTGCCAGGAGGACTTCCTGGTGAGTTCCGGCTGGGCCCTCGGGCTGGGCCACGGGTGGGAGCCGGGGACCTTTGGAGCACCCAACTTCCGGTTTCCTGTATTCCCTCCGCTCAGTACTCTGGGTTCCAGCAAACGGCCGACAAGTGCAGCGTGTGCGGACACCTCATCATGGACATGGTGAGCGCTTCCCCCGCCTGCTAGCGCCCCTCAGACCCCACCCTGCCGCCTGCTCCACGCCTGCTGGGGATCCCTTTAGGAGCAGCCTTGAACACCTTCCACCCCCAGATCCTGCAGGCCCTGGGCAAGTCTTACCACCCCGGCTGCTTCCGCTGCTGCGTGTGCAACGAGTGTCTGGACGGGGTGCCGTTCACGGTGGACGTGCAGAACAAGATCTACTGTGTCAGAGACTATCACGCGTGAGTGGCCCGCACCCAGCAGGGGTCCCCATCCCCACCCCGGCTGGCTCCCCCCACCAGTACTTGTTTTCTTTTGTGTCTGTCTTGAGGTTTGAACTCAGGGCCTGAGTGCTGTCCCTGAGCTTCCTTCACTCAAGGCTGGCGCTCTACCACTTGAGCCACACCTCCATTCCTCACTTTCTGCTGGATCACTGGAGAAAAGAGGTCTCCCAGACTTTTCTGCCCGGGCTGGCTTTGAACTTCTTTTTTGAACTTCTCTGAGCTTCTTTTGTTCAAGGCTAGCACTCTACCCCTTGAGCCACAGCGCCACTTCCGGCTCTTTCTGTGTATGTGGTACTGAGGAATGGAACCCAGGGCTTCATACATGCTAGGCAGGCAGTCTACCACTAAGCCACCTTCCCAGCCCCTATGTGGCTGGCTTAAAAATCAGTGCTGGGCATCTGTTCTTTGGCACTCAGGTAGAGCCAGGCCCTAGCAAGGGTCTCAGCCTGAGGTGACCCAGGTCTGGATATTAGGGGAGGGCTTTAAATTACTGGACGTAGAAAGACCTGGCCTGACAGAGCCCGCAGCCTCCAGACCGCCGGGTGTGGAGGCGAATCAGGGAACGTGGTAAAAGTTTAATACCAAGAAAGCTCCACAGACGCCGCTTTTCCAGCCAAGGTACCTTGTCTTAACTGGCAGGAGAGACCTGCACCTGGGCCGGGCCAGGGGGGCTGCAGTGGGCACAACCACCCTTGTGCCTTTGGCCTCTGGTCACTTGCAGTTGTTGCTTTTATTCTTTCAGGGTATTTGCACCAAAATGTGCCTCGTGCGCCCACCCCATCCTCCCAGCACAGGTAAGGACCATGGCTCACCTGAGGGTGGGCGGTGCCTGGGCCTCCGTGGGAGGGATCAACAGGTGGCATCAAACATGGAATCACATGGAGATGTAGTCTCCCCCCTCCTGACACACACAGCTGGGGCACCCCATGCCACCCCCACAGGCCGCTCCCTGGGCCCGTTCAGTTCTGCGGTCCGGGTTGGATAGGCCAGGGGAACAGAGGAAGAAGGCCATGGGTTTAGCAGCCGTCCGATGGCTGTCTCAGCGTGCTGTCTGTCTGGCCCTCACTCCAGCCTGCTGACAGTGCTCTTTGCTCTTTTTCTTTTTGGTGCCAGTCCTGGGGCTGGAACTCTAGGTGTAGGCGTTGTTCCTGAGCTTGTGTGGATTTGGTTTGGTTTGGGTTTGGGGATTGTTTTGTTTTGCACAAGGCTGGTTCTCTTCCATCTAAGCTATTTCCAGCTTTTTGCTGGTTGATTTGCAAGATGCTAGAGAACTTTTTTTTTCCTTTTTTTTTCTTTTTTCTTTTGTTGGTTGTGGGGCTCTGAACTCTGGGCCTGGGCGCTGTCCCTCAGCTCTTCAGCTCAAGGCTAGCGCTCTACCACTTGAGCCACAGCAACACTTCCGGCTTTTTGTGCCTATGTGGTGCTGAGGAATCGAACCCAGGGCCTTGTGCATGCAAGGCAAGCGCTCTACCACTGAGCCATCTACCCAGCCCATGGAGGACTGTTCTGCCCCAACTGGCTTCAAACCTCAGTCCTCCAAATCTCAACCTCCTGAGTAGCTAGGATGACAGGTGTGAACCACCAGCAGCTGGCAAGAGTGGTCTTTTTTTTTTTTCCAGTCCTGGGGCTTGAAATCATGGCTTGGGTGCTGTCCCTGAGCCTCTTTGTGCTCAAAGCTAGTGCTCTACCACTTGAGCCACAGCGCCACATAGGGCTTTTTCTGAGTAGTTTATTGGCGATAGGAGTCTCATGGACTTTCCCGCCTGGTCTGGCTTCAAACCTGGATCCTCAGATCTCAGCCTCCTGAGTAGCTAGGATGACAGGCTTGAGCCACCAGCGTTCTGCTAACAGTGGTCTTGAATGCACATGTAATGACACCCTGTGATGCACAAGAGACCGTGTACGTGTGCATGGGCCTACCTGTGTGCACGCCATACCCAAGGTATTGTAAACCACATGTGTGTCCCTGCTTGTGCTTGTGGCGATCCAGGGAAATGTCAGATCGGGGTGCACACAGCCCCATCATGGCTGGGTCCAGAGATTTGTGGGCTGGCATGTCCAGGGCACTTCTGTGTGTGAGTCCTGTCTCCCTCTCCAGGGCTGTGAGACCACCATCCGTGTGGTGTCCATGGACAGAAACTACCACGTGGAGTGTTACCACTGCGAGGTGAGCCCGGGACTCCCTGCTGGCCCGCTCACCGCTCGCCTCCTGCACTGTGCGCATGTTCCCACCCACCGCATCCCAGCTCTGAGTGTGTGCACGTGTGCGTGCATGCATGTGCTAGTCCTGGGGTTGGAACTCAGGGCCTGGGTGCTGTCCCTGAGCTTTTGTTGTTGTTGTTGTTGTTTGTGGGGCTTGAACTCTGTCCCTCAGCTCTTCAGCTCAAGGTGAGCGCTCTACCACAGGAGTCACAGCTCCACTTCTGGTTTTCTGAGTGGTTTATTGGAGATAAGAGTCTTTCCTGACTGGGCTGGCTTTGAACTGTGACCCTCAGATCTCAGCCTCCTAGAGTAGCTAGGATTACAGGCGTGAGCCACGGGTGCCGGCTTCCCTGAGCTTTGATGCTCAAGGCTTTTGAGCCATATCCATTTTTTGTTTTATTGGTGTTAACTGAAGATCAGAGTCTTTTGGATTTGTCTTCTCCATGCTTGGCTTGGAACTGGGATTCTCAGATCTCAGCCTTCTGAGTAGCTTGGGTTTGTTTTTGTTTTATCTTTTGTGTTTGTTTTTGGTTGGTCCTGGGGCTTGAACTCTGGGCTCTTCAGCTCAAGGCTAGCGCTCTACCACTTGAGCCACAGCACCACTTCTGGCTTTTTGTGCTTATGTGGTGCTGAGGAATCGAACCCAGGGCCTCATGCATGCAAGGCAAGCACTCTACCACTGAGCCATCAGGCTTGTTTAACTGCCACATTGTGGGCCGATACCCATAATTACCACTGGGTGCAGCTGGACTACTCAACCGCTGTGGTTAGGGCCAAGCTTTCCCCAGCCGCTCTGGCTTCCCCCATCCATGACAGGCCCGCTCCCCGCTTACCCCGCTTACCCTGGGCCGCCCTGCCCTTCCCTAGGACTGCAGGCTCCAGCTGAGCGGTGAGGATGGACGGCGCTGCTACCCACTGGAGGGCCACCTGCTCTGCCGCCGGTGCCACCTGCGGCGCCTGGGGTCCGGCCTGCTTCCCTCCGCCACTGCGCGCGTCACTGAGCTCTGAGCGGGGACCCTCCCCCCCCCTGCGTGGGGCCAGCGGGGGCAGGGCAGGATTGGATGAGTGGCCCGGGCTCCGCGTGGCTCGCTTGCTTCCATGCCTCTCCGCACCCACTCCTCCCACCCAGCTGCTGTCCCGTCCCCAGGGGCTGGCCCCCTGAGCCAAGCTACTTCTATTTATTCACCGTCTGTGCCTCTCAGCACCCCTTCCCGCTGGACACAGGGAGCCGCCAGACACCAGCACGCACTTCCCAGGGTTCAAGCCTCAGGACCTGCCACCCCTCACTTCGCACCCCCCCCAAAAAAAAAAAGCCAGAAGTGGAGGTGTGGTTCAAGTGGTAGAGAGCCAGCCTTGGGAGGGAGGGGACGGACACCGAACGAGAGGGTGAGATCTTGAGTTCAAGTGCCCCCCCCCCGCCCCTGTACTGGCACAACATAAGTTCAGAGGCCTGGGGCCTTGTCCAAATCCACTCGCCCCCAAGCAGGGTTTGGTGGGTGGTGGTGTGGTGCTCAGGTTTGTGAGTTTTTAGTTTTTGCCCACTGGTGGGTGGGAAAGGGTCCCAGCGTGGGGGGGAGGAAAGGCATCCTGGGGGAAATTGTGGAGACTGGCCATGGCCTTGAGGGGGGTCTCCCCTAGGTCTTCTGGATCCTGGCTTGGGTGGGGGCAGCCCCCCTTCCTTGGCAGATGGACAGCCCCTGGTCATGGTGAAGCGGGGCCACAAGGGGGCGCCCTGTGCACCTGGCTCAGGACACACCTGTGTGCGGGCAGCACACTGCTTCCCGCCCCCAGGACAAACATGATAGGATTTGACTTAAATTAAGTTTTGGGGTGTTCCTGTTGTTGTTTTGGTTGGTTTTCCTTTGAGGATATCTTTATTATACTTTAAAAGACTCGTGTTTTCATTCTAAGAATTTGGGCCCAACTGATAATTTCTTAAAGTTACAGCCGACTCCACAATACGTGTCCCAATTTGTGTATCACATGTCTAAACTTCAGGTGGAAAAGAACGTTGTAGTTTTAAACTATTTTTGTATAAATTCCTCTGAAAATCTCACCGTGTGGGCCTGCTTTTCTGACTTGAGTGTGGGGTAGTGTGGGCTGGATGATGATTTTTTTGTTAAGTAGCTGTACGAGGAAGTTACAATTCCATAAGTCAGATTATGTGTACGTAACCTTTTTGAAAGATGAGTGGAAGCCAAGCATGGTGGCTCACATCTATAATCCCAGCTACTCAGGAGGCCGAGATTTGAGGATTACCATTTAAGGCCAGCTGGGGAAGAAAAGTCTATGAGATACTTATCTCCAATCAATCACCAAAAAGCTAGAAGTAGAGCTGAGTCAGGTGGTAGAGCACCAACCTTGAGTGACAAAGCTCAGGGTCAGCGCCCAGGCCCTGAGTTTAAGCCCCAGGACCAGCACAAAAAGAGGGAGACTGGAAGAAAGGCTGAGAAGCTCTAGGGAGAAGGGAAGGGAAGTGAACCTGTGCAGGAGGCCAACAGAGCCCAGAGTCCTTCCCTTAACCTCTTGAAAGGCGGGTGCTCCAGACCCAGGCACCTTGGAAGTGTTTGCATGGCTTCTGGGCGTCGGCCATTGCATTGAGGCCCAGCTCACCCAAAGGAAGGCCCAGGCAGGTGTGCGCATGCGTGTTCATGCCCGTGGTACCTGCATGTTCATATGCGTGCACCCCTGCATGGGCCTTGGAAGAGAACCTGGCTCTTTCTTGGCCTTGGGGTGCCCTCAGAGCCCCAGGATGGCAGAGGCTGGTGCTGACTCTCCCTAGGACGCCCATACTAGAGTTCTCGGAACTTCAGGCGAATCGGGACGTAGGTGGGCCTCTCCGGAGGGGCAAAGGGGAAGATTGCACATGGCTTAGACCTGGGAGGGGCTGGAGTCCTACAGGCCCCAGGAGGGAGGAACTGGGGTCAGCAGCTGCCCCACTGGCAACCAAGGACGGATTGAGCGGCACAGGGACCGTGGTGGGATGCTAGGTAAGACATTCTCTCTGAGTAAAACCCAACCTTGCCGGCGGCTCACACCTGTCCTAGCTACTCAGGAGGCTGAGATCTGAGGATCACAATTTGAAGCCTTCCCAGGCAAGAAAGTCCATGAGATTCTTACCTCCCATGAGTCACAGAAAAAGCTGGAAGTGTCGCTGTGGCTCAAGTGGTAGAGTGCTAGCCTTGAGCAAGAAGCTCAGGGACAGTGCCCAGGCCGAGTTGAAGCCCCAGGACTGGCAAGAAAAGAAAAGAAACATGGCTTTTTCTTTTTCCTTTTTTTTTTTTTTTCATGCCTGTACTAGGGCTTCAACTCAGGGCCTGGGTGTTATCTCTGAGCATTTACTTTTGCTGAAGGCTAGCACTCTACCACTTGAGCCACAACTCCACTTCTGGCTTCTTGGTGGTTCATTGCAGATGAGTCTCGTGGATTTTCCTGCCTGGCCAGGCTTCAAACCTCAATCCTGAGATCTCAGCCTCCTGAGTAGCTGAGATTACAGGCGTGAGCCAGCAGCGCACTATGGCTATGGCTTTTCAGTGGCAGCCTCTTAACCAGCCAGGAGACAGCCTGGGGGGGGGGGTCCCCTCCGTCCCCCTGTGAGGACTGGAGAGTGCTCCCAGAGAGACCTGTTGGGACCTGAGGGCACAGGTGGGGGGCGGGGCAGCAGGGAGGGCCAGGTGGCCCTTGACCTACAAAACACAGCCTCCAGGAGCTGCCATCCGGGCAAGTGCCCAGGCCTGGCATCTGCAGGTGTCTTGACAGGGCATGATGGGGTCTTGCAGAGGGAGGAGACCCGGGAATCTGGGTCCAGAGCCTCGGGCTATGGCATCTCCCCAGTCTACAGCACTGGGCTCTGGTTCTTGGAGACCCCAAGGACTGTCTAGAAATCTCTGAGTGGTGGGTAGGAGTGTTTGTCTCCTCTCCCTTCTTCCCTGCGCGTCGCTACACACACCTGAGGATTATGGGCAGACCCTTTCTGGATGTGCCAGGAACATGGCCCTGAGGGGACGAGCTTCTGGAGGTTTCCCAGAGACTGGCAGCAGCATCCCAGGCTGGCACGCTTCGATGGGACGCCCCTGGCCCTGGGGTTGAGAGTGACAAGGGGCATTTGTATACCTGTCACTCACCCAGGGCACCTGCTGCCTGCTGGACCCACAGCAGGATCGCGAGACTGCTCCAACTCTGCCTTACCTGCCTGATCTCACACACACACCTCTAGAGGACGGCTGATTCACTCCCTGTCTGCTGTCAGCCCTGGGGCCACAGCAGCTTTGGGTGCAAAGCCTTCCCACTTTGTCTTGGACCTTGCATCTTTGACCTGAGCAGGCTGCATGTGCCCATGGACGCCCTGCAGGTGGCGCTGTGGCCCTCGGCCTGGCCCACAGCAGAGTGTTGCCACCCCAGGCTGAGGCTGTATGTGTGGCTTAGCCAGGACTTGGGGGCTCTGAGGTTTAGACTGGGCCTAACCACCACCCCCACTCCACCCCTTTCTGTTGCCCCAGGGAGTAGAGAATGTTCAATAGAGGACAAGAAGTCTACCTGGACCAATGAGAAGTGGGGGCAAAGTGAGGCTGGTGACCCTGGCGGTCCCCAAGGGAATGGGTGTGGATGGTGTCAGGATTGGATCTAAAATGTACCCCCAGCAGAGCGCTGTCAGCTCACGCCTATCGTCCCCGCTACCCAGGAGGCTAAGATCTGAGGATCATGGATTGAAGCCAGCCCAGGCAGAGAAGACTGTGAGACTTATCTCCAAGGGAAGTGGAGGTATGGCTCAAAGTGGTAGAGCATCAGCCTTGAGCACAAAAACTTAGGAACAGCACCCAGGTCCTGAGTTCAAGCCCCAGGACTGGCAAGTGTGTGTGCATGCAAACACACAAACTACAATTTTGACGTTTTTTTTTTTCTAGTTAGAAACATTTTATAAACCTACAGGGTTTTTTTTATTAGAAAACCGGAGCTGGGAAGGTGGCTGAGTGGTACAGTGCTTGCCTCACATGAATGAGGCCCTGGCTTCGATTCCTCAGCACCACATAAACAGAAAAAGCCAGGAGTGGCGCTGTGGTTCAAGTGGTAGAGGGCTAGACTTGAGCTGAAGAGCTCAAGGACAGTGCCAAGGCCAAGAGTTCAAGCCCCACGACCGACCTAAATAAATAAATTGGAAAGCTCTTGGGAAAAAAGATTATCAATATAAGCTCAAAATTTCTCATGCCCTTGTTAAGAGGAAGCAGGTGACTTTGTGTGTGGGGGCCATGTGTGGGTGTGGATATGGGTGAGCTGGTCCTGGGGCTTGAACTTAAGGCCTGAGTCCTGGGTTCAGGCTTCACTTGGTCAAGGTGAGTCTCTTCTGCTCTTCAACTAGAGGGCGCCCCCAGTGTCAGGTGGTGCCATGCACGGTGGAGCCAAAGGGGAAGGTGGATGTGACCAGGGCCCTGAGAAGGGATTCCTGCTGCTGTCCTCCAGGAACTAAGTTTTGGGGTGAGTCCCCCACCATGTACTTGGGCTTGTGGGTCCTTTTCTGCCATATCCAGCACAAGGGGCTCCACAAACTGCTTTGCTTCTGAGTGCCAGCCTGTCACATTGGTGACAGCAAGTGCCAACTGCGGAATGCACGCTCCCATCCCCCACGGGTGGTCACCCTGTGCCTCCTGAGCCTCTCATCGCGAGGGTCTGAGGGCTCCTAGGGAGCCTCATGGTGAACCCCAGCACATTCACAGGGATCTGAAAGAGGGGGCCAGAGCCATGCCCAGACACTGCAGGAGGTAAAAAGGCCTGAGAAAAACTCCAGGTGAGAGCCGCAGAGGGGTCTGAGGGCCCACGAGACTCTTCATTTAGGATAAACTGAGGCACACTGACAGTTGATGTCTAGGTTCTGAACTTTGAACTTTGCCCTCTGCTCTTTCTCTGCCATCACACACTTTTTCTTTTGGTGGTGGGAGTGGTCCTGGGACTTGAACTCTAGGCCTGGATGCTGTCCCTCAGCTTTTGTTCTCAAGGATAGAGCTCTGTCTACCACTGGAGCCACAGCTAACATTATGGCTCTTTGTTTGTTGGTGGTGGTGGAGGTAGTGGTTAGTTGGAGATCAGAGTCTCCTACACTTTCCTGCTCAGACCGGCTTCAAATTGGGATCCTCAGTCTCAGCCTGGTGAGTAGCTTGGATTACAGACACCCACTACCCAGCACCCGGCTTTACCCACTCCTTTGTGGGCCTCACCACAGCCCTGCAGATAGGAGGTGCTACTTCACTTAAGAGGCTCAGAGAGGGACAGAGACAGAGGCATACATGCACAGCATTTTGTGTCTCTAGCAGTAGGCAGAGCATATCATGCCACTGGGACCTGAGCGGACCTCCCTGGACCTGAGATCCCTCCTCTGTAAGAAGAGGATTCAACTGGGTGCCAGTGGCTCATGCTTGTCATCCTAGCTACTCAGGAGGCTGAGATCTGACGATCACAGTTCAAAGCCAACCTGAGCAGGAAAGTACATGAGACTCCACTGATTAACCACCAGAAAACAAGAAGTGGTGCTGTGGGTCAAGCGGTAGAGCACTCGCCTTGAGCTGAAGAGTTGACAGCGTAGGCCCAGAGTTCAAGTCCCACAACACACACACACACACACACACAAAAGAATCTCACCAAGCAGAGTGTGGAATGGCTCACATCTATCATCCTGGCTACCCTGGAGGCTGGAATCTGGGGATATTGGTTCAAAGCCAGCTTAGGCAAGGAAGTCTGTGAGATTCTTACTTCCAATGAACCATCAGAAAACTGGCATGGGAGCTGTGGCTCCAAGTGCTGGAGCACTAGCCTTGAGCAGGAAAAGCTCAGGGACAGCGCCAATGGGCTCTGGGGGACCAAGGCCCAGGACTGACAATACAAAAAGAGTCTCATACACTTTCCTGCCTGGGTTGTCTTTGACCATCAATCCTCAGATTTCAGTGTCCTGAGTAACTAGACATGACCTCCATTCACGGCAACTAGTTTTCTTTTTGTTTCTTTTCTTTTTTTTTTTCTTTCTTTTCTTTTTGTTGGTCCCAGGACTTGAACTCTGGGCCTGGGCGCTGTCCCTCAGCTATTCAGCTCAAGGCGAGCTCTCTACCACTTGAGCCATCCTCCCAGCCCTGGCACAATTTTTCTTTTTTAAAGAAGACAAACTCAAGCTAAACAGGATGTTCATCCAGGATCTCCAGAAGCCGCTGCCAGTTCCTAGGGGCAGCTCTGATCGTCCATGTCCTGAGAGCAGTGACACTTTCTTGGTCTTCACTGATCTTGGCTTGGGTCCCTTGAGGTCTGCCCAGGAGCAGGTGGCCCAAAGCGCTTGTCATTGCTTCCTGGGTGCTGTGGGACAGAACTCGGCCCTCCTGCATGGTAGGCAGGCACCTGCCACCCAGGGCTCATGCCTGTCATCTTAGCTAATCAGGAGGCAGAGATCTGAGTGCAGAAGTTCGAAGCCATCTTGAGCAGGAACATCCATGAGACTCTTTTCTCCACTTCATCATTTAAAATCCGGAAACAGAGCACCAAAAATGATAGAGCACCAGCCCGAGGACAAGAAAGCTCAGGCAGAACAGCAAAACCCTGAGTTTAAGCCCCAGGACCAAACCTATTAAAAACATCAACACAGGGGCTGGGAGTGTGGCTCGCTGGTAGCATGCTTGCCTAGCACTCATAAAGCCCTGGTTCGATTCCTCAGTACCACGTACACATGAAAAAGCCAGATGGGGCTGGGAAGGCGGCTCAGTGGTAGAGCGCTTGCTTTGCATGCATCAGAGTTCGATTTGCTCAGCACCACATAAGGAGAAAAAGCCAGAAGTGGCACTGTGGCTCAAGTGGTAGAGGGCTTGCCTTGAGCTGAAGAGCTGAGGGACAGCAGCGCCCAGGCCCAGAGTTCAGGCTCCATGACCGACAAAAAAAAAAAAAAAAGGAATCCAGGAATTTGTCCCTTTGGGAGTGAGAGGGAGCTGGGTTGGTGAATGAGGACCTTGCCAGCCTCCAGAGCCCCACTAAGAGCCCCCTCCCTTGAGAGGAGAGGAAATCAGGGCCCTAGAATGGTGTCCACCTGCTGTGGGAGAGGCCCAGGCTGGACCTGGCCACAGCAAAGGTGTCCAAAAGATCTGTTGAGTTCACGCCCACACCTGAGCCCCAAGGCCTGAGCTGAGACACCACCAGTTTTCCGGGTGATTTTTGGCTCCGCTTCCTGGTGTGGGGGACTCTCTGGCATGGAGGCCAGGGGAAGGATGTGGTCAGGAAGCATGGATAATTTTTGGGGGCCATGACAAGACATTGGATTCCGAATGGATGCATTGAAAAAGGTCAGCAGTTATTGCTCTTTTGGCAAAGGGTCAAACCAGGTTTTTCCCAAAGGCCACAGCATGGGGATAAACATCACTGCCATTTGCTTCCTGGTGGGAGGGACTTCCTGTGTTTACTCACCCCACTTCCTGGGCCCAGGGCCCATTGGGGACTCAGGAGGGCCTGGCCTTAGGCAGTGGGGATCAGCAGGGAAGGTAAGGGCTGGACAGGGGGTGGGTGGGGTGCAGAGGTTTAAAAGCTGCAGAAACCCTGCCTTGAGCTCATTCTCCAGCAGGGGAGCCATGAATCAGACACTGCTTGTGCTGGCCTTGCTATTGTTGGACCTGGCTTCCAGTCAGGTGGAGCGGTAGGAGGGAGGGCAGATGGCTTTCTGGATCCTTCCACAGGCCTCTCCAAGCTGTATCTAGGGACAGATGGAAGGGATGGTTGTGAGGACCCTGCCCAGAGTCCTGAGGAAACCTCAAAGCCCTGAGCCTCCAATGGGAGGGGATTTGGGAGTTGGGGAATAGTCATGGTACCTGAACTTAGGACCTAGGCACCATCCCCGAGTTCTTCTGCGCAAGGCTAGTTTTCTATCACTTTGAGCCATTCCCAGTTTTCTGGTGGTACATTGGAGATCTTTGTGCCCAAGGCTTAGCACTCTGCTTACTACTTAGGCCACACCTCCCTCCACTTCCAGCTTTTTGGTAGTTCAGTGAAGATCAGAGTCTCAGAAACGTTCCTGCGGGGTGTGGCTTCAAAACACCATCTTCAGATGTCAGCCTCCTGAGTGGCTAGGATGACAGGTGTGAGCCACCATCGCCTAGGTTGGATGGGGCCCTTAATGGTGAAAGACCCCCTCCTCAAACCACCAGGCCTCTAGCCCCTTTGCCAGGGAGCCAAGTTTCATGTCTAACCAAGCAATTTCTGGCTTCTGTAACATGCTTTGCTAAAAATTACATTACCCCATACTCTCCTAGTAATTAAGCAGTAACCTCACAAGTTAATCGATAAGCTCACATCCTGCTGGCCGACTCTAAAGCTGGCCTCCCCTGACCTAAACAATCCACAGGTGTTATCTCGGGTAAAGGTCATCTCCTCATACCAAGGGCCGGAGACACACAACTCGGCACGTACACCAGGGGGACCCCCTTGAACAGTAATTGGC
>NW_012267308.1:3530561-3531361 GCF_000151885.1 Dipodomys ordii
ACATACATAGGCTTCACCTAACAGATATAAAGAATGAAATTATGTCATTGCTAGCAAATGGATGGAGCTGGAAATCATGATTGTTAAGTGAAATAAGCCAGGCCTTCACATACAGATGCCAGATATGCTCTATTAATATGGAGAAGCTAGGAGGAAACAGTGCAAAACACTGAAGGCACAAGGGTGGTGCTGGTGGCTCTTGCCTGCAGTCCTAAACACTTGGGAACCTCTGGTGCAGAGAATCGAGATTCAAACCAATCTAGGGGGGAAGTCTATGAGACACTATCTCCAAAACAACCAGCACAATATATAGTATGGCTGGAAGCGTGGTTTTAGTGTTAGGGCCGCTGGTGGCCTGATTCTATTCTCCTTAATTTCACCCTTACCGCCACCCACCAGACTACCCCAGCCACACACACACATTTATGGGTCAGAAATGTAACCCCTTCCCCAGCATGTGCCCTCCCCACAGGGGAAAACAATCTGGGGGTTCCTTAAAATGCAGGTTTTAGTACAAATGGAGCACACATCCCACTCCTGGGTGCATGTCCCAAAGAGATGAAGCCAGGACCCAAAAGACAAAGCTACACGAGTGCAGCACGGACTGTTCACACAATAGCCCACTTCCTGCACAGGGGCTCAGCCAGCCCCACGTGCTAAGCTACATCAGGGTGCAGTCCGCTGGGGATGGACGTTACTCAGGGGGGAAAACTACATTACCCAGATACCTCTGCGCCGAGCGGCTGACCAAAAGAACACTGAGGCGCTGGAGTGAGGGCGGGGCTTCCGGCTCTGTGGCG
>NW_012267308.1:3532072-3538782 GCF_000151885.1 Dipodomys ordii
TGTGGCTCAAGTGGTAGAGTGCTAGCCTTGAGCTGAAGAGCTGAGGGACAGCGCTCAGGCCCAGAGTTCAGGCCCCACGACCGGACCCCAAAAAAAAAAAAAGAAATTCGAAACAATCACTTCGTTGCAATTTTAAATAACTTTCTAGGGCTGGGAAGGTAGCTCAGTGGTAGAGCGCTTGCCTAGCATGCACAAGGCCCTGGGTTCGATTCCTCTGTACCACATACACAGAAAAAGCCCGAAGAAGCGCTGTGGCTCAAATGGTAGAATGGCTCGGCGCCCTGAGCAAAAGAAGCTGAGGGACAGAGGCCAGGCCATGAGTTCATGTCCCGGCACTGGCAAAACAAAACAATATATTTGTTCCTTTGCTGGGGCTAGAATGGAGGACCTGGACACTGTCCCTGAGCTTTTGTGCACAAAACTAGAAGTCTTCCACTTGAAGTGGAGCCACGGCTCCAAGCCACAGATTTTTGGTGTTTCACTGGAGACAATGGGTCTCACAGACTTAAGGGCCTCAGGCCGCTTGAAATTGCCACCCTCACATCTCAGCCTTCTGAATAGCTAGGGTTACAAGTGTGAGCCACCAGCGCCCAGTATAAGTATTTTGGAAATGGAATTTTGTGGACTTTTCTAAACCATGATCCTCTGAATCTCAACCACCTGAGTCACTAAGATTACAGATGTTAGCCCCTGATAGCTGCCTGGATCAGGATTTCTTGATAGGGAAGAGCAGGAGTTCAGATGATCTTTCCTGAATGGTTACTTAGGCAGCTGTGGTTCATAAGCAGTGAACCTCCAGGGAGAATTTGCTGACCAGATTGGCCTCAGGAAGGGTTTAAAGTCATTTGCATCTTGTGTACTCTGCTGTCCATCAGTGAATTTTGACCTATCGCTTTGGCTCAAGTGGTAGAGCAACAGCAGAACATGAAAAAAGACAACTCAAGCCATTGTTCTGGCAAAAGAGCAAGTGACATACTGATTGAGATCTCAAAACTCTTTGATCTTGTGAGCCATCTCCTTTGATTAATTCTATATAAAAGAAATTCTATATAAAAGAAACAGGATGAAAAGTACAGCTTAAGTAATTTAAATATAATTAATATATTAACATGTTAATGAAAATCTACCATTTTAGCTGGTTTCTCATGCCCTATTCCTGTAGTTGGAATTCCAGAGGAGGCTGATTTATGAGGATCATGGTTCAAACCTAGCAAAGAAAAGAAAGAACAAGAGACTATACTCCAATTAAACAGCAAAACCTGGAAGTGGAGCTTGAGCTCAAGTGGTAGAGCACCACCTTTGAGGAGAAAAAGCTCAGGGACAGGACCTAAGCCCTCAGTTCAAGCTGCAGGTTTCACACACACACACACTCTTCTTAAATTAGAAAATTCTTGGGAATAAAGACCACTACATTCTCAAAATTTCTCATGCCCTTGTTAAGAGGAAGCAGGTGACTTTGTGTGTGTGGGCCATGTGTGGGTGTGGATATGGGTGAGCTGGTCTTGGGGCTTGAACTTAAGGCCTGAGTCTTGGGTTCAGGCTTCACTTGGTCCAGGTGAGTCCCCTCTGCTCTTCAACTAGAGGGCGCCCCCAGTGGTCAGGTGGTGCCATGCACTGTGGAGCCAAAGGGGAAGGTGGATGTGACCAGGGTCCTGAGAAGGGATTCCTACTGCTGTCCTCTAGGAACTAAGTTTTGGGGTGAGTCCCCCACCATGTACCTGGGCTTTTGGTTTCTTTTCTGCCCGTATCCAGCACAAGGGGCTCCACAAACTGCTTTGCTTCTGAGTGCCAGCCTGTCACATTGGTGACAGCAAGTGCAAACTGTGGAATGCACGCTCCCATCCCCCACGGGTGGTCACCCCGTGCCTCCTGAGACTCTCATCTCAAGGATCTGAGGGCTCCTAGGGAGCCTCATGGTGAACCCCAGCACATTCACAGGGATCTGAAAGGGGGCCAGAGCCATGCCCAGACACTGCAGGAGGTAAAAGTGCCTGAGAAAAACTCCAGCTGAGAGCCGAGGATGGATCTGATGGCCCATGAGACTCTTCTTTTAGGATAAACTGAGGCACGCTGACAGTTGATTTCTCTGTTCTGCACTTTGAACTTTGCCCTCTGCTCTTTCTCTGCCATAACACACTTAAAGTGGAGCCTTTTCTCATTTTTTCTATTGGGGGTCGGGGTGGTCCTGGGACTTGTACTCTAGGCCTGGGTGCTGTCTCTCAGCTTTGTTCTCAAGGATAGAGCTCTGTCTACCACTGGAGCCACAGCTAACATTATGGCTCTCAGTTGTTGTTGTTGGTGGTGGTGGTGCTAGTGGTGGTGGTAGTTGGAGATCAAAGTCTCCTAGACTTTCCTGCTCAGGCCGGCTTCAAATTGGGATCCTCAGTCTCTGCTTCGTGAGTAACTTGTATCACACACACCAATTACCCAGCACCTAGCTTTACCCACTCTTTTGTGGGGCTCACCACAGCCCTGCAGATGAGGGTCAGAGGGCTGGGCAAGGTGGCTCAGTGGTAGAGCGCTTGCCTTGCATGCTTGAGGTCCTGTGCTTGCTGAGCAAGAGCCAAGCACTTGCTGTGGCCTCCACCTCTGTGGGGTCCACACCCAGGACCCCCCTCCATCCTGCAGCATCTGTGCCTTGTCCAGCCACACTCCCCATATGCCTCCCAACCCTTCGCAGATCTTGAAGTCTGGGACTGAGCACTGTCCCTGAGCTCTTCAGCTCAAGGCTAGTGGTCTATCATTTAACAGAGGCACTTCCGGGTTACTGCTGGTTATAGGAGATCAAAGGCTCTCAGACATTCCTACCCAGCCTGGCTTTGAACCTCAATCCTCAGCTCTTAGCCTCCTGAGTAGCTAGGATTACAAGTGTAAGCCATTGGTGTCCTGCTTCATAGATCTTCTTTTACATTTGGTGTAATGCTGGACATCCAACTCGAGCATTCATGCCAGGCAGGCCTTTGCTCTACACTGAGCCATAACTCTGCCTCACATGGTAGAGTGCTCACCTTGAGCAAAAGAAGCTCAGGGATAGTGCCTGTGGCCACAGTTCAAGCCCCAGGACTGGCAAAAAAAAAAAAAAAAAGGTCTGGGAAGGTGGCTCAGTGGTAGAGCACTTGCCTTACATGCATGAGGCCCTGGGTTGATTCCTCAGCACCACATAAGCAGAAAATGCCAGAAATGACACTGTGGCTCTATTGGTAGAGGGCTAACCTTCAGCTGAAGAGCTGATTGATAGCGCCCAGAACCAGAGTTCAGGCTCCACATCTGGTGAAAAAAAAGAAGAAGAAGAAGAACTAGAACTCTGGGCCAAACAGGATACTCATCCTTTATCAGGAGAAGCAGGTGCCAGATTCCAGGGGCAGCATCAGCTGTCCACATCCTGAGCCATGACACTTTTTTGGTCTTTGTTCTTATGACCTTGGCCTGAGGCACCTTGAGAAGGAGGGCTGGAGCCAGTGGCCCAATAAGCTTGTGCTTTCTTCCTCAGCAGTGCTGGGGACAGAACTTGGGGTCTCCTGAGGGCTGAAACCAGTTCTCTGCCAGCCAGCACACCCCAGCCCTCAGCTCTGGCGCCCTGCTGTTTTTCTCCTCATTTAGACCACAGTTAAAGACTGCTGCCTCTTGAGACTCATGCCTTTCATCCTAGCTACTCAGGAGGCTGAGATCTGAGGATCATGGCTTAAAGACAGTTTGGGTAAGAAGGTCCATGAAACTCTTATCTTCAACTCATCACCAAAATACCAGAACTAGACCTGTGACTCCAAGTGGTAGAGCACAATCTCTTTTTTTCTCTTTATTGGAAATGATTATGCAAATTGCACAAAATTTTCAGTATTGTGGGAATGGGATACTTAGTCAAAGTCACAAACACATGGTGACCTTCACGAGGCACGCTGTCGTTATGGTCTATAGAGCTTATGGACTCTACAGAGCTGGACACTACAGCCATTTTCCCCAAATAAAATGGTAATGCACATTTCTTTCCTTTTGCTTCCTGTAAGCTGTTCCCTCTTTCTCTCTCAATCTCTCCCTCCCATCGCTGCCCTTGAGTTTCTTAGTTCACTTTAATCAATGTCCAGTGCAGTTGATGGGCCCCTCTGTTGTCTGTGTTTCCCATTTCCCTCCGATTCTGTGTCAAACTCCTAGTTTCCCTCAGATGTGTGCATATATGCCATAATATACTATCTATGTTGTCAGCAGCATGGGGTCATTAGTAATGATTTGACCAGATGAGTGGAGGTCCTTTGTTTGTCAACTCCTGTTTACTTGGTCATATCTCTTTGAAACCTTTTTTTTTTTAGTCGGCCATGGGGCTTGAACTCTGGGCCTGGGCACTGTCCCTCAGCTCTTTAGCTGAAGGCAAGCGCTCTACCACTGAGCTACAGCGCCACTTCCGGTTTTCTGGTGGTTCATTGGAGATAGGAGTCTCATGGTCTCTCCTGCCCGGGCTGGCTTTGAACCGAGATCCTTACATCTCAGCTTCCTGAGTAGCTAGGATTACAGGCGTGAGCCACCATGGCCCGACTTCATTTTGCATCTTGTATTTAACATCCACATATCAGGAAGACCAGATACCTTTTGTCTCTTTGCTCTTGGCTTATTTCTGGTGATTTTTGGCCACTCACCTATCCTCTGTTGCCATGGCTGGCTCCACATCCTGGTTTTTGGGAGCTCTGTGCCATGCAGATCAGGAAGCTTGGATTATTTTGGGGGGGGCTCCCACAACAGAATGTGGATTTCCGAATGGATGCACTGAAAAAGGTCAGCAGTTATTGCTCTTTTGGCAAAGGGTCAGACCAGGTTTTTCCCCAGAGGGACACAGCATAGGGATAAATATCTCTGCCATTTGCTTCCTGGTGGGAGGGACTTCCTGTGTTTACTCATGCCACTCCCTGGGCCCAGGGCCCATTTGGGACTCAGGAGGGCCTGGCCCTTAGGCAGTGGGGATCAGCAGGTCAGGTGAGGGCTGGACAGGGGGTGGGTGGGGTGCAGAGGTTTAAAAGCTGCAGATGGGCTGGGAAGGTGGCTCAGTGGTAGAGTTCTTGCCTTGCATGCATGAGGCCCTGGGTTCGCTTCCTCAGTACGACATAAGCAGAAAAAGCTGGAAGTGGTGCTGTGGCTCAAGTGGTAGCAGGCACCATGCATGGCAAAAAACCAAAACCAAAACTAAAAAAAAAATAAATTTAAAAGCTGCAGAAACCCTGCCTTGAGCTCATCCTCCAGCAGGGGAGCCATGAATCAGACACTGCTTGTGCTGGCCTTGCTATTGTTGGACCTGGGCTTCCAGTCAGGTGGAGCGGTAGGAGGGAGGGCAGATGGCTTTCTGGATCCTTCCACAGGCCTCTCCAAGCTGTATCTAGGGGCAGATGGAAGGGATGGTTGTGAGGACCCTGCCCAGAGTCCTGAGGAAACCTCAAAGCCCTGAGCCTCCAATGGGAGGGGGATTCGGGAGTTGGGGAATAGTCATGGTGACTGAACTTTGGGCCTAGGCGCCATCCCGGAGTTATTCTGCGCAAGGCAAGTTTTCTATCACTTTGAGCCATTCCCAGTTTTCTGGTGGTACATTGGAGATCTTTGTACCCAAGGCTTAGGATTCTACTCACTACTTAGGCCCCACCTCCCTTCACTTCCAGCTTTTTGGTGGTTCAGTGGAGATCAGAGTCTCAGCAACATTCCTGCCGGGTGTGACTTCAAAACACCATCTTCAGATGTCAGCCTCCTGAGTGGCTAGGATGACAGGTGTGAGCCACCATCGCCCAGCTTGGATGGGGCCCTTAATGGAAGGTCTTTCCTGACTGTTTACAGCGCGAGCTTGTCCCATATTTTATGGAATCTTCAGTGTTTTGACCGTTGGTGACCAGAGAGCCTTGAACACCTCCCTGTTGGGAGTGGGTGCCACGGAGGAGGAGAAGGCAGCCTTCGGGAAGATCCAGGAGTGCTACAATGAGGCTGGAGTGACAGCAAAGTTCTTGGATTTCATCGTCATGGTAACATGCTCCCTGAGAGGCTCACTGTAGATGGCTTCCTCCAAATACACCAGCCATCAGCAATGTGTGCAGCTGGGCACACTGCCCCCCTCCCAAAGCCCACACAGCTGACACTACCACAGGGGCATGGCCAGCCTGCTCTGCCACATGTTCCTACCATGCCTGGCAATCTCCCCTAAAATGAGCCAATAGAATAACATCAGACAGTACTGCCAGGCACCGCTGGCTCACACCTTTCATCCTAGCTACTTAGGAGGCTGAGATCTGAAGATTGGAGGTTTGGAGCCATGGGCATGGGGCTGGGAAGGTGGCTCAGTAGTAGAGTTCTTGCCTTGCATGCATGAGGCCCTGGGTTCAATTCCTCAGCACCACATAAGCACAAAAAGCTGGAAGTGGTGCTGTGGTTCAGGTGGTAGAGCACTAGCCTTGAGCTGAAGAACTGAGGGACGGTGCCCAGATCCAGAGTTCAGGCTCCACCACACACACACACACACACACACACACACACACACTCCAACACACAAAGACTCATTGACATTCCTTCTGGGACTGGCTATGAACCATGGTCCTCATATCTCAGCCTCCTGATAGCTAGGGTTACAGGCTTGAGCTACTGGCTTGAGTTTGAATCTTGATCTTCAGATGGTAGACAGGCATGAGCTCAGGGCACCCAGATATAAGAAATTTCTTGAACTAGTAAAGGCACACAGGGTGCCTGAG
>NW_012267308.1:3539936-3540858 GCF_000151885.1 Dipodomys ordii
CATGTCATCTTTCTGATGGTATAAAATGGGGGCTGTTTGAGGACTAAATGAGAGATATATGCTCACATACATATATATGTATACATATACATGTGTGTGTGTGCATGTACACAGACACACAGGCTTCACTACCAGATATCAAGAATGAAATTATATCATTTCTAGCAAATCGATGGAGCTGGAAATCATGATTATTAAGTGAAATAGGCCAGGCCTTCAAATACAGATGCCAGGTATGCCCTATTGATATGGAGAAGCTAGGAGGAAACAGTACAAAACACTGAAGGCACAAGGGCGGTGCTGTTGGCTCTTGCCTGCAGTCCTAAACACTTGGGAACTGTGATCCAGAGAATCGAGATTCAAACCTATATAGGGGGGAAGTCTATGAGACACTGTCTCCAAACCAACCAGCACAATATATAGTAGGGCTGGAAGCGTGATTCAAGTGGTAGGGCCGCTGGTAACCTGACTCATCAACTTAATTTCACCCCTACCCCCACTCACCCAACCACCCCAGCCACACACACACATTTGTGGGTCAGAAATGTAATCCCTTCCCAGGCCTGTGCCTTCCCCACAGGGAGTTGATCTTTCAGACCCTTAGAGGGAAAACAATTTGGGTTTCCTTAATATGCAGATTTTAGTAAAAATAGAGCACATATCTCACTCCTGGGTGCATGTTGCAAAGAGATGTAGCCCGTACCTAAAAGACAAAGCTACATGTGCGTAGCGAGGGCTGTTCACACAATAGCCCACTTCCTGCACAGGGGTCAGCCAGTCCCACGTGCTAAGCTACATCAGGGATGCAGTCTGCAGAGGATGGACGTTGCGAAGGAGGGAAAACTACATTACCCAGATACCTCTGCGCCGAGCGGCGGACCAAAAGAACACTGAAGCACTGGAGTGAGGGCGGGGCTTCCGG
>NW_012267308.1:3542775-3551709 GCF_000151885.1 Dipodomys ordii
GGCCTGGGCGCTGTCCCTCAGCTCTTCAGCTCAAGGCTAGCACTCTACCACTTGAGCCACAGCGCCACTTCCGGATTTTTTCTTTTTGCTTATCTGGTGCTGAGGAATTGAACCCAGGGCCTCAGGCATGCAAGACAAGCACTCAACCACTGAGCCACCTTCCCAGGCCAGAATTTTTTTTCTTTTATTGTGTGGAGGGGAGGAACCTGGTCCTGGGGCCTGAACACTGGGCCTGGGCACTGTCCTTCAGGTCTTCAGCTCAAGGCTTGCACTCTACCACTTGAGCCACAGCGCCACTTCCAGCTTTTTACCTTTTGCTTTTGTGGTGCTGAGGAATCGAACCCAGGGCCTCATGCATGCAAGGCAAGCGCTCTACCACTGAACCACCTTCCCAGCCCCCACAGAATTGTCAAATTAGAAAATTCTTGGGAAGCAAGATCACTACATGCTCAAAATTTCTCATGCCCTTGTTAAGAGGAAGCAGGTGACTTTGTGTGTGTGGGCTGTGTGGGTGTGGATATGGGTGAGCTCTGGCCTGAGTCCTGGGTTCAGGCATCACACTTGGCCAAGGTGAGTCTCCTCTGCTCTTCAACTAGAGCGAGGTCAGGTGTGCCATGCACGGTGGAGCCTTAAGGGGAAGGTGGATGTGACCAGGGCCCTGAGAAGGGATTCCTGCTGCTGTCCTCCAGGAACTAAGTTTTGGGGTGAGTCCCTGTCATGTACTTGGGCTTGTGGGTCCTTTTCTTCCTTATGTGGTGGTGCAGCCAGGGCGCTCGGCCGCCTCCAGCACAAGGGGGTCCGCAAACTGCTTTGCTTCTGATGCCAGCCTCCGGACGTTGGTGACAGCAAGTGCAAACTGACTGCGGAATGCACGCTCCCATCCCCCACGGTGGTCACCCCGGGCCTCCTGAGCCTCTCATCATGAGGGTCTGAGGGCCCCTAGGGAGCCTCATGGTGAACCCCAGCACATTCACAGGGACCTGAAAGAGGGCCAGAGCCATGCCCAGACACTGCAGGAGGTAAAAAGGCCTGAGAAAAACCCATGTGAGAGCCGCAGAGGGGTCTGAGGGCCCTCGAGACTCTTCATTTAGGATGAACTGAGGCACACTGACAGTTGATTTCTAGGTTCTGAACTTTGAACTTTGCCTTCTGCTCTTTCTCTGCCATCACACTCTTTTACTTTTGGTGGTTGGCGTGGTCCTGGGACTTGAACTCTAGTCCTGGGTGCTGTCCCTCAGCTTTTGTTTTCAAGGATAGAGCTCTGTATACCACTGGAGCCACAGCGTCCATTATGGCTCTTTGTTGATGGTGCTGGTGGTGGTTAGCTGGAGATCAGAGTCTCCTACACTTTCCTGCTCAGGCCGGCTTCAAATTGGGATCCTCAGTCTCAGCTTAGTGAGTAGCTTGGATTACAGACACCAACTCCCAGCACCTGGCTTCACCCACTCCTTTGTGGGCCTCACCACAGCCCTGCAGATAGGAGGTGCTACTTCCTTTAAGAGGCTCAGAGGGCTGGGAAGGTGGCTCAGTGGTAGAGCGCTTGCCTTGCATGCTTGAGGCCCTGGGTTCGATTCCTCAGCACCACCTAAGCAGAAAAAAAAGCTGGAAGTGGTGCTGTGGCTGTAGTGGTAGAGTGCTAGCATTGAGATGAAGAGTGAGGGACAGCGCCCAGGCCCAGAGTTCGAGCCCCACGACCGGACACACACATACGCCAAAAAAAGAGGCTCAGAGAGAGACAGAGGCATATATATTTTGTATCTCTGGCAGTGGGCAGAGTAGATCAACACACTGGGATGTGGAGCTCTGTGGTGAGCAGGCAGTGGCTGAAAGGAGGTCCATCAACATAAAGGACTGGAATATATCTTCCCCTGCACAGGGGCCAGGGAGCTGGTGAGCCCGAGGGGGGCAGGGAGCCCGCAGACTTCCCCCCCCCCAAGCACCTCAGGAGCAGCACTGCACCCAGCAGGCCAGGACACTAGTGGGCGCCATGATGGGGTGGGCACAGGTGCTCCCCCACCCGGTGCAGGGCCCTTTTATCCCTGCTCTGCCACACAGTGCTCAGGGAGGTGCCTGGGTCGGAGGTGTCTTAAGGGGCACCCTTCCCCCTGCTCTCCCCCCAACCCCCCACACCACACCAGACAGCCTTGATCCAGGGCCTGTGTTTGTGTTGGCGATGCAAAATATCCAGAGGCAGCAGAGAGAGCTGGCAGTCTACCTTCCACCCGTGTCATCTGAAACAGCAGCCCCAGGAACATCTCACTAGCCACTGGGGGTGACGGTGGACAAGATCTTCCTGACCCCCACACCCACAGGGCTGGTCTGCTTCATATCTGGTCACATCTGGATATCTGGGGCCCTGTCCCTGAGCCTTTTTTTACTGAAGATCAGGGCTGCTCCACTTTCAGTTTTCTGGTGATTCTTGGGAGATAAAAAGAGTCTCAGGAGGCTGAGGTCAGAGTGGCTCACATCTGTCCTACTGGCAGCCCTGAGGCTGGAATTTGGGGATCTTAGTTCAGAGCCAGCCTAGGCAAGGAAGTCTCTTACCTCCAACGAACCATCAGAAAGCTGCAAGGAAGCTGTGGCTCCAAGTGCTGGAGCACTAGCCTTGAGCAGAAAAGCTCAGGGTCAGCACCTGGGGGCTCTGGGGGACCAAGCCCCAGGACTGACAACACAAAAAGTCTCATGGACTTTCCTGCCTGCGTTGTCTTTGACCTCAATCCTCAGATTTCAGCATCCTGAGTAACTAGAAGCGACCTCCATGCACGGCAACTAGTTTTCTTTTAATAACTCATGTGCTGCTGCCCTGGCTGTCACCTGTGCAGGGGGCACCGCACAGCTTTGTGGGATTGGATTTCATCCTGCTTCTCCTGCTCAGGACGCTGCACAGCTGGGGGCTGAGCAAGAGCCAAGCACTTGCTGTGGCCTCCACTTCTGTGGGGTCCACACCCAGGACCCCCCTCCATCCTGCAGCATCTGTGTCTTGTCCAGTCACACTCCCCATATGCCTCCCAACCCTTTGTAGATCTTTTTTGGGGGAGGGATCATTCATTGTACTTGAACTCTGGGACTGATCACAGTCTCTGAGCTTTTCAGTTCAAGGCTAGTGGTCTATCACTTAAGTCACAGTGCCACATCCGGTTTTCTTCTGGTTATAGGAGATCAAAGGCTCTCAGACATTCCTACTCAACCTGGCTTTGAACCTCAATCCTGAGCTCTCAGCCTCCTGAGTAGCTAGGATTACAAGTGTGAGCCATTGGTGTCCTGCATCATAGATCTTCTTTTACATTTGGTGTAATGCTGGACATCCAACACAAGCATTCATGCCAGTCACGCCTTTGCTCTACACTGAGCCATAACTCTGCCTCAGGTGGTAGAGTGCTCGCATAGACCAAAAGATGTTCAGGGACAGTGCCCATGTCCACAGTTGAAGCCTCAGGACTGGCCAAAACAAAAACTACTGGGAAAGTGGCTCAGTGGTAGAGCGCTTGCCTTGCATGCATGAGGCCCTGGGTTGATTGTCAGCACCACATAAGCAGAAAAAGCCGGAGATGGCACTGTGGCTCAAGTGGTAGAGGGCTAACCTTGAGCTGAGGAGCTGAGGGGCAGCGCCCAGAACCAGAGTTCAGGCTCCACTTCTGGAAAAAAAAAAGAAGAAGAAGATCTAGAACTCTGGGCCAAACAGTATATTCATCCTGTATCTCGAGAAGCAGGTGCCAGATCCCAGGGGCAGCGTTTGCTGTCCACATCCTGAGCCATGACACTTTCTTGATCTTTGTCTTAAAATCTTTGGCCTGAGTCACCTTGAAGACGAAGCCTGCAGTCAGTGTCCATAGTGCTTGTGCTATCTTCCTCAGCAATTGCTGGGTACAGAACTTGGAGTCTCCTGAGGGCTGAAACCAGTTCTCTGCCAGCCAGCACACCCCAGCCCTCAGCTCTGGCCTCCTGCTGTTTTTCTCCTCATTTAGACCACAATAAAAGACTGCTGCCTCTTGAGACTCATGCCTTTCATTCTTTCTTTTTTTTTAGGTTCAGTTGTGGAGCCTGAACTCAGGGGCTGGATGCTGTCCCTCAGCTCTTCACCACAAGGCTGGCCCTCTACCAGTTGAGCCACGGCACCAGTTCCAGCTTTTTTTTTCTTTTTGCTTATGTGGTGCTGAGGAATCGAACCCAGGTCCTCATGCATGCAAGGCAAGCACTCTACCACTGAGCCACCTTCCCAGCCCCAGGCTGATGCCTTTCATCCTAGCTACTCAGGAGGCTGAGATCTGAGGATCATGGCTGAAAGCCTGTTTGGGCAAGAAGGTCCATGAAACTCTTATCTCACTCATCACCAAAATGTCAGAACTAGACCTATGACTCAAAGTGCTAGAGCACCATCTTTTTTTTTCTCTTTATTGGAATTGATTATGCAAATTTCACAAAATTCTCAGAGGGGTTGCCAAGGTTTTATTTCCAGAACCTTCTACCCAACACACGGATGTAGAGCTCTGTGGTGGGCAGGCAGTGGCTGAGAGGAGGTCCATCAACATAAAGGGCTGGAATATATCTTCTCCTGCACAGGGGCCAGGGAGCTGGTGAGGCCCAGGGGGGCAGGGAGCCCGCAGAGTCCTCCCACCTGGCACCCCAGGGCTGCAGGCTGGTCTGCAGTGGGATTTAGGAGGTGGGAAAGGACAGGGGTCAGGGCCCCCGGGGCTGCTTCTCTAGAGGTCTGAGGGGCTGTCATTGCAGGGGTGACCTGTGGGGCTGGGTGGGCATGTGCGGGTACCTGGCGAGGGAGCAGGGGCTCTGGGGCCACAGTCAGCCCACACTGCACCCCTCAGGGATGTAGCCCCACCACCACTGGGGGGGCTGTTCTTTGATTTCCCAGTAGGGTGTGCCAAGGAGGGGAGGACAGGACGGCAGTGTTGGGGAGCGAGCGAGGGGCTCCTGGGCTTGATCTCAGTCCGGGGCACTTTCCCTGACATTTGTGCTCAAGCTGGTGGCCCTGGGCACACTCACCAGCCCGCTGTCCACCAGCGCCTTGTCCTGGGCAGTGAGCTTCGTGTCCACGCACGCCTTGAGCGTGGCCGCGTTTTGCAGGAAGACGGGCTCGCTGCGGTACGTGGCCACCTTGCTCACGTACTCTTCCTGGCTGCCGTGGATGAATACGTTCACGTCGTCGCGCACAGCTGGGCAGATGTCACAGCCTGAGCACAGAGGCAAGGTGAGCCCTCCTCACAGCCCGGCCCCTGGCCCCCAGCCTCAACCCAGCACCCGAGCCCAGCACCCACGTCCACCCGTGGTCAGGAGCAGCACAGCACCCAGCAGGGCCAGGACAGCAGGGGGTGCCATGATGCGGTGGCGCAGGTGCTCCCTGGCCCAGCTCAGTGCCCTTTTATCCCTGTTCTTGGCACACAGTGCTCAGGGAGGGGCCTGGGTCTGAGGTACCTGTGGAGAGCACCCATCCTGCCAATTACCGCCCTCTTACTCCCCCCCCCCTCCCCCGGCTGACAGCCTTGATCCAGGGCCTGTGTGAGTGTTGGCGAAGGACAATATCCAAAGGACAATATCCGGAGTCAACAGAGGGAGCTGGCTGTCCCCACCCACACCTGTCAGCTGACACATCAGCCCCAGGAACATCTAAGTAGCCATGGGGGCTGGAGGGGTGGACACCATCTTCCTGACCTCAACAGCCACAGAGCTGGTCTGCTTAATATCTGGTCACATCTGGATGTCTGGTGCCCTGTCCCTGAGTCTTTTTTTACTCAAGATGAGCGCTCTACCACGTGAACCACAGAGTCTCAGGAGGCTGAGTAAGGAGTGGCTCATGGGGACTGGGAAGGTGGCTCAGTGGTAGAGCGCTTGCCTTGCATGCATGAGGCCCTGGGTTCAAATCCTCAGCACCACATAAGCAAAAAGAAAGTAGCTGGAAGTGGCACTGTGACTGAAGTGGTAGAGTGCTAGCTTTGAGCTGAGCTGAAGAGCTGAGGGACAGTGCCCAGGCCCAGAGTTCAGGACCCACGACCAGACCCCAAAAAAAAAAAGGAAGAAAAAAGCCGGAAGTGGCGCTGTGGCTCAAGTGGTAGAACGCTAGCCTTGAGTAGAAGAGCTGAGGGACAGCGCCCAGGCCCAGAGTTCAGGCCCCAGGACTGGACCCACAAAAAAAAAAAAAAAAAGGAATGGCTCACATCCCTCCTGCTGGCTACCCTGGAGGCTGGAATCTGAAGATCTTGGTTCAAAGCCAGCCTAGGCAAGGAAGTCTGTGAGCCTCTTACCTCCAATGAACATCAGAAAGCTGCAAGGAAGCTGTGGCTCCAAGTGCTGGAGCACTAGCCTTGAGCGGAAAAGCTCAGGGTCAGCACCGGGGGCTCTGGGGGACCAAGCCCCAGGACTGACAACACAAAAAGTCTCATGGACTTTCCTGCCTGGGTTGTCTTTGACCCTCAATCCTCAGATTTCAGCATCCTGAGTAACTAGAAGCCACCTCCATGCACGGCAACTAGTTTTCTTTTGATAACTCATGTGCTGCCGCCCTGGCTGTCACCTGTGCAGGGGGCACCGCACAGCTTTGTGGGATTGGATTTCATCCTGCTTCTCCTGCTCAGGACGCTGCACAGCTGGGGGCTGAGCAAGAGCCAAGCACTTGCTGTGGCCTCCACTTCTGTGGGGTCCACACCCAGGACCCCCCTCCATCCTGCAGCATCTGTGTCTTGTCCAGTCACACTCCCCATATGCCTCCCAACACTTTGACGATCTTTTTTGGGGGAGGGATGGTTCATAGTACTTGAACTCTGGGCCTAGTTGCTGTTGCTGAGCTCTTCAGCTCAAGACTAGTAGTCTATCACTTAAGTCACAGTGCCAGTTTGGTTTTCTCCTGGTTTAAAGGAGATCAAAGACTCTCAAACATTCCTATCCAGCCTCCTGAGTAGCTAGGATTACAACTGTGAGCCATTGGTGTCCTGCTTAAGAGATCTTCTTTCACATTTTGTGTAATGCTGGACATCCAACGCAAGGATTCATGCCAGCCATCCTACCCTGAGCCATAACTCTGCCTCAGGTGGTAGAGTGCTCGCCTTAAGCAAAAGAAGCTCTGGGACAGTGCCCATGGCCACAGTTCAAGCCTCAGGACTGGCAAAAAAAAAAAAAAAATGGCTGGGAAGGTGGCTCAGTGGTAGAGCGCTTGCCTTGCATGCATGAGGCCCTGGGTTGGTTCCTCAGCACCACATAAGCAGAAAAAGCCAGAAATGGCACTGTGGCTCAAGTGGTAGAGGGCTAACCTTGAGCTGAGGAGCTGAGGGACAGCGCCCAGAACCAGAGTTCAGGCTCCAGTTCTGGAAAAAAAAAAAAAAAGAAGAAGAAGAACTAGAACTCTGGGCCAAACAGGATACTCATCTGATATCTGGAGAAGCAGGTGCCAGATCCCAGGGGCAGTGTCAGCTGTCCACATCCTGAGCCATGACACTTTTTTGGTCTTTGTTCTTATGACCTTGGCCTGAGTCCCCTTGAGAAGGAGCCCTGGAGCCGGTGGCCCAATGTGCTTGTGCTTTCTTCCTCAGCAGTGCTGGGACAGAACTTGGGTCTCCTGAGGGCTGAAACCAGTTCTCTGCCAGCCAGCACACCCCAGCCCTCAGCTCTGGCCTCCTGCTGTTTTTCTCCTCATTTAGACCACAGTAAAAGACTGCTGCCTCTTGAGACTCATGCCTTTCATCCTAGCTACTCAGGAGGCTGAGTTCTGAGGATCATGGCTTAAAGCCACTTTGGGCAAGAAGGTCCATGAAACTCTTATCTTCAACTCATCACCAAAATATCAGAACTGTGACTCCAAGTGGTAGAGCACAATCTTTTTTTTCTCTCTTTTTATGAGATTAAGTGATTGTACAAATTACACAGAATTCTCAGTATTATGGGAAAGGGATACTTAGTGAAAGTCACACATAAAGTCTAACCTTCGTGAGCCGCATTGTCCATATCATGGTCTGTAAAGCTTATGGACTCTACAAAGTTGGACACTACAACTATTTTCCCCTAATATGTGATAATTCACATTCCTTTATTGTTTTTTCCCAGCTTGCTGTAAGCTGTTCCCTCTTTCTCTCTCCCATCCCATCCCTGTCCTTGAGTTTCTTAGTTCACTTTAATCAATGTGCAGTGCAGTTGATGGGTCCCTCTATTGCATGTTTTTCCTGTGTCCTCAGATTCTGTGTCCTAGTTTCCCTCACATGTGTGCATGTATGCCATAATATACTATCTATGTGGTCAACAGCATGGGGTCATTTAGAAATAATTTCACCAGATGAGTGCAGGTCCTTTGTTTCTCAAGTCCTGTTTACTTGGTCGTATCTTTTGAATTTTGTATTTAACATCCACATATCAGGGAGACCAGATACCTTTTGTCTCTTTGTTCTTGGCTTATTTCTGGGTGATTTTTGGCCACTCACCTATACTCTGTTCCCATGGCTGGCTCCACATCCTGGTTTTGGAGAACT
The DNA here is from genome assembly GCF_000151885.1 of Dipodomys ordii. NCBI lineage: Eukaryota > Metazoa > Chordata > Mammalia > Rodentia > Heteromyidae > Dipodomys > Dipodomys ordii. The sequence continues at coordinate 3,551,241 of NW_012267308.1, forward strand.
CTGCCATGCAGGTCAGGAAGCTTGGATTCTTTTGGGGGGCTACCACAACAGGATGTGGTTTCCCGAATGCATGCACTGAAAAAGGTCAGCAGTTATTGCTCTTTTGGCAAAGGGTCAGACCAGGTTTTTCCCCAGAGGGACACAGCATAGGGATAAACATCTCTGCCATTTGCTTCCTGGTGGGAGGGACTTCCTGTGTTTACTCACCCCACTCCCTGGGCCCAGGGCCCATTGGGGACTCAGGAGGGGCCTGGCCTTAGGCATTGGGGATCAGCAGGGCAGGTGAGGGCTGTCAGGGGGTGGGTGGGGTGCAGAGGTTTAAAAGCTGCAGAAACCCTGCCTTGAGCTCATTCTCCAGCAGGGGAGCCATGAATCAGACACTGCTTGTGCTGGCCTTGCTATTGTTGGACCTGGGCTTCCAGTCAGGTGGAGCGGTAGGAGGGAGGGCAGATGGCTTTCTGGATCCTTC
>NW_012267308.1:3551759-3552599 GCF_000151885.1 Dipodomys ordii
CAGACACTGCTTGTGCTGGCCTTGCTATTGTTGGACCTGGGCTTCCAGTCAGGTGGAGCGGTAGGAGGGAGGGCAGATGGCTTTCTGGATCCTTCTACAGGCCTCTACAAGCTGTATCTAGGGACAGATGGAGGGGATGGTTGGGAGGACCCTGCCCAGAGTCCTGAGGAAACCTCAAAGCCCTGAGCCTCCAATGGGTTGGGATTTGGGAGTTGGGGAATAGTCATGGTGACTGAACTTAGGGCCTAGGCGCCATCCTGGAGTTCTTCTGCTCAAGGCTAGTTTTCTATCACTTTGAGCCATTCCCAGTTTTCTGGTGGTACATTGGAGATCCTTGTGCCCAAGGCTTAGCACTCTGCTTACTACTTAGGCCCCATCTCCCTCCACTTCCAGCTTTTTGGTGGTTCAGTGGAGATGAGTCTCAGCAACATTCCTGTGTGGTGTGGCTTCAAAACACCATGTTCACGGCTGGGAAGGTAGCTCAATGGTAGAGTGTTTACCTTGCATGCATGAAGCCCTGGGTTCGATTCCTCAGCACCACATAAGCAAAAAAGAAAAAAGTCAGAAGTTGCCCTGTGGCTCAAGTGGTAGAGTGCTAGCCTTGAGCTGAAGAGCTGTGGGACAGCGCCCAGGCCCAGAGTTCAGGCCCCATGACCGGACCAAAAAAAAAAAAAAAAACCACCATCTTCAGATGTCAGCGTCCTGAGTGGGTAGGATGACAGGTGTGAGCCACCATCGCCCAGCTTGGATGGGGCCCTTAATGGAAGGTGTTTCCTGACTGTTTACAGCCCGAGCTTGTCCCATGTTTTATGGAATCTTCAGTGTTTTGACCGTTGGTGA
>NW_012267308.1:3553604-3555102 GCF_000151885.1 Dipodomys ordii
TCACGGTCTCTCCTGCCCGGGCTGGCTTTGAACCGCGATCCTCAGATCTCAGCCTCCTGAGTAGCTAGGATTACAGGCGTGAGCCACCAGCGCCCGGCTTCTAGTGTTTTTTTTTGGAGATAAGAGTTTCGGGAAAGTTCCTGCCTGGGCTGGCTTTGAACCGCAATCCTCAGATCTGAGCCTCCTGAGTAGCTAGGATTATAGGTGTGAACCACTGGTGCCCGGCTTGAATCTTGATCCTTACATTGCAGAGTTTTGGGTAGCTGGGATGACAGGCATGAGCTCAGGGCACCCAGATATAAGAGATTTCTTGAACTAGTAAAGGCGCACAGGGTGCCTGAGGCTGTTTATGACACTCATGCATGAGTGGGTTTTTTCATTTGAATTAGTTTGTCTGTTGTGGGACTTCAACTCAGAGCCCTAACACGGTCCCCTGTGCCTCTTTGTGCTCCTGGATAGCGTTCTACCCCTAAGCCACAGAGCCATTTTCCCTTTTTTTTAGTGGTTAATTGGAGAGAGAAGTCTCAGGGAGAGTTTTCTGCCCAGGCTGGCTTCCAACCACCATCCTCACATCTCAGCTTCCTGAGGAGCTAGGATTACTGGCATGAGCCACTGGCACCTGGCTTACATGTGTGTGTTGAGAGCACGTTCATATCCCACACACCTGACAGATACCATCAGGTACAGGAGATTTTGCACAAACCCCGACTCAGCAGCCTCCCCTGCCCCCATGTCCTCCAGAACCTTCTCAGCTCTTTCTCCCTGACTGGGGAAACTGTCCACATTCCCCTTGATGGTTGTGGGTGGCCTCCAGTCCCTGCTGGGGCAGGTACACTGTGAGCTAGGATTTCCTGCTGTGATGGGGCTGAATCACTGGAGGTGAGGGGGTTGGGTGATCCTGGGGGCACTGGCTAGTCCTGCCAGAGCTCCAGCATGTGCAGCACCTCCATCCCTGCCCCTCCCTCCCACACCCCTGTTTCTCTTTTTCAGAGCACCATCACCACCAGCCCAGAGTGTACCTTGTTTTATTTGAATTCACTTGTTCACAATTTTATTCGGGTCTTTGTGGGCTGAGTCTTTTGCCACTGCCGCCTGACCAACCACCCAGTCATGATGGACTCCACCGCAATGCCTTGGACTCCAGATACCTGTGTCCAGCCATGGCTGATTTGACTCCTGTGTCTGAATAAACCCAGGCAGCCTAGCTCCGTGTGCCTGCTGTCTGCCTGCTGTGTGGGCTGGGTGCGGGGCCTGAAAGGAAATCTTGGGATGTGACACACATGGCTACTCAGCATAGGGTGTAGCATCAGGGGAACCAGGGTGACTCTAGACCCTGCCACTGAGTAGCTATGTGCTGTTGGGACACAGCCATGTCATCTTTCTGATGGTATAAAATGGGGGCTGTGGGCTGGGAAGGTGGCTCAGTGGTAGAGCGCTTGCCTTGCATGCATGAGGCCCTGGGTTTGATTCCTCAGCACCACATAAGCAAAAAGAAGCC
>NW_012267308.1:3555338-3576564 GCF_000151885.1 Dipodomys ordii
GGTCGTGGGACTTGAACTCTGGGCCTGGGCGCTGTCCTTCAGCTCTTCAGCTCAAGGCGAGCACTCTACCACTGAGCTACAGCGCCACTTCCAAGATTTTTTTGTTTGAATCACTTTTATTGTCTTAAAAATTACTTTTATTTGAATATGCTAATCAGTGTTTACAGGTAAATATGTGAATTAAGAGTGTATTTCCTTTTGGACAATGTCACCCCTTCTCTTTATCTGCAATACTTGTATAAGATGTATGGGAGGGTATCAGTTTACAAGCACAAAGCATCTAGAAACAATATTACCCCTTCCATCCCCTTCCACTCCATCTCTCCCACCCCCACCCACACCCTGGAATTACCTCGTTGTATATTCATATGTACAATGTAGATCCTGACTGCATTAGCCCCTCCCCATCCACTTTCTCCTTCTTTTTTCTGTTCTTTCCTTTACTTGTTCCCCTGTGAAGACAAGATCTAAAGCCAAGCATGGGTAGCTCACCCCTGTAATCCTAGCTACTAAGGAGGCTCAGCTCTGAGGATCACTGTTCAAAGCCAGCCTGGGCAGGAATGTCAGTGAGTCTCATCTCTAGTTGGCCACCAGTAAGCTGGAAGTGGCACTGTGGCTCAAGTGCTCACATTGAGCTGAAGAGGTCCGGGCAACACCCAGGCCCAGAGTTCAAGCCCCACAACCGGCCAAAAAAAAGAAAAAGAAAAAATAGATGTTTTAGATTTCTGTACTAATTCTATAACAATGTGTCACAAAGCAGCATCACGAAAAGCTAAAATTCATCAGTGTTGCAGTTTTTGAAGTATTTACAGGCAAGTGTGGCATGCAGGAAGAGTTACCAAAACTACATATTATAAGCACTGCCAACATCAGCAACCCTGGTTCTCTGGGTGATGAATAGTTCATATGTAGATCTTGATATGTAGATGGATGGCAATCCCACCACCATTGGGGTTGTGGGCTATTCTGAGGAAGACAATGGAGGAGAGCCAGTTTGTGTGTGTGTGTGTGTGAGAGTGCACGCACGTGTGCGTGTGTGCTCGTAGTGGAGCTTGATCTCAGGGCCTGCATGCATTCCCTCAGTTTGATTTTCAAGGCTGGCTCTCTACCACTACTACTTGAGCCATAGCTTCTCTTTTGGCTTTTTCATGCTTTATTGGAGATAAGAGTCTCACAGACTTTCCTGCGCTCTCTGGCTTTGAACCTCAGTCCTCAGATTTCACCCTCTCCAATAGCTAGGATTACAGTTCTGAGTCTGGAATGCCTGTCTAAGGAAGTTGAGTTCGGTTTTGTTTTCTAGTTTATTTATTTATTTTGTCAATTATGGGACCTGAACTCTGGCCTTGGGCGCTGTCCCTCAGCTCTTCAGCTCAAGGCTAGCTCTCTACCACTAGAGCCACAGCACCACTTCTGGTTTTCTGGTGGTTTATTGGAGATAAAGAGTTTTCCTCCCAGGCCTGGCTTTGAAGCATGATTGTCGTATCTCAGCCTCCTGAGTAGCTTGGATTACAGGCTTGAGCCACCAGCACCAGGCTTTACATATATTTTTATTGTTATTATTTCAATGCTGTACAGTATGCTTACTGTTTCTTAAATCAGGTAAGGATCCTTGTGGACAGTGTATCTCTAGGAGGTTGACTTGGCGTCGTGAGTCCCACCACTGATGTGGAGATCACATGAGCTCCTGGACGCCCTCCTCCCACCGCATCACTTTCTGCCTCCCAGCTCTGTGGCTGCTGAAACACCAGCATTTGCTACTTGCTTTTTGTGGTTTTTGCCAATGAAGCTGTAGTGAATTTTTGTGGACTGGTCTTTCTGTTAGGTTACAGCCTGAATGTCAAACACTTGAGTGGCTCAGCGTTGTTTTTGTTGTTGTTAGTTCTTTGTAGTTGTTTGCTGCCAGTACTGGGGCTTGAACTTAGTACTAAGTGGTGTACCTTAGCTGTTTGTTCTACCCAAAGGTTGTGTTCTACCACTAAGACCTCAGCTCCAGTTCTCCAGTCTTTTGCTGGTTCATGGGAGATAAGAGTCTCATGTACTTTTCCTGTGCTGGCTTAGAAATGTGATCCTCACATCTTAGAATTCTGAGCAGCTAAGGTTACAGGGATGAGCCACCAGCGCCCAGCCACACTTTACCTTTTGAAGATGATCAGTGATCGGGAGATGCCGGTGCTTGGCAAGAGGAATTGAGTCCTCATATTTCTCAAGAGAAGGAGCAAGAGCACGCCTTAGCTAACAGGGCCCCACAGGGAACACTAGCCTTGCTCTGGGGGGTTGAAGTGAGCAGGGGAAAGGCCCAAGCCTTGCTGGAATTCTCCCAGCAAATTAAGTAGTCAGTTCAATAGTCAGTTCAGGATTGACAGACTTGAATAATTTTACTGGGCCTTGGATCATCGTATTACCTGCTGTCTGGTCCTAGGAGGCTTAGGACAAGGGATATACTGGTTTGTTTCATGTGTTAAGCGTAGGGGCTTGGCCGGGCACCAGTGGCTCACATCTGTAATCCTAGCTACTCAAGAGGCTGAGATCTGAGGATCGAGGTTCAAAGCCAGCCTGGGCAGGAAAGTCCATGAGACTCTTATCTCCAATAAAACACTCAGAAAACTGGAAGTGGCTCTGTGGCTCAAGTGGTAGAGCGCTTGCCTTGAGCTGAAAAGCTCAGGGACGATGCCCAGGGCCAGAGTTCAAGCTCTACGACTAACCAAAATAAAAAGTTAGTTGGGCTCTGGATTTGTATGTGCGCATGTGTGTCTATCAGTCCTGCAACTTGAGCTCAGAGTCTTGGCGCTGTTCCTGACAGATTTGCTCAATGCTAGCATTGTACCACCTGAGCCACAGCTCCAGTTCCTTCTTTTTTCAGTGATTAATTGGTAGGTGAGAGTCTCACAGACTTTCCTGCCTGGGCTAGCTTTGAACTGAGAACCTCAGATCTCAAGCCTCCCAAGTAGGTAGGATGACAGTTACGAGCCACCAATACTTGGCTCAGTTGGTTTGTATTTGAGATAGGTGTTCTTGGATACAAGTCCAGTCCTTTTGGGGCCAGCAAGCTTTGGAAGGTGTCAAATCCAGAAAACAAAGAAGGGCTTTGTATCAAAGGCTTGCAGGGATGGTGATTGTACTACGCACATTGACAGATTGTCTTCCCTTTGTGCTGATGATTTTGTGTGTCCACCTGCAGTGTGGGAAAAGCTTATTTGTTTTGCATGCTAACACTTAGCATTTGCAGACATTTTAATTTTTGTCATACATTAGATGCATACCTTTTTTTCTTGTCAGTCATGGGGCTTGAACTCTGGGCCTGGGCGCTGTCCTTCAGCTCTTCAGCTCAAGGCCAGCACTCTACCACTTGAGCCACATTACCACTTCCAGTTTTCTGAGTGGTTTTTTGGAGATAAAAGTCTCACAGACTTTCCTGTCTGGGCTGGCTTTGAACCACGATCCTCATATCTCAGCCTCCTGAGTAGCTAGGATGATGGTGTGATGTAAACTATTTTTATTTTTTGTGTCATCAGCCACGGGGCTTGAATTCAGGGCCAGCTCTTTTGCTCAAGGCTAGCTTCTGGTTTCCTGGGGGCCATGAGTTTGCAGGGAAGCCTGGGCGTGGTCTGTGTGCAGGGTGCAGCCGCGGCTGGCTGCTGCTCCACGGTGGGAGCGTGTGCCACGTTTCCTGTCCGTGCAGTTCTGCGGGGCCGTGGGTGCTGCCATTTCCTCCCAGTTGTATTTTTTTTTTGAGGGGGAGTCCAGTCGTGGGGCCTGAACTCTGGGCCTGGGCGCTGTCCCTCAGCTCTTTTTTCTTATGTGGTGCTGAGGAATCAAACCCAGGGCCTCAGGCATGCAAGGCAAGCACTCTACCACTGAGCCACCTGCCCAGCCCCCCAGCCTTTTTTAGATTAGTGGAGATAATGATTCTCACAGACTTTCCTGTCCCGGCTTTGAGCTGTGGTTCTCTGATCTCAGCCACGAATAGCTAGGATTATGCTTGTGAGCCACTAATGACCAGCTCTGACCATTTCTACCCCACAGGATTTTAGCTTATGGGACTGAGTGCAGGGCTTGGTGCTTATATTTTCAGGAGATAAGGAGCTCCAGCTTTGGTCAGGAGGCTGAGAAGAGCCAGGGGAAGGCCACAGAGTGCATTAGCAACGAGCAATTCCAGAGGAAGAGTGGCTGGACTGGGCATAGAGATGTCTGCTTTGAAGAAATCCAGCATGTCACCTGGCCCGTGGGACTGGGCAGGTACTGGCGTGGAGGTTTGGGGCCAGCTCACTGCACCTGTAGATGCAGAGTTGGAGGTTTTGGATATGAGCCATGTCCTGTGCTCCTGGCCAGGCCCTTTACAAAAGAACTGGCCCTGGGAAGGGGCGGTCACTCCTGAGCCAACAATATTTAATGTGGATGTAGGCTTTAATAACGTGACAGTGTTCTTACACACCTCCAGCAATGTATGAATCTTGCTCTGTGTGCATCCAACACAAGGTACCTTCAGTGTGTACTTTCTCTGGTGTGTGTGTACACACAAGCCTGTGTGTCAATCCTGGAGTTTTGAATTTAAGTCTGGGTACTGTCCCTGAACTTTTGTGCTCAAGGCTAGTGTTCTACCATCTGAGCCACAACTCCACTTTGGCTTTTTGCTGGCTAAGTGGAGATAAGTCTTATGGACTTCCTTGGCAGGGCTGGCTTCTAACCATGATCCTTAGATCTCAGCCTCATGAGTAGCTGGGATTACAGGCGTGAGCCACCAGTGTCCAGTTTAAGATCTTTGAGATCAGAAGGATTAACGTTTGAGGCCAGCTCAACCAGGAAAGTTCAGGAGCCCCCTTCTTCTCAGAGACCTGGATACACTGTGGAGTTCCCACCATGGCAGGGAGAAAATCTTCCTCTAGGCAGATAGCAGCCGAGGTGTATGCCCAGTTACTCTAGGCAGATAGCAGCCGAGGTGTATGCCCAGTTAGGAAGTGAGACCATATCTCAAAAACAGTGGTGGATCACCTTTCTGGCAAGTACTACACACACAAAAGAGAAATTTGTAGTGTTGGGGACCAAACTCAAAGCCTTGTGCAGAGGATGCATGCAAGTGGTTTGACCTCTCCAGCCCATTCCCAGCTCAAGTGCATTTTTCTTTGGCATAAATGTAATGTGGCTCTCTTGTGAGCTGGTCCACTGCTATCAACCGGCTATACACTGACTCTGAAAATGTCTGCAAAGTCCTATATGCCTCGCTCTGTCCTTGCATTCATTCATCAGCACATTATTGTCTGATTTTGTTTGTGAAGAGGATTTTCTGCACTGGAAGGACATTTTCATTCTTAATTATTCCCCAATGTGTGTCAAAGAAATTCCCCCTTTAAAATCAAAGAGCATGCCACTGTGGAGGCACATGAGGGAGGCAGGAAGATTGAGGCTGGCTTTAGCCACACGGCAGAACACTGCTGCCAACACCTGGAGCCTCTATGTCTTGGGGAAACATATAAAAACATCCAGAAAGTAGACACTGAGTTGACCATTATTGGCATGAAAAATTTTACTACTGCCAAGCAAACCTATTTCTCAAAAGATAACTATGTTTTGTTTTGTTCCTTCACTTTCTTGGTATTGAATCAGAGGCCTTGTGCATCGAGGCAAGCACTCCAATATGGAGCAGCACCCGGCTCCTTGTGTTTTGGACTCAAGGTCTCACTGTACAGCCCTGGCTGGACTTGAACTTAAGAACCTCTTGCCCTCAACCTCCTGAGTGCTGGGATTACAGTTATGCACCACCACTCCCAGCTGACAGTGCCACTTAAAATGTGCATGTTATGAATTGACTTGTGCATAAGCTATTGAGCATGGCAGCCTTTGCACTGCTGGGTGAGGCGACAGCGTGGTGAGTGCCGGGAGGCGTGCAAGCCTTGCTGGCCTTCCCTGCTCACAGGAGCTTGCGTGTCTGCGTTTCAGGTGGTGTTTAGTGACATGGCTAGGCTCTGCTCAGAGGAATTTATACAAGGATGCAGGGGTCGAGTTAGGAGAGCCTGGTCACTAGGGCAGGGCGTACCCCCTTGCGCTAGAGGGAGGGAGATCTTCTTCCTAAGTACATGGCCCCCCTTCGGTCTCCGGCCTGGAGCTCACCTTTTCAAACAGGGTCTGCATGCTTGTGTTAGCAGGCCAAAAGCCTTATGCGATCACTCTGCTGGAAGATGGAAAAGAACCCCGGATGGAGAAAAAGCTGTCAGAAGGGATGAGTCAGGTCAAGGAAGTCTTTGTCAGATGATGGCTGCACTCTGAGCAATAAAGCTCCTGAGTTCAAAGCCCCCTACCACCAGCTTACACAGTGCAGAGGCCTTTTCAGTGTACTGTATGTCAGAGATCCCAGACGTAACTTAAATGAAGGACTCATTGGCTTAGATTTTAGGGTTTAGTTGACAGTGCTGGGTGAACCCATGCCTTGCACACACAGGCCTTCTACACTACTAAGCTCGTTAGTGATTTGGACTTCAAAGCCACCGTTCTACCACTCATGCTTGTTCATCAGAGTTAGAGGATTTTTATCATGGGGGGCAAGTCTAATCTCTATCCAAAATAAAATGAGCCACTGTTGGTTGGCTCAAATGATAGACTGCCAGCCCTGAGCACAAAAGCTCAGGGACAGTGCCCAGGCCCAGAGTTCAAGCCCCAGAATTGGTACACCCCCGCCTCCATTCCCACCAATAACATTGTTTTTCTATATCCATATCAGAAAATTGATTTACTGATGGTCTTATGCTAGGAAAAGTTGTCACCTCTAGACAGAGTTTTGTAATCATCTTGGATCATCTGTCCACATAAATGTTAGATGAAATAAATGTATTACAGTATTTCCATAAAGGCCAGTCCATTGCCCTACCATTTCACATAATTAAAAAGCCTTCATCTAGGATGTAGCTCAGTGACAAAGTGCTTGCTTAGCAAGTGCAACGTCCTGGGTTCCAACCCTGGCACCAACCTCCCCACCCCCAAGGGGGAAAAAACCCTAAACAAAAGCCTTCATCTCTGAGCCCTTGGGAGCGTCTGCTTCCTGAGTTCTGGGTCCTGGGTGTTACCCTGGCACCCTCGAGATCAGGTACAGGGTGGAGCAGGCTGAGGTAACTGTGATGAACTGGACACGGTGCGGGCTGAGCTCCCGCCGTCCCAGCCCCGTCCGTGCGCTGTTGCGGGAAGTGTGGGTCGTGTCCACCTGGTTCTCTTCCCGATCAAGTCTTTTCACGCAGAGGAGCCAGTCACTGCGGTGCCGCCCGCCCGTGTCTTTCAGGCTGGGAACCGATGGGGAGGGAGGAGTGACCGGCACAGCCCAGCGCAGGGGGAGATGGGGGGGCTCCCTGTGACCAGGACTGAGCCAGGGCGGCGAGGATGGCTCAGTGAGGGGGGGGGGAAGGGGGGGAGGAGGGAGGGCAGGGTGCTGGGGTGGAGGGGGCGGACCTGGGAGGGGGGGGGGGGGGTGGAAGGCCGCCTCCGAGCTCCGATCCGAGCTCTTCCCAGCAAATGTTCACGGGTCCCGCAAGTGTTTGCTGCAAATAAACGCTGGCCTGAAAGTCACTGTGTTGGTGAAAGCCTCGCTGTCGTCAGCGGTGGGGTCTGGGCGCTTCCCTCAGCCCTTCAGCTCAAGGCCGCGTGCTACCTGAGCCACGGCGCCGCTTCTGGCTTTGGTGGTCAATGGGGCTGGCTTCGAACCTTGATCCTCAGATCTCAGCCTCCTGAGGAGCTCCATGCCAGGCGTGGGCCCCGGCGCCGGCTGTGAAGCCAGGCAAGCCCAGAGACGCACGGAGCCAGTGCCGGGCCCGCGGTTGCTTTGCCATGGTCCACGCTTGCCTCACGCGGGTCCTGGCCCGGCCGTGGGGGGTCCGTCCTGACACCCCCCAGTTTGGGCGGGCCCTGCTCCTGCCCGCGCCGCCTCTTCCACGGACCCCGCCCGCGAGCTGGCGCGGGGCAGGGACCCGCACCACACCTGGCCGCCGTCACTACCAGCGCTTCCCTTAACCCTGTGACGCGTGCTTCCCAGTACTTGGCCCACGCCGCTGCAAGCCCCACCTCCAGATGTTCCCCACAATAGACCCCAGTCCATGCACTGGGAAGCATGCATGAGGCCCTGGGTTCGATTCCTCAGCACCACATAAGCAAAAAGAAAAAAGCTGGAAGTGGCGCTGTGGCTCAAGTGGTAGAGTGCTAGCCTTGAGCTGAAGAGCTGAGGGACAGTGCCCAGGCCCAGAGTTCAGGCCCCACGACTGGACACCCCCCCAAAAAAAATTAAAATTAAACCCCAGTCCGCCCTGAGCCGCCTGTCTGGTCTCTGAGCCTTTTGGGGCATAACATGTGTCATTGGTATTTTCTGCAGTGCTGGGGATTGAACTCATGACCTGGTGCATGCAAGGAGAAACCTGCCCAGTCATCACTGTCACTCTTGTCTACTTGCTGTTCTTTGTCTACAGGGAGAGGCCCTGTGAAGTACCTCCATCTCCTTCCAAAAACTCTTCAGGAATGAGCAGTGGCTTAGGCCTGTGGTCCTAGTTAGGCAGAAGGCTATGATCTGAGGATTACAGTTCAAAGCCAGCCTGGGCAGGAAAGTCCATGAGACTCCTATCTTCAATTAACCACTAAAAAGACTGAAGTACACTGTGGCTCAAATAGCACAGCACCAGCCTTGAGTAAAAAAAAAAATAAGAAAGACATGGCATCTAGGTCCTAAGTACAATGCCCAGTACCAGCACAAAGAAAAAGAAAAAGAAAATCCCTCTTCACATGAGGCCAGGACACCAGGCTGCCCACCTACATGGATCCCAGCCAGAGCCCTTCGTGTCGGTCGTGGGGCTTGAACTCTGGGCCCGGGCGCTGTCCCTCAGCTCTTCAGCTCAAGGCTAGCTCTCTACCAGTTGAGCCACAGCACTACTTCTGGTTTTCTGGTGGTTACTTGGAGATAAGAGTCTCAGGGACTTTCCTTGCCCAGGCTGGTAAGGAATGGTGATCCTCAGATCTCAGCCTCCTGAGTAGCTCGGACTACAGGAGTGAGCCACCAGCACCCAGCTCAGCCCAGAGCCCTAACAGCTGGCCAGAGCCCATGACACTGTGTGCACCAGCCTGTGCTGAAAGTGGCCAAATACAAAGTCCCATCCAGAGAACCATACCCCACCATCACTTAATACACTGCTGAACCCCAACAGTCCCTGAACCCAAACGCATACATCACAACAAAAGAGTACAAAAGCCATGACAATCAAGACAACATGCCAAATTCAAAAGCCAGCAACAATCCAGGCAACAACCCTAGAAAGAGCAAAGAAGAGATGGAGGATAAACTGACCATTAAAGCAATGATGAGAGAATTAGCCAATAAAATAAAAAGGGAGATCCAAAACCCAATATAAGGAGGAAATGACCAAGAATATTACAGGCTGTCCAAAAAGAGATAGAAGCACTTACACATGTCATTAAAAGATGAAGTTGGCCAGGTGCTGGTGGCTCGTGCCTGTAATCCTAGCTACTCAGGAGGCTGAGATCAGGATTCAAAGCCAGCCCAGGCACATGAGACTCTTTTATCTCTAAGCAACCACCAGAAAACTGGAAGTGGCGCGGTGGCTCAAGTGGTAGAGCATTCGCCTTGAACTGAAGAGCTCAAGGATAGCACCCAGATCCCCAAAGTTCAAGCCCTAGGACAAAAAAAAAAAAATCAGACCAAGTTAACACTCTGAGAACTGACTTCAACAAAGAGTTGTTTACTTATTGCAAGCCACAGTTGAAACCTTAAGCAACAGAGTAAGTGAAACAGAAATAGGAGTGAAGGATAGCCAGCTGTGGTGGCTCATGCTGGTAGTCAACGAAGATGATGACGCAGGAAGATCACAAGTTCGAGACCAGCCTAGGCTACACCCCCCCCCAAAAAAAAGAGTGGAGGGTAAAACAGAAGAATTAGAAGAAAAAAAATCAAAGGCATGGGGAAACAACAACAACAACAAAAACCCAGAACATATCAAAGGAAAATTCAAAACTAAATTCAGTGAAAAAATCAAATCTACAGTCAGGAAGGCCAGGCAGAAATCAAAACTCAGGGCCTTGAAAACCCATTCAAAAAAGCAATAACAGGAAACATACCCATCTCAAGAGAGCAAGTAGCACCCACCTGACAGGCATACAGAATTCCTAGTAGACAGGATCCAAGAAGACAGACTGCTACACACATTGTCATGAGAACTCTAGACTTATAAAACAAGGAATTAATTATATAAGTCAAGTAAAATAAAAGAAGGAACTATACTATAGCAGAAAGATGAAAATTACTGCAGATCTCCCCACAGAAACAGTGAATGCAAGGAGAGCCAGGAGACATGTAACTCAAACCCTGGAGATGAACAACTGCCAACCCTAACTGGTACCCACGGGCGCTATCTTCCACAATGGCAAAACTAAAACCTTCCCCGACAAACAAAAACTAAAGGGATTCATGAACACTAAACCCTGCACTACAAAGGATATTTAAAACAAAAAACAAGGTCCAACCATTTGTTGTTTCCAAGACAGTCATGTCACACTGATAAACAAATTCCCAGTGAAAGGATGAGAAAAAAATCTTTCATGCAAATGTATCTTTCAGCACTGGAGTAGCCATATGGAATCTGATAGACTTCTCACTAAAATCAGTAGAAAGACTAGGAAGGTCATTGCATATTAATAGAGGGAATGATCCCTGAAAAGGAAATCACAGTGGTTAATATTTATGCACCAAACAGTGGATCAACTAAATACATTAAACAAACACTTGTGGACTCACTGAATACGACAGACCAAAACACAATAATGGAGATTTTAACACTCCACTCTCACCAAAGGACAGGTCAACCAAACCAAAGGGGGCTTGAACTCAGGACCTGTGTTTTTATGCTCCAGGCTAGAGCTCTACGCCATGAGCCAACCTGGGCTGTATGTGTGGACACAACTAAGCCAGAGTTATACAGCAATAATATGAAGAGTACACCACACCAAAATGCTATAGGTACTTTTATTATAAAGTATAGCAATTATAAATGTACGAGAAACATGTTAATCACAAGCTGTTTTTAAGAGAAAGTCAACATTAGAAAGTTGTGTATAGCTAGGCGCTGGTGGCTCATGCCTGTCATCCTAGCTACTCAGGAGGCTGAGATCTGAGGATCTCGGTTCAAAGCCAGCCCTAGCAGGAAAGTCTGTGAGACTCTGATCTCCAATAAACCACTCAGAAAACCAGAAGTGGCACGGTGGCTCAAGTGGTAGAGCACTCCCCTTGAGCTGAAGAGCTGAGAGACAGTGCTCAAGCCCAGAGTTCAAGCCCAACTGACCAAAAAGAGAAAGTTTGTGAGGTTGGGCGCCGGTGGCTCATGCCTATAATCCTAAGCTACCCAGGAGGCTGAGATCTGAGGATCTCGGTTCAAAGCCAGCCCGGCCATGAAAGTCCGTGAGACACCTATCTCCAATAAACCACTAGAAAACCAGAAGTGGCACTGTGGCTCAAGCGGTAGAGCGCTAGCCTTGAGCTGAAGAGCACAGGGACAGCTCCCAAGCCCAGAGTTCAAGCCCCACAACTGACCAAAAAAAAAAAAAGTTTGTGTACTGACTGATTTAGGAAAATGTTTGGTGCAGAGGCCAAGAACCTGGCACAAACACAGCACCTGCAAGATGCCCGGAATGCCCACAAATGGAAGTGTATTGTGTACCCCACGACTCCAGCCTGCTCCTCGCATACTTTATGCTCTCCACAGGTACAAATGAGCATGTTTAGGAGCAAAGACTACTTGAATGGGTCAGTCTCCTGGCTGGCTGGCTGGTAGCTCCCAGCCTTTTCACTGCTCATCTCCTTGAACCACAGGGAGACTTAGGGGATCATTTTCAACCTGTCCTTTGAATTTCACCTTCTACCAACATTGCTTATTGAAAATACCCAAATTAGATGGGGAGAATAAACAAAAGGCAATTTGTTGCTGACAGCATCGCAGCCACTGGGCTTCTTACCTCGGAGGTTCCACCTTAGGATCAAGGTTAGGTTTGGAGCCAGGTGCAGGTGGCTCACACCTGTAATCCTACCTACTCAGGAAGCTGAAATCAGAAGATCAAGGTTTGAAGCAGCCAGCCAGGACAGGAAAGTGTATGAGACTCTTCAAAAACACGACCAAAGGCCTGGGAAGGTGGCTCAGTGATAGAGTGCTTGCCTTGCATGCATGAGGCCCTGGGTTCGATTCCTCAGCACCACATAAGCAGAAAAAGCAGGAAGTGGAGCTGTGGCTCAAGTGGTAGAGCACTAGCCTTGAGCTGAAGAGCTGAGGGACAGCACCCAAGCCCAGAGTTCAGGCCCCAAGACTGACCAAAAAAAAAAAAGGCAGCAGTGGAGCTGTGGTTCAAGTGGTAATGCACCAGCCTTGAGCACAACAGCTCAGGCAGAGGCACGGCGTTGAGGCTTGGCACACAAGGTCTGGGTGGGCAGAAGCAATTCTCAGGACCGCACACAGCCCAAGTCCTGGCAACCCCGCTGGAGACTGCAGCGATGGCGGGCGGCATCTACACCACACTGTGAGTTGTGCAGTGGTGCCTGAAGGACGTGCTGTGCCCCAAGGCCTTGCCGCAGTCCCCGCACTGGAAGGGCTTCTCCCCGGTGTGCGTGCGCACGTGCCGCTGCAGGGCAAAGTTGTCGCTGAAGGCCTTGCCGCAGTCCCGGCACACGAAGGGCTTCTCGCCGGTGTGCGTCCTGCGGTGGCGGAGGAAGTTGGCGTTCTGGGTGAAGGCCTTGCCGCAGTCCCCGCACACAAAGGGCTTCTCGCCGGTGTGCACGCGCATGTGGCGCACGAAGGATGAGGAGTAGAAGAAGGCCTTGGCGCAGTGGTGGCACTGCAGCGGCCGCACGCCGCTGTGGCTGCGGTGGTGGCGGATGAGCACGGACTGGTGGGCGAAGGCTTTCCCGCACTGGCCGCAGGAGAACGGCTTCTCGCCGGTGTGCACGCGCAGGTGCTGCACCAACGCGGCGCTGGCGCTGAAGGCCTTGCCGCAGTGCGGGCAGGCGTAGGGCTTCTCGCCTGTGTGCGTTCGCCGGTGACGGAGGAAGGTGGAGCACTGCGTGAAGGCCTTGCCGCACTGGCCGCACACGTAGGGCTTCTCGCCCGTGTGGATGCGCAGGTGCTGCGCCAGCGAGGAGTTGTCGCAGAAGGCCTTGCCACAGACCCCGCACACGAAGGGCTTGCGGCCCGTGTGCGTGCGGTGGTGCTGGGCGAAGGCCGAGCGCTGGGCGAAGGCCCGGCCGCACAGCCCGCACGCGTACGGCTTCTCCCCGGTGTGCGTGCGCTGGTGCCGGGCGAAGGCCGAGCGCTGGGCGAAGGCCCGGCCGCACTGTCCGCACGCGAATGGCGGCGGGCCTGCGTGCGCCCGTGCGTGCTGCGCGAACGAGGAGCGGTAGGAGAAGGACTTCCCGCACTCCCCGCACGGGAAGGGCTTGGCCCCACCGTGCGTCATGCAGTGCTGTGCGAAGGAGGAGCGGTGGGTGAAGGCCTTGCCGCAGTCACCGCACACGTACGGCCGCTCCCCGGTGTGCACGCGCCGGTGTTCTGTGAGGTGGCAGCGCCGCGTGAAGCCCTTCCCGCACTCTGGGCACCGGTGGGGCCGCCCCGCAGAGGCCTGAACGGGATCTGGCCCGCAGTCCCCAGGCTTGGCTCCCGCACAGATTTGGGGATGCCCCGCCAGCGGCCACGTCGTACTCAAGCACTCCATATCCACCCCACACCATTCTGTGGGCGGGGAGGCAGGCGGGTGGAGGCCGTGGGGCAGGGGAGGGCTGCAGGGCTCCGGTGGTGGCGTCCCGCGCCGGTCCAGCGGCTGCGACGGCAGTCCGAGGAGCCGGGGCTGCGCGGGGAGGGCTGGCAGGGGCGTGCCGGGCGTGGGGGGCGCCAGTCTCACCTGGTCTCCTGGAGGGAATGCAGCGTATATGCCGTTAGTGAGGCTGGGCTCCTCCCCGAGCCCGTGCACTGCGCCCCCGGACCGCTCAGTCTCACAGAAAGTCTCACAGACTTTCTTGCCCGGTCTGGCTCTGAACTGTGCCCCTCAGATCTCAGCCTCTTGAGCAGCCAAGATTGCAGGTACGAGCCCACAGCTTTAGTTAGAAATATGTCAGCATCACAAAGGCAAGTGAGGATAAGCACATCAAATAACTAAGTACACTAACCTAGAGAGCTGGGGCTGGGAAGGTGGCTCAGTGGTAGAGCGCTTGCCTTGCAAGCATGAGGCCCTGGGTTTGATTCCTCAATACCACATACACAGAAAATGCCGGAAGTGGCGCTGAGGCTCAAGTGGTAGAACAAAAAAGAAGCTCAGGGGCGGTGCCCAGGCCAAGTGCAAGAGCCAGGACTGGCAAAAAAAATAAAATAAAAAATAATAAGCTAGAGAGCTCTATCAGAGATAATGGGAGGAGGGAGAGGCAATGGAGTGATCAGCACTAGGATTCTGGGTACAATGGAGTTGGACTATGAAGGGCTTCTCCTAGCTGGTTTTTGGCCTTCTCCACTAACTAAAGGAACTATTAGTTGAAAATGAGAGGGAGGAAGCAGGCAGATCTCCAAGGCTACGTTAAGACCACAATGGGACAAGGAACTGTCCTTTCTTTTGCCTCAGGTTCCTACCTCCAGCTGAACCACATTCTGAAGTCCTTTTGTATCAAGTGGGTAACTCCCATGTACTCTGCATCCACTCTGTGCCTTTTTCCATGTCCAGTTGCAATTGACCTAGCTACCACATCTTACTCCTTTGTCCAAAGCATCCTCTTCTTGGAAAACCACCAATTTTGGGCAGATCTTGCTACCTAGACTCTGTGGCAATTTGGAACAACATTGTCAGGCTGAGGCTGTATGTGCAAGACACTTCACACAGTGCAAGCCCTGATGGAGACACAGGGATTATGAAGAAGAGCACTGACCATAATACCCTTAGGAAAGCAACCTCGGCCAGCCCTGCCTTGAAAGAGTGAATGGAAACAGGCTAGAGGTCCTCTAGATGGAAGGGAAGGGGCCTTACCCAGTGAGACCAGAAGCTGGTAGGTCTCAAGCATCACTTCCTGGTACAGGTTCCTCTGGCCCAGGTCCAGATGTTCCCATTCTTCCTCAGTGAAGGTCACAGCCAAATCTTCAAATGATATCGATGCCTGGAAACCCAAACAGAGCTGGTGGGATGGCTGTGCAGGTAATAGGTCAGATCTGAGCTTACTGCTTTGATACAGACAAGAAACGGGGACCGGAGGCCTGAACGAGGGAGCATCTTCTGAGCAATGCTCCTGAGGCTGGGCTTAGGACGGAGGCAGCTGGGACTGTCAACCCCATGAACACTGGTGAGGAATAGCCAGTAATAAGCTGGGGAGGGAGGAGAGAGGGATGACAAATGAGAGTAAAAACAAGTACAGCAGCAGTTGAGGCTCAGGGTCTGTCTGTGGCTTTGCATAATTGTGTTAAAAACAAAGGAAAGCCTCTAGGTTGGATAGATTTAAAGCTCCAGCCAATGTCGCCACATGTGTAGTCTTTGAGAAGTCTCGATTTCTTTGAGATTCATTTTCCAATCATAGCTCCTACTATGACAGACTTTAATTTCATAAATCAAAGAGAAAATGTTGCCAGGCACCTGTGGCTCATACCTGTAATCCTAACTACTCAGGAGGCTGAGATCTGAGGATGGAGGTTCAAAGCCATCCTGGGCAGTAAAGTCCATGAGACTCTTACCACCAATGAACAACCAGAAAACCAGAAATGGAGCCGTGGCTCAAAGCAGTATAGCACTAGCCTTGTGCAAAAGAACTCAGAAGCAGAGCCCAGGCCCTGGGTTCAAACCCCCACAACCAACCAAAAACAAAACAACAGCAGCAATAAGAAAATGTTCATTAAGCAGACTGCACAGCCTGCCTGTGTGTTTGTAAACTTTACGGATCATCCCGTAGCTTGTGACATACACGCTACCACCTTCTCCCCTGAGGATCGGAGACACCCCAGCTTCATGTATCTAACCCAAGAGGCAGGAATGGTCCTGGGTCCCTCTGGTCCGTGGTCTGTGGCTGAGAATCCTTTCCTGACACTACGATGAATCCCCAGAAACAGGGGCAGAAAGTTGTTCAATAATTTTACACTTAAATACATTTTTTTACACTCTTAAAAGTATTTAAAAATGGGAAGTGGCGCTGTGGCTCAAGTGGTAGAGCGCTAGCCTTGCGCTGAAGAGCTGAGGGACAGGCCCAGGCCCGAGCCGTATCCCCACGGTCCCCTCCGTCAGTCCCTCCGCCTCTCCTGAGGGCCACAGGTAGCAGGGGTCGGGGCAGCCAGTGAGCGTGCGGAGCACTCGCTAACGGGGAGCCCCCTTCGGCGTCTGCACCTGGACTTGAGGGCGCTTAGGCTGGGACCCTCGCCCCCCAAAGCCTCAGAACTGCGGGGAAGGCCGAGAACCCGCAGACCCCGCCCTCCCCCCACGCACGGCCGGGCCGCGGCGCGCGCGGACCGAAGGCCCGACACTCACCAGGGCCAGAGCCGCCATGGCACCGCCGGGCTCGGCCTGCAGCTTCGGCTTCCGGGCGGCGGGAGCACGAGAGGGTGACAGCGACGACTGTCCCCCCCACCCCCCCGCTTCTCCGTCCTCCTCTCCTGAGTTTGGAAAGGCCTAGAGAGCGGCAGCTGAGGAGAGACTCGGCGCCAACTCAGAGGACAGTCACAGCCAAATGACGTCTCCGGCACAGCGCCGGAAGCTCCACCCACACGGCCTCAGGAGTCTTCGGCAACGCGTGATTGGCAGAGACTGCTTCTCTGTAGCAATGCCTCCTGGGAAGTGTAGTTTCGGACCTGAACCCGAGCGCCACCTAAACAAATTTCCGGTTTCCTGCTAAACGGCCTCTTAAAAAGTTACTAGGGGAGGGCGTGGCTTCGCGTCTGTCTGCAGGCAAAGGCCAAACTTCTCTGAAGGCTTTGTGGTTGGGTGATGAGGATGTGAAGATGGCGGTTCAAAGCCAGCCCCAGCAGGAAAGTCCTTGGCATTCTATCTCCAATTAACCGCCAAAAAGACATAAGTGGAGCTGCGGCTCAAGTGGAGTGCCAGCCTTGAGCAACAAAGCTCAGGGGCAGTGCTGAGCTCAAGCCCCAGCATGGACAGATGGGAACAGACGATATACACATGGACACACACACACACACACACACACACAAACACTATTCTTTAAGGGCCTTTTTCTTCTTGTTGCAAATCTTGTCTGAAATGTACACCATCACGAATACCTATATCAATCTAGGGCCTGTTTTCACTGTTCAGCAGTGCAGGTCCAGCTGGTTTCCTGTAACCTCCCTCTTGGTCCATGAAGGACCCAATCCTGTTTCTGCAATGATTTCTGATCTTACCAGTGATTCAAACCCCAGAATCAGGGCTGGGAAGGTGCTAGCCTTGTATGCATGAGGCCCTGGGTTTGACTCCTTAGCACCACATAAGCAGAAAAAGCCAGAAGTGGTGCTGTGGCTCAAGTGGTAGAGCACTAGCATTGAGCTGAAGAGCTGAGGGACAGCGCCCAGGCCCAGAGTTCAGGCCCCATGACCAAAAAAAACCAAACCAAAACAAACCATATATCATATGTATGCTCCCACACAGACCCAGACCCGTAAAAGCCAAAACCATGGGAAGAGGGTCTCAGGAACCAAAGAGTAATGTTGGATCTGAGAACAGGAAACAAGGAGACTTCCAAAGGGGTCAGTAATACTGTCCAGCATTCTTCAAAGAAGCTTAATGCTCTAAGAATGTCCATCCGGTCCTTTTCTTAACAGTCACAATTGTCAAAGACAAAACTACAACAAACTATGTCAAGAAACTCAGTTGAATTTTATTTATGATTCAAAAATCAGGGAAAGCCAGGCATGATGACTTATGCCTATAATCCTAGCCAATCAGGGGGTTGAGATCTGAGGATCATGGTTTGAAACCAGCCCAGGCGGAAAAGTTGTGACTCTTTTCTCCAATAAACTACTCAGAAAAAGGTGAAAGTAGTGCTGTGGCTTTAGTGGTTAGAGCGCTAGCTTGAGCACAAAGGTCAGGGACAGAGAAGCTCCAGGACCAGCCCCCCAAAAAACAAAAAAACAGGAAAAACTCCATTCTACAAAACAGAATGAGAGCTCCCACTAGTTAAGAGCATAGATTTTGGAAAATGGAACAGTAGAAAATACAACAGTTAGAAAACACTTGATGGAGTGACATCACATGACTGCAGTTATTATTGTTACAAGACTGAAACCAAAGGGGGATTTCTGAATTATGATGATGGAGGTAGTCTGGAATCTTCTATTTCCAGGGAGAAATGGGTCCTTTTTTGGATTCATCTGTTTCTTTGTAGCTCCACTTTGACTATGTAGCACTTAGCATGGCAACAGTCCATTTTGGTTTGGTATTATCTGCTGGTGCTAGTGAAGGAGCTCAGTCCCAAAGAATGACTTAAAGCTAGGCATTGGTGGTGCAGACCATAATCCTAGCTACTCAGAAGGTGGAGATCTGAGGGTCACGGTTCGAAGCCAGTCCAGGCAGGAAAGTCCATGAGACTCTTATCTCCAATTAATGACTCAAAAAAGCTGGAAGTGCTGCTGTGACTCAAGTCAAAGAGTGTTTGCCTTGAGCAAAAGAAGCTCAGGGACAGGGCTGGGAAGGTGGCTCAGTGGTAGAGCGCTTGCCTTGCATGCTTGAGGCCCTGGGTTCGATTCCTCAGCACCACATAAGCAAAAAAGAAAAAAGCTGGAAGTGGCGCTGTGACTCAAGTGGTAGAGCGTTAGCCTTGAGCTGAAGAGCTGAGGGACAGTGCCCAGGCCCAGAGTTCAGGCCCTATGACCGGACCCAAAAAAACAAACAAACAAAAAAGAAGCTCAGGGACAGTGTCCAGGCCCCAGGACCAGCAAAACAAAACAAAATAATAACCAAAAATAATGACAATTTTAATTTTGTTTCTCTTTGCTACAGAAACCCTACATTAAAGGCAAACACAACCAATGACCTACAGCCCTAGCCCAAACACTGTACAAATTGCTAGTAGATGATTCCTACATTCCAAGGTCTTGTAATTAGGATTTCAATGTAAGATTTATAGGGGAATGTGGTCCATTCCGTAAGAGATAAACAGAGCTAGGTGCTGGTGGCTTACACCTGAAATCCTAGCTAGTGAGGAGGCTGAGATCTGAAGATCACGGTTCAAAGCTAACCTGGGCAGGAAAGTCTATGAGACTCTTATTTCTGATGAACCGCCAAAAAGCCAGAAGTGGAGGTATAGCTCAAATTCTAGAGCACAAGCCTTTAGCAAAATAGCTAAGGTACAATGTTCAGGCCCTAAGTTCAAGCCCCAGGTTGAGAAAAAAAAATCTGGAAAATTCAAAAATTTATGAAAATTAAACCAAATACTAAACGTTTAATAAGAGAAATCACAAATGAGATTATAAAACATTGAGAGATGAAATAAAAGGGAAACAATGTACCACCAAACTTAGGGGGCAAGAGCATAAACAGTGCCAAGGGGGGGGGAGGGTTGCTAGTTATAAAATTTACATTAAAAAATAAGGCCTGACCCAGGAGCCAGTGGCTCACGCCTGTTATCCTAGCTACTCAGGAGGCTGAGATCTGAGGATCATGGTTCAAAGGCAGCCTGGGCAGGGAAGTCCATGAGACTCATCTCCAAATAACCACCAGAAAACCGGAAGTGGCGTTCTGGCTAGCCTTGAGCTGAGGAGCTCAAGGACAGCACCCAGGCCCAGTATTCAAGCCCCATGACTGACAAAATAAAAATAAAAATTTTAATTAAAAATAAGGCCTGAGCAGGATGCAGGTGATTCACACCTGTCCTCAAGAGACTGGGATCTGAGAACTGCCATTGTGCCTGAAAGCCAGACTGAACAGGAAAGTCTGTGAGCCTCTCCAATTAAACAGCAAAAAGCTGAAAATGGCCAGGCACTGGTGGCTCTCGCCTGGAATCCAAGCTAATCAGGAGGTTGAGAGATGAGGATCACCATTTGAAGCCAGCCCAAGCAAGAAAGTCCATGAGACTCTACTCTCCAATAAACCACCAGAAAACCAGAAGTAGAGCTATGCCTCCAAGTGGTTGAGCGCTAGCCTCGGGCAAAAGAACTCAGGGACAGTGCTCAGGCCCTGAGTTCAAGGCCCAGAATGAGCACCAAAAAAACAAACAACAAACAAAAACGATGGAGAAAGATACACTAATTTTTAGAGCTATTACCCTTCTTACCCCTATTAGCCCTAATAACCAGAGGGAGCCACTTGTGTCCACTGATACATGAATAAACCAACAAGCCTTGGAATAAGCAATGGAATTCTATACAGACTTGAAAAGAAATCCTGACACAGTGAGCCCAAAAAGGAATGAACCACACAAACACGCAGCACGGAGATTCTCGAGATAACCACGGCTTTCACACATAAACATACTCTCTGGTTGAAATCTGAACTAACCTAAAAATGTTAATGTAAATGAAACAACAACAAAAAAGACAATTAAAAAGTATTTACATACAAAACAAACCAGGTCAGTTGGTCAGCGGTGGCTCACGCTGGTCACCCTAGCTACTCCAAAGGCTGAGATCTGAGGATCGTCATTCAAAGCCAGTCAGGACAGGAAAGTCCAGGAGACTTTTTTTTTTTTGGTCAGTCCTGAGGCTTGAACTCAGGGCCTAAGTGTTCTGAGTGCCACTTCCCCATGAGACTCTCCAATGAACCAGCAGAAGACCAGAAGTGGAACTGTGGCTCAGAGTGGTAAGCACTAGCTTGAGCAAAAGAGCTCAGGGACAGCGCCTGGGTCCTGAATTCAAGCCCAGGATTGGTGCTCATGTGTGTGCGTGTGTGCAACACACACACATACAACACCAAAAAAAAAGGGATTAAGTACCTTATTACTCCAATTGTATACAATTCTAAGGAAGGCAAATAAATCCACAGTGAAAAATACTTAAACCAATGGCTTCCCTGGGCTGTGCTTATTGGTTTCTAGGGAAGCCTGAGGAAGGCACGGAAGGATTAATAAGGGGCATGAGGTAGCTTGTTTTTTGTTTTTAGCAGGCATTGATCCTTGAACTCAGAGCCTGGGTCTTTCCCTTAGCTTTTTCCTCCCAAGTTAGCCCTCTACCACTTGAACCACAGCTCCACTTCCATCTTTCTGATGACGACTGATTAGAGATGAGTCTCACAAACTTCCCTGCCCAGGATGGCTTTTTTTTTT
>NW_012267308.1:3577354-3598244 GCF_000151885.1 Dipodomys ordii
GGGGGGAGGGAGGGAGGGAGGGAGGGAAAAAGGAAAGAAAGGAGGAAATTATCACCAGGTGCTGTTGGCTCACATCTGTAATCCTAACTGCTTAGGAGACTGAGATCTGAGAATCGTGGTTTGAGGCCAGCCTGGGCAGGAAAAGTCCTTAAGACTCTTATCTTCAAGAAACCACTCAGACAACTGGAAGTGACAAATGTAGCTCAAGTGGTAGAGCACTAGCCTTGAGCGGAAGAACTCAGGGACAGTGCCCAGGCCAAGTTCAAGCCCCACGACCAACCAAAACAATAAACCATTCAAAAAAAAAAAAAAAAGCTGGAAGTAGCACTGTGGCTCAAGCAGTAGAGCACTAGCCAGGAGAAAAAGAATGCTAGGGACAGCACCAAGGCCTTGAATTTAAGCCCCAGGACTGGAACCAAAAAAAAAAAAGAGGTGTCTGTTTTCCGTGGCATGCTGTATGAAAGAGGCAGTGGAGTCAGGTGATTGGAAGGTGGATAAAACCCAATAATGTGCTTGGAAGAGGGAAAACCTTCTCTGCAATCTGCCAGCAGATCCCAGTCAGGTTTCCGGTCAGAGCGGGGTTACTTCCACAGATAAACCAGCCACAGGGGAGAAGCTGCATAGCCTCAAGCAATCCACGATTTCCTTCAGGAGCTCACAAGGCAGGAAAGAGGTCTGCCTTTCCCAAATACCAGGGACGGGGCGACACTGCCAGGCCTGTCAGCAGGCACAGCTGAGATGGCTTCTGTCAACTGCAGTGACAAAACTCTAAGAAAATCTATGGTGACTGAGCTGGGAATGTGGCTTAGTGGTAGAGCGCTTGCCTACCATGCATGAAGCCCTCGGTTCCATTCCTCAGCACCACACACACAGAAAAAGCTGGAAGTGGTGCTGTGGCTCAAGTGGTAGAGTACTAGCCTTGAGCAAAAGCAGCTCAGGGATAGTGCCCAAGCCCTGAGTTCAAGCCCCAGAACTGGCAGGAAAAAAAAAAAACAACAACCCCTGCTGGGCACTGGTGGTATACACCTGTCATCCTAGCTACTCAGGGGGCTGAGATCTGAGGACCACAGTTCAAAGCCAGCCCAGGCAGAAAAGTCTGTGAGACTCTTATCTCCAATGAACCACCAGAAAATTGGAAGTGATGCTGTGGCTCAAAGTGGTAGAGTGCTAGCCTTGAGCTGAAGAGCTTAGAGACAGGATCCAGGCCCAGAGTTCAAGCCCCAAGACCACCACCACCAACAACATCAACAAAAAACAACAACAATGGTCAGAAGAGGCAACTTATAGCCAGGTGCTTGGTGGCTTACACCTATCATCCTAGTTACTCAGGAGAAGCTGAGATCTGAGGCTCATGGATCAAAGCAAGCCTAGGGCAGGGAAGTCCATGAGACTCTTATCTCCAACAAACCACCAAAAAGCCAGAAGTGGCACTATGGCTCAAGTGGTAAAGAGTGCTAGCCTTGTGCAAAAGAAAAAGCTCAGGGACAGCGCTCAGGTCCCAAGTTCAAGCCCCAGGAGAAAGAAAGACAGACAGACAGACAGACAGACGGACACACACACACACACACACACACAATGCATCTTAGGTTCTCAAAAGCTCCCGACATTTCTAACAGTCATTGGGCATTGTCCCACTGGGAATACTTGGAAGAGCAAGGTTCAACATCTGGCTGGCCATTTCCTTACCAAGGCCAGTCTCAGAGCTCCCCGGGGGTGGGGGTGGGGGTGGCGGTGGCGGTGGGGGTGGAGGTGGGGCTTGTGTTGACCTAGAAGGCAGCGCCCCCCCTGCCAATCTTTCTCTGGTGTGGATTTTCTGATGGCGAATCATAGTAGGCAGCTGGCTGAAGGCTTTGCCGCACTCCTTGCAATGGTAAGGCTTGTCGGGCTTGTGGATTTTCTGGTGTTGCCGGAGGTTGGACATCTGCCTGAAGGTCTTCCCGCACTCCCCGCACCGGTACGGCCGCTCCTCACTGTGCAGCCTCCGGTGGTTGTGCAGGCTGGAGCTCTGGTTGAAGAACTTGCCGCACTCGTTGCACTGAAAGGGCTTTTCTCCGGTGTGAAGCCGCCGGTGGCTGTTGAGGCTGGAAGTCTGGCTGAAGAATTTCCCACACTCGCTGCACTCGTAGGGCCGCTCTCCGGTGTGCACGCGGTGGTGTTTCATGAGATCCGAGCTCCGCGTGAACACCTTGCCACACTCACTGCACCCGAAAGTCCGGGTCCCCGTGTGGATTTTCTGGTGTTTCCTGAGGGCACCTCGCTGGCTGAAGAACATCCCGCATTCCCCGCATGCAAAAGGCAGCGGCGGCTGCTCACTGCTAGGAACTTGCTGGTGGGGAATGAGATCAAGATGGCTAAAGAACTCCCCGCGATCGGGACACTCAGAAGGGGCTTCTCTGCTGTGGACTTTCTGAGGGTTTGTGAGGCTGGAGTTCCAGCTGAAGGATTTCCCATAGGTGCTCCATTCACTAGTGTTTTCACTGCTGGAAACCATGTCCAGATGAATGAGGCTGGAGGGCTGGGAGAAGGAGCTTCCGTACTGGCGGCCATCGGAAGGGGGCGCTCTACCGTCAATGTTCTGGGATGGGAGACTGCTGGTGGCAGGGGGCAAGAATAGTCCAGACTTGATCCACTCCCATGGCCTTTCTTGGGTGTGGACTCTCATGTCCTGAATGGGGGTAGATTTGTCACTGAGAGTGTCCCCAAATTCACTGATCTGGTCATGCATCTGTATGGCGGGAGCTCGTGCTAGACCCTCCTTGGCCCAGGGAGTGATCTGAGGTGCCAGAAAACCTGTGGTAGCCATGAAATCCGCCACGAAGTCCCCTCTGATCTTCCTGTGTGCAAATGGCTTTTCTGATGGGGAACCTGTATCTGGCTTCATGAGGAAGGCCCTGCTCTCCTCCCCTCTCACACATGTGGCTGGATTTGGCTGGGCACCCTGCCCTAGGGGAGGGCATGCATGGAGCTCCAATCCTGTGTTATTCACCCCAACCTTCATCGGCTTCTGATTGGGAAGTGTGGCCTGGTAATGGCCCAGGTGGAAAGTGTCTTTCAGGGTCAGGCCACACAGGTAGGCTTTTCGGATACACAGAGCCATCTTGGGACTCCTCTGCTGTGAGGCTCCTTCTCCAGGAACGCTGTATCCAGAAAAATGCTGCCTACCCTCCGTGCCTTGGCAAAAATCTGCAAGCAGAT
Organism: Dipodomys ordii; assembly: GCF_000151885.1. Lineage (NCBI taxonomy): Eukaryota > Metazoa > Chordata > Mammalia > Rodentia > Heteromyidae > Dipodomys > Dipodomys ordii. Next base: position 3,580,550 of record NW_012267308.1, read on the forward strand.
GAAGGATGGTGAAGTTTACACAAACGTTAACGGAAAGACAAGAGCCCCATGACGCAGGCCTATGTGACCTCATGATCTAGGAGACGGCTCAGGCCTGCTCTGAACTAATGTGCCTGGCACCATGGCAAAACTAATTGGGAGAAGTTGGGCACCAGTGGCTCATGCTTGTAATCCTGGCTACTCAAGAGGCTGAGAAGTCAGGGAATTGGGGTTCAAAGCCAGCCCGGGCATGAAAATCTATGCAATTCTTATCACCAATTTGGCATGGTAGCACATGCCGGTAAGCCCAGCACTTGGTAGAGAAGAGTCACAAGTCTGAGACCAGATTGGAATACATTATAAGAATCTGTCTCTGGCTGGGCGCTGGTGGCTCACGCCTGTAATCCTAGCTACTCAGGAGGCTGAGATCTGAGGATCGAGGTTCAAAGCCAGCCCAGGCAGGAGAGACCGTGAGACTCCTATCTCCAATAAACCACCAGAAAACCGGAAGTGGCGCTGTAGCTCAAGTGGTAGAGCGCTCGCCTTGAGCTGAAGAGCTGAGGGACAGCGCCCAGGCCCAGAGTTCAAGCCCCACGACCGACCAAAAAAAGAGAGTCTGTCTCTTGGGGCTGGGAAGGTAGCTCAGTGGTAGAGTATTTGACTTATACACATGAGGCCCTGGGTTGGATTCCTCAGCACCACATAAGCAGAAAAAAAAAAAAAAAGAGCGGGAAGTGGCGCTATGGCTCAAGTGGTAGAGTGTTAGCCTTGAGCTGAAGAGCTGAGGGACAGTGCCCAGGCCCAGAGTTCAGGCCCCAAGACCAACAACAAAAAAAAAAGAGTCAAGGGCTGGGAAGGTGGCTCAGTGGTAGATCGCTTGCCTTGCATGTTTGAGGCCCTGGGTTCAATTCCTCAGCACCACATAAGCAAAAAGCCAGAAGTAGCGCTATGGCTCAAGAGGTAGATCACTAGCCTGGAGCTGAAGAGCTGAGGGACAGCGCCCAGGCCCAGAGTTCAGGCTCAAGACTGGACCAAAAAAAAAAAAAGAAAGAAAGAGTCTGTCTCAAAAATGAACAAAGAAACAAAAACAACCATACATAGTTGTTTTGTTTTTTGGTCGGTTGTGGGACCTGAAATATGGGCCTGGGCGCTGTCCCTCAGGTGTTCAGCTCCAGGCTAGCACTCTACCACTTGAGCCACAGTGCCACCTCTGGCTTTTTCTGCTTATGTGATGCCGAGGAATCAAACCCAGGGCTTCATGGATGCAAAGCAAGCACTCTACTACTGAGGCCCTTCCCAGCCCCATACATAGTTTTTCAAGGATGGGGAAGGAAAGGAAAAAATGAGGGACAGCCCTCAGCTGTGGCCCCAAACCATTATGAATTAGGGAAGATGCTGAATATAGGAGTGACGTCACTCATCAACCTCCAATCAGTGACATCATCGCCTCCCAGACTCCACTTAAAGATGTTATTTCCTTCTATACCCAACCTAGTGACATCACTTCCTCCCCATCCCTACTTTGTGATGTCACCAACTCCCAACCCTACTAGGTGACATCATTCCCACCCCAACCCCCCCTACTTACCAGTACCACAAACCCCTCTAGCCATGGCTGAAGTCATTGCCCCTCTGTCAGGGATCCATGGCTTGTTCTCCATTTCCAAACGAGCAACTACATGAGATCGGAAAGCCGTAAGTCCTGAGAGAAAGATGGAGCCCGTCAGTCTCCAGGTCACCAGGTTTAGGGAGATAACCCACAACATATCCAGAGGGAAAGTCAGTATTACAAAAGCCAAGATCTAGCCAGGTGCTGGTGGCTCACGCCTGTCATTCCACCTACTCAGGAGGCTGTGATCTGGAGGATTGTGGTTCAAAGCCAACCCACGAAGGAACATCTTATCTCCACTAACCACCAGAAAACTGGAAGTTGTGCTGTGACTCAAGTGATAGAGGGCTAGCTTGAGCTGAAGAGCGCAGGGACAGTGCCCAAGCCTAGAGTTCAAGGCCCATGACTGACAAAAAAAAAAAAAAAAGCCAGCCAAGGCAGGAAAGTCCATGAGACTCTTATCTCCAATGAACCAACAAAAAGCCAGAAGTAGGGCAGGGAATGTGGCTCAGTGGTAGAGTGCTTGCCTAGCATGCACGAAGCCCTGGGTTCAATTCCTCAGTACCACATACACAAAGAAAAAAAAAAAAAAAAAAGCTGGAAGGGACACTGTGGCTCAAGTGGTAGAGTGCTAGCCTTGTGCAAAAGTGGCTCAGGGACAGTGCCCAGCCCCTGAGTTCAAGCCCCAGGACTGGCAAAACAAAACAAAACAAAATCCAGAAGTAGAGCTATGGCTCAAGTGGTAAAAGCACTAGACGAGAAAAAAAAAAAATCAAGGCTGAACATTGGTTGCTCATGCCTGTAAATCCTAGGACTATGGTTCAAAGCCAGCGCAGACAGGAAAGTTCATGAGACTCTGTCTCCAATTAACCACCAGAAAACTGGAAGTGGCACTGTGGCTCAAGTGGTAGAGTGTTAGCCTTGAGTGAAAAGGAGCTCAGGGACAGTGCCTAACCCAGAATTTAAGCCCCAGGATTGGCACTTCCCCCCCCCAAAAAAGAAAAGGATAAAAAGGAAGATCCAGGAGTAGAGGGCGTGACAGGAGAGTCCCAACCGTCACAGCAGGGAGAAACCACAGCAGGTTCTAGAATGTCCAGCACAGAACGTGTCAGCAAGCAAAAAGGAATGGAATGGGAAACACTATCAGGGCACAGGCGGGAGAATTAGGGATTGGGATGGTCCCCCAAAGACAGAATGTAGTATTTGGGGCCACAAGCAGGAGGCTGGGCAGGGAGAGAAAGCACAGTGCACAGTGCCACCCTGAGACCTAGACCCAAACTAGGGAAAAAGCCAGGCAGAAGGAATATAATGGCTATGCAAAGGGCCAGAGATGTCCTTTGGGCCAACAGAGGGACAGGCAGCCATGAGCTCAGGGAACAGCGGGGTGGGCGTGCCAGGCTTACCCAGGGAAGCTAGGAGTGCAAAATTCTCCAACATCACGTCACAGTACAGGAGCTTCTGGGCTTCATCAAGCAGCTCCCATTCCTCTGGTGAAAAGTGCAGAATCACGTCCTCAAAGCTCACAAGGCCCAGCTGGGTGAGGACAGTAGATTTCCTGATGAGCCTCTGTCCAAGGGACCCTCCCCCCTTCCCTCAGTCTTCTCCCAGGTCCCCAAGAAGACACCAAGCCCTGTTCTTTCCTCATGTTCCAGGGGACCTCTATGTGAGTCCCCAGCAACAAGAAATAGGCAAGTAGCAGGACGCCGGTGGCTCAGGCCTGTCATCCTAGCTATTCAGGAGGCTGAGATCGGAGGATGTGGTTTAAAGCTAGACAGGGCAGGAAAGTCCCTGGGACTCTTATCTCTTAAAAAAGCCACTCAGAAAATGCCACAAGGGGTGCTGTGGCTCAACTGTCAGAGCACTAACTAGCCTTGAGAAAAAAAAAAAAAAAAAAGCTCAGGGATGGCACCTAGGCCCTGAATTCAAGCCCCAGGACCAGTCCAACACAAAAACCTAACCTTCCATGGCTCCCAGCGCCCTCATCAACTGGGCACGGGTGGCATGGCCGTAATCCTAACTACTCAGGAAGCTGCGATCTGAGGATCAAAGTTGGAAGCCATGTCCAGGGCAGGAAAAGTCCATGAGACTCTTAACCTCTAAGGATCCACCGAAAACACCGGAAGTGCCAGCTGTGACCCAAGCAGCGGTAGAGCGCTAGCCCAGCGTCCAGGCCCCGAGTTCAAGGCCCACCCACAGCACCAACAAATGCACAACAACAACAAAACAAAACCAGGCCAGCTCCTCAGCCCGCCGTCCACGGGCTCTTCCTGATCCCAGCTGACTCGGGTGGGGGGGGGTCCCCACCGCCCCGCATTTCTGGGTTTGGAAAACCCCTTTCTCTCCCTCCTCCTTCGGAGTTTACAATGCAAAACTGTGCCTGAGGCTCCCCGGGACCCCCGCTAGAGGGTGGGCCGCAGACGGGCCACGAGGGTGACCCTGCAGTACCTGACTCCGTCCGTTCCCCGGGGCGCGAGCGCAGAGCGCCGCCCGCGCCGCCGACACCGGGCCCAGGCCGGGAGGATCCATCGGGCCCAGGCCGGGAAGATCCGGCGGGCTCGGCCACCGACCGGGCGGAGCACCGCCCCTCCGCAGAGGTGGGACCCCAACTTCGGGTCCCCCCACCACCACCCGCCACGTCTCCACCGCTGGCCTGCGGTCCCGAGGCGTGCAAAATGTGCAAGCCCAGACCCAAGCCGCCTCAGCAACGCCCGGATCCCCGGTGTAAAGGCGCGGCGGAGGGTTCGAGCCTCAGCGCCCCCGCGGCGCGGACCCCGATTGGACGGCGGCAGTTACGGTCCCGCCCCCTCGCAGTCAGCCGCCACGCTGTGCGCAGCCGCAGTTATTCCACCGGGCTAGTTCCTAGCGTGGCTCAGGCCCCGCCTCTTAGAATATTGTCCCGCCCTCTTCGTCGCTCAAGCCGCGCCCCTGACATTTCTCTTAAAGGAGCAGCTCCCAGGCTCTGGAGGACCTGTTATGGAAAGACCCTGTCCATCTTTTCCTTTTCTTGCCCTGATGGGCATTGGTGGTCCCTTTACCTGTCACTTACATTCACATTGGAAACTGCGGTTAATATTTGATTTGAAGGGGCTGGGAAGGTGGCTCAGTGGTAGAGCGCTTGCCTTGAATGCCTGAGGCCCTGGGTTCGATTCCTTAGCACCACATAAGCAGAAAAAAGCTGGAAGTAGCGCTGTGGCTCAAGTGGTAGAGTGCTAGCCTTGAGCTGAAGAGCTGAGGGACAGAGTTCAAGCCCCAAGACCGGACCAAAAAAAAAGGAAATGCACTCTTTAAAAAAAATAAAAACTAGGGCTGGGAAGGTGGCTCAGTGGTAGAGTGCTTGCCTTGCATGCATGAGGCCCTGGGTTCGATTCCTCAGCACCACATAAGTAAAAAGAAAAAAGACGAAGTGACGTTGTGGCGCTGTGGCTCAAGTGGCAGAGCACTAGCCTTGAGCTGAAGAGCTGAGGGACAGCGCCCAGGCCAGAGTTCAGGCTCCACTACCAACCCCCCCCAAAAAAAATACAGGAATATAGCCTGTCATCCTAACCACTCAAGAGACTGAGATCTAAGGATTGCAGTCTGAAGCCAACTTGGGCAGCAAAGTCTGTGAAACTCTTAACTCCAATGAACCAGAGAAAAGCTGGAAGTGGAGCAGTGGCTCAAGTGGTAGAGCACCAGTCTTTTTTTTGGGGGGGGTCAGTCGTGGGGCTTGAACTCTGGGCTTGGGCGCGCTGTCTCTCAGCTCTTGAGCCACAGTGCCACTTGAGCCACAGTGCCACTTCTGGTTTTCTAGTGGTTTATTGGAGATAAGAGTCTCACGGACTTTCCTGTCTGGGCTGGCTTTGAACCTCGATCCTCAGATCTCAGCCTCCTGAGTAGCCAGGATTACAGGCGTGAGCCACCAGCACCGGGCAGAGCACCAGTCTTGAATAAAAATAAAAACAAGCAATAGCTGAAGGCCCTGAGTTCAAGTTCAAGCCCCAGGACCAACACACAACACACAAACAAACATCCACAATGGGCACTGGTGGCTCACACCTGTCATTCTAGCTACTCTGGAGGCTGAGATCTAAAGATCCTGGTTTGAAGCCAACCCAGGCAGGAGAGTCTGTGAGTCTCTTATCTCCAACTAACTTCCCCAAACCAGAAGTGATGTTGTAGCTCAAAGTGGTAGAGCACTAGCCTTGAACAAAAGAGCTCAGAGATACTGCCTAGGTCCCAAGTTCAAGTCCCATGGCCAACCAAAACACAAACATCCATTTATTATCTTAGGAGTCAAGAGGTAGTGAGGTTTGGATGGGCTCTGCGTGAGTTTGTTGTTGTTGTTATTGTCAGTTTTGGGGCTTGAACTCAGGGCCTGGGAGCTAGCTGTCCCTCAGCTTCTTTGTGCTCAAGGCTAGTGCTCTACCACTTGAACTACAGTACTACTTCAGGTTTCTGAGTGCTTATTAAAGATATGTCTCCCAGGGTCTTTCCTGCCAGGGCTGGTTTTAAAACATGATCCTCAGAGCTCAGCCTCCTGAGTAGCTAGGACTACAGTTGTGAGCCACCAGTATCCAGCTCTGCTTGACTTATTAAAAACCCAAAGTTAAGCCAGTCACCGGTTGCTCACACCTGTAATCCTAGCAACTCAGGAGGCTGAGATCTCAGGATCGTGGTTCAAAGCCAGCCCAGGCAAGAAAGTCTGTGAGACTCTTATCTCCAATTAACCACCAGAAAACAAACAAACCAAAGTTAAGGTGTCAGCTGACTGGACTCTAGGGGACTCCACAAACTGTATCTTTTGGGGGGGTTTTGTTTCTCACTTTTTAAAAAAACTTTTTTTGTTGTTGTTGGTCATGGGACTTGAACTCTGGGCCTGGCACTGTCCCTCAGCTCTTCAGCTCAAGGAGAACACTCTATCGCTTGAGCCACAGTGCCACTTCCGGTTTTCTAGTGGTTTATTGGAGATAAGAGTCTCACATGGACTTTCCTGCCCAGGCTGACTTTGAACTGTGATCCTCAGATCTCAGCCTCCTGAGTAGCTAGAATTACAGGCGTGAGCCACTGGATCCCAGCTTAAACTATTTTTTTTTGTCTTTTTCTTTTTTGGTACTGGGGATTGAACCCAGGACGTTGCACTTGCTAGGCAAGCGCTTTGCCACTGAGCTACATCCCAGCCCTGTTTGTTTGTTTCTTGTGCCTCTCCTGGGGCTTGAACTTAGCTTAGCTTAGTTTAGCTTAGCTTGTGTGTGTGTGTGTGTGTGTGTGTGTGTGTGTGTGTGTGTGTGTGTGTGTTGTCACTCTTGGGGTTTGACTTTAGGGCCTAGGCATTGTCTCTGAGTTCTTTTGCTCACAGCTGGTACTCTACCACTTTGAGGCACAGCACTACTTATTGTTTTCTGGTGGCTAATTGGAGATAACAGTCAGAGTCCAAAGTCCAGACTGGCTTTGAACCGTCTGGCTTTGAACCTTGTCTTGAGTAGCTAAGATTGCAGGTGCCCAGCTCTGCCTGAACTTTTTCACTCAAGGCTGGTGTTCTATTACTTGAGCCACAACCCCACTTCTGGCTTTTGCTGGTTCACTGGAGATAAGAGTCTCGTGAATTTTTCTGCCTCGGCTGGCTATGAACCACAATTCACAGATCTCAGCCTTCTGAGTAGCTGGGATTACAGGTGTGAGCTACCAACGCCTGGCATAGAGGGTATTTTTTTTCCAGAGGATTTTGACCAGGCACCGCTGGGAAAGTTCTGACCACGAGAGGGCGCAAGAGCCATAATCTGGGCCTGTGTCTCAGCCACTTTCTGCCAAGTTGCCATTCAGTTACCTGACATGGCCACAGATCCCAGAGCTTGTTAGAAATGCAGAGCCTCAGTCCCTCACACCGGACCACAGAATTAATATCTGTGTTTTGCTAAGATTCCCAGGCATTTCTTGCACACATGTCAAGGGCATTCAACTTCTGTGGTTCCGCCTGTAAACTTGGCTATGAGTTAGAATCACGGAAAGAGCTTTCTGATTTTATTGACCTGGGGTGCCACCTGACTGCCCAAAGTTCCCCTGGCAACCCCAATGGGTAGCCAAGGCTGAGGATGCCTGCAAACCTCCCTATAAGAACCTGTGGCCAGGTACCAGTGGCTCACTCCTGTTATCCTAGCTACTCAGGAGGCTGAGATCTGAGGATCACCATTCAAAGCCAGCCAGGGCAGGAAAGTCCATGAGACTTTTATGTCCAATAAACCACCAGAAAACCAGAAGTGGTGCTGTGGCTCAAGTAGTAGAGCGCTAGCCTTGAGCTGAAGAGCTGAGGGACAGCGCCCAGGCCCAGAGTTCAGGCCCCATGACCGACCAAAAAAAAAAAAATTAAAAAAAAATAAAAAGAAGAAAAGAAGCCTTCTCCCTCTGACCTTGCCTGCTTTCCAAAAGGATTAAGGGTCTCTGGGAACAGAGCAAGGATATCTCTTTTTTTTTGGAGGGGGGGGGGTCCTGGGTCTTGAACTCAGCCTGGGCTCTGGGCCTCAGCTCTTCAGCTCAAGGTGAGTGCTCTACCACTTGAGCCACAGTGCCACTTCTGGTTTTCTGTAGGAAAGAGTCTCATAGACTTTCTTGCCTGGGCTGGCTTTGAACCATGATCCTCAGATCTCAGCCTCCTGAGTAGCTAGGATTACAGTGCCTGGCTTTTTTTGTTTTGTTTTGTTTTTTGTTAGTTGTGTGGCTTGAACTCAAGCCTAGTTGTTGTCTCTGAGCTCCTTTGCTCAAGACTAGTGCTCTACCACTTTAACCACAGTGCCACTTTCAGTTTTTCAGTGGTTAATTGGAGATAAGAGTCTCACAGGGACTTTTCTGCCTGGGCTATTCAGCATCCTGAATAGCTAGGGTTACAGGCAAGAGTCACCAATTCCTGTCTAAGGATATCTTAAAGATAGAAATCTAGGGCTGGGAAGGTGGCTCAGTGGTAGAGTGCTTGCCTTGCATGCATCAGGTTGTGGGTTCGATTCCCTAGCACCACATAAGCAAAAAGAAAAAAGCCAGAAGTAGTGCTGTGGCTCAAGTGGTAGAGCGCTAGCCTTGAGCCGAAGAGCTAAGGGACAGCACCCAGGCCCAGAGTTCAGGCCCCATGACTGGACCCCCCCCCCAAAAAAAGATAGAAATCTAGCCAGGAAGGGACTGAGAAGGTGGCTCAGTGGTAGAGTGCTTGCCTTGCATGTATGAGTCCCTGGGTTTGATTCCTCAGCACCACATAAGCAGACAAAACCAGTGGCACTGTGGCTCAAGTGGTAGAGCGCTAGCTTTGAGCTGAATTGCTGAGGGACAGCGCCCAGGCCCAGAGTTCAAGCCCCATGTCCGGACCAAAAAAAAAAAAAAGAAATCTAGCCAGGAAAAAAAAAAATTCTTGGGAAAATGACTCCTCTGAAAACAAGAAGTATTTCCAAGGGAAAATATCTCGAGGAAGGACATTTGTCTTGTCTTTCTTCTATTTTGTGCTGGCAGTGGGATTTGACCTCCTGGCCTCACACTCTTACTCAGCTTTTCTCTCAAGGCCAGTGCTCTACCGCTTGAGCCACAGCTCTACTCCTGGCTTTTCCTTTCTCTGGTTAATTGAAGATAGGAGACTCATGGGCTTGCCTACCCTGGATGACTTGGAACCACAATCCTCAAATCTTAGCTTCCTGCGTAGCTAGGATTATAAGCATTTGCCACTGGCACCCAGCTTTAAATTTTTTCTATGGTAAAGATATAGGTATAGCAATAGCAATGTTTTAGGGTGTGGTGTGTGTGTGTGTGTGTGTGTGTGTATGTGTGTGTGTTAGTATTTGACTTTAAACTCAGTCATCTTGTTGGTTTTCTCACAGTGGGTGATCTACCATGTGAGCCATGTCACCATCCCACTTTTTTGTTAGGTATTTTGGAGGCAGATCCTTACATACTTTCTTTTCTTTTTTTTTTTTTTTGGGTCCGGTCATGGGGCCTGAACTCATCCTGGGCACTGTCCTTCAGCTCTTCAGCTCAAGGCTAGTGCTCTACCACTTGAGCCACAGCGCCACTTCCGGCTTTTTTCTTTTTTTGCTTATGTGGTGCTGAGGATTCGAACCCAGGGCCTCTTGCATTCAAAGCAAGCGTTCTACCACTGAGCCACCTTCCCAGCCCCTTACATACTTTCTTTAGCTGGATTACACACCCGAGCCACCAGCACCCAGATTCCTTTTTTTTTTTTTTTTGCAAGCCCTGGGGCTTGAACTCAGGGCCTGGACATTGTCCCTGAACTGCTATTTCTAAAGGCTAGCACTCTACCACTTGAGCCACAGCACCACTCCTGGCCTTTTCTGTTTCTGTGGTACTGAAGAATCGAACCCAGGGCTTCAAGCATGCTAGGTAAGCGCTCTACCGCTAAGCCACATTCCCAGCCCTTATCATTTTTCATGCACCAAAGACCTCTACCAAAGACCTGCTGCCCCTACATCTATCTGATGCTTGTGCTTGTTTCTTTTTGCATGCTCTGTACCAAATGGCCAAGGATCTGTGTTTTTGTTGGGGGGGGTGGTATAATATCCCGGATCCAAAAGAGACTCCACAACACCCAGTTAAAGGAGCTAAGAATTTTATTACCACCACGCAGGGACCGCTTCCTACGACTGGGAAAGTAGGAGAAGAGCCTTGAGCTCAGGGTAGAATGCATTTTTAGAGGGGTAGGTTACATAGAGTTACATAGACGAGCAGGTTTGGCACATTTTCATTGGTGATAGTTATTTGATCTTTAAATTTATTTGTTCTTTATGGAAAATATCATATGTAATAATTTGGGCTGCGCATAGTGGGACCACTCGGTGGTGGTCTTTAATTGGTGGGCTTAAGGCCCTGTTACTCAGGCAAGCAAGCTTACAAAAGCGAAACATAGCAACACATAGCCTCAAGTCACAGGAGCATAGGTGAAACATAATCTTGTCTTGGTCAGCATGACCAATATTATCAATGTGATTGACACTATTACAGAAATGATTTGTATTATAAGCTCCTGACTAATACAGCAACTCAGTGCAGCTGGGGATAAGCCTAAGGTTCTCACTAGCCTTCTGCAAAGCTGCCAGCTTGGTAAACTTGAGTGAAGGAGCGATGTTGTTTTGCTTTTTAGCAAGGATGGAGAAGGGGCAAAGGCTGAGTACTGGTCAGCCTTTGTCTGGGGTTTTCCTTTACCAAGAGGTTTTTGCCCTTTATCAATAATCTTGTTCTGTTTTGGTTGGTTTTTCTCCCCATTTTTGTTCCCATGGATATTCTTTTCCCAGGGAAAAGGAGGTTGAGGGGAAGAGAGTAAATTTCCAACAGTAGGAGGGACTGAGGCCAGACCACAGGAGGAACTTTCTGCCAGTGAATAACAGGGGGAAGAAAGGAGATCTTTGATTCTGACAGAACACCTCCTAGGTTTACAATAAAGCTCCAGAGTCTGAGGATGGTGTCTGAGGGTGGGTTTTTTTTTTTTTTTAATTTTTATTTTTTACCTGTTTTGGGCCTCTGCTGCCAAGAGCTTGAAGCAGGAAAGAAGCTTTCAAAGCAGCCCCGCCCCCCCCCCAGGCAGCTTCCTGTCCAGACAAGAGTGAGCTCCTATAGAACTGTCTCCCTGGCCCCACACCTCTAGGTCTAGCCAGTTTCTGGAAGTTTCCAGATGCCAGCCTGGGCATCCCACATTTCTGCTGGTTTGTTCAGCAAGACCAGCCTGCTGTGGTGAGCTGGCAGAGTTTAAGGTCACGGCCACAGCATGGCATGCGTCCTTAGCTTCTTCTTGGACTCCAGCCTCTTACTGTGTTCAGAGCCCTTCCTCTAAAGCATAGTTACACTTTTCTTTTCTTTTTTTTTTTTGTCAGTCGTGGGGCTTGAACTCTGGGTCTGGGCGCTGTCCCTCAGCTCTTCAGCTCAAGGCGAGCACTCTACCACTTGAGCTACAGCGCCACTTCTGGTTTTCTGGTGGTTTATTGGAGATAGGAGTCTCACGGTCTCTCCTGCCCGGGCTGGCTTTGAACCGTGATCCTCAGATCTCAGCCTCCTGAGTAGCTAGGATTACAGGCGTGAGCCGCCAGCGCCCGGCATAGGTACACTTTTCTATAGCTTGAACTCAGGCCCCGGGCATCTTCCCTGAGCTTCTTTTGCTCAAGGCTAACTGCACACAGCTGCACGTTCCGCCTTTTCTGAATAGTCTGTTGGAGATGAGAGTCTCCGGCCCAGATTGGCTTCAAACCATGATCCTCAGAGCTCAGCCTCTTGAGTAGCTAGGGTTGCAGAAGTGAGTCACCAGTGCCCGGCTTTGACTTTGTTTTTTTTTTTTTTTCTTTCAGATGTCCCCTAGTTATGCCAGAAGTGGAGAAAGCAAAGCCTGATACAGTAGATCATACCTGTAATCCCAGCTATGCAGGAGGTGGAGATAGGATCACAGTCCCAGGACAACCCAGGCAAAACAAAACGTAGCAAGATCCAACCTTAAAAGAAGAATCTGAGCCGGGCACAGATGGCTCATGCCTGCCAAGAACCTGGCTCTTTGGTCAGTCTTCCTCCTCTCCTCCTCCTTTTCTTCTTCCCCCTCCTTCCCCTCCTTTCCCTCCACTCTACCAGTTGAGCCACAGCCCCACTTCTGACTTTCTTGCTGATTAGTTGGAGATAAGAATCTGAAGGACTTTTCTGCCCAGGCTGGCTTTGAACCACCATCCTCAGGTCTCAGCCTCCAGACTATCTAGGCTGACAGATGCCGGGCTACAATTCGTAATGTTTCTCCTCAAAACCTTCTGGGTGGGATGCTCTGCTGTGTCTTCAGTCACTGGGCCACAGGCCGAGCCTCTGGCAGGGAGGGCCCCATGGCTTGAGATGACCTGACAGACAAGGATCCAGTGAGTTGGACAGAGCTTTTGCAAACCACATCACCACATCACCGCGCCAGCGCCCCCCTGAGGACACTGTGGAAACTTCAATGCAGCCTGAGCATTCCTTTATGGAAAATGCTAGAGAAAACAAATGTTTCAGGTTTCTGATTTGGGAGCAATAATGGGATATTTGTGGATATGTAATGAAATATTGGTTGTGGTCTGCTGATGAAATTCTCATTGTTGAATTTTTTCCAACCCTTTGCAACTTGACATGTCAACTTGACATGAGAGAGAGAGAGAGAGAGAGGAAGATAAGAAAATTTTATCATGCTGAGTACTGGTGGCTCACACTTGGAATCCTAGCTACTTGGGAGGCTGAGATCTAGAGGATCATGGTTCAAAGCCAACTGGGCAGGAAAGGCCATGAGACTCTTACCTCCAATGAACCAGCCAAAAGCTGGAAATGAAGCTGTGGCTCAAGTGGTAGAGCGCCAGCACTGAGTGAACAAGCTTAGGAACAGTGCCTGGGCTCTGAGCTCAAGCCTAGTTTGGGCGCGCACACACACACACACACACACACAAATAATAATGTATCACAGAGGTCCAGAAGGTAGACTGCTTTCCCTGGCTCAAGGCTTCTTATCTCAGAGTACAAAAGATGACTAGACAATGGGTTGGGATTTGGCGATTGGAGTCATTGCTCAACTTGGGGGCATGTTTCAAGCCCCAGTTCTGGGCTTGAACTTGGAGCCTGGGCGCTGTCCTTGAGATTTTTGCTGTAAGGCTGGCATTCTACCACTTGAGCCACAGCTCCACTTCCAGATTTTTGGTGAATCATTGGAGATAAGAGTCTCACAGACTTTCCTGCCAGGGCTGGCTTCACGCCATGATACTGTACATCTCAGCCTCCTGAGTAGCTGGGATTACAGGTGTGAGGTACTAGTGCCTGGTTGGAGGAACATTTTCTTTCCTTTTCTTTTCTTTTTCTTTTGCCAGTCCTGGGGCTTGAACTCAGGGCCTGGGCACTGTCCCTGAGCATCTTTTGCTCAAGTCTAGCGCTCTGCCATTTGAGCCATAGCACCGCTCCCGGCCTTTTCTGTGTATGTGGTACTGAGGACTCAAACCCAGGGCTTCATGCATGCTAGGCAAGCCCTCTACCACTAAGCCACATTCCCACTCCTGGAGGAGCATTTCTGAGGCTGGAGCTACACTGTGCTTGACTAGAGGCTAGCCTGAGGGACAGACCACGGGAGACCTAGAGTCCAGGGGAAGGGACGATGAGGGGGCTCTTGGGCTCCTTGTTAGTAAGAGTACCCCACCCCCACCCCTTCCTTTCTCTCAGGAACAGCTGGCCAGAGGTAACACGACTCCAGCCACACAGGCTGTCCAGCCTGAAGGTCATGTCTGTTGGCCTGGCCAGGACTCAGAAGGGAGAGGAAGGGCAGGCTTAGGCCTAGAAATCAGAATCCTCAAGACTAGAAGAAGAAGAATCCAAAAGGTAGGGGTTTCAAGCTCCCAGAGGGGATGGGTGAGGTCCAGGTCTAGCCTGTAAGCATCAGGGTCTTTTCTAGGCCAGGGGGGATCCCGGGGAGGGGCGGGGGGCTCCCATGTTCCTGTCTTCTTTCTCTCTGGGCAGCTGTATCTCCAGAAGCCATGGCTGTGTCCTGGTGCGAGGATAGGAGGGCTCTGGTGTGGCCTCCAGAGCCCAGGTGGCTTCCAACCTCACAGATATTGATGCCGGAAGTGGCCACACTTCCTCCCCTGCTGGAGGCCTCCGGACGCCAGGCCTTTGTCTCAAGAGGGGAAATGGCTCAGTCAGCAGGAAGGAGAAATCCTGGCTTCCGCTTTGCTCTGTGCTCAGCTGGCAGTTACCTAGGCCTAGGCCCCAGGCCTCTGTGGCCTGCTCAGACCTGTCCAACCTAGGCCTGAGGCCTCCCGGGCCTGCTCAGGCCCACCTAACCCAGGCCTGAGGCCTAGTTGACTCCTGGCTGTTGGTTGGTGGAGGATATCCAAGGGGATCGTGGCCTTTGAGAGTCAGAATAAACTGCCAGTCTAGAGGCACTAATAGATGTTTGACAAGCATTTTGTGTGTGGACACTGGGCTAGGTACTGTCCAACCATTCACAAGTGTTATGCAAATACGCTGAGGTTCATAGTCACCAAGGGGAGATGTTGGGAGAGGTAGAAAGCTCTGTCACCCCCAAACTGTGCTGAAACACAACCTCTCCTCTTCATCTCTCTTCTTTCTTTTTCTTTGTTTTGTTGGTTGTAGGGCTTGAACTCTGGGCCTGGGTGCTGTCCTTCAGTGCTTCAGCTCAAGGTGAGCACTCTACCACTTGAGCCACAGCGCCACTTCTGGTTTTCTAGTGGTTTATTGGAGACAAGAGTCTCACAGACTTTCTTGCCCAGGCGGGCTTTGAACTGTGATGCTCAGATCTCAGCCTCCTGAGTAACTAGGATGACAGGCGTGAGCCACCAGTGACTGGCTCTTCTTTTCTTTTCTTTTCTTTTTTTTGGTCCCAGTCCTAGGGCTTGAACTCAGCACCTGGGTGCTGTCCCTGAGCTTATTTGTGCTCAGGGCTAGCACTCTACCACTTGAGCCCTAAGCTCCATTTTTGCTGGAATATTGGAGATAAGAGTCTCATGGTTTTTCTTCTCCACACTGGCTTTGAACCATGATCCTCAGATCTCAGCCTCCTGAGTAGCTAGGATGACAGGCGTGAGCCATGGGCTCCTGTTTCTTCATCTCTTTTCTTCGTCTCCTCCTCCAGGAACCACACAGCCACCCAGACCTACCTTATGGATGAGCTCCTGCCCCTACTGCCTTGGGCATCCCCAGGGACCCAGGACAGTCCCCAGAACACAGCTGCTTCCCAACCTGGACAGCAGGCAGAGGGCGGTGGTGGTGCCCAGAGCCTGGCATCTGAGCTTTGGAGGTTCCTGGAGGTGCCTGTCATTCAAATAACACCATCCAGCGATGGGGACTCACCACCATGCAGCCCAACTCCTCCAGGCCTGAAGAGACAGAGGACTCCAGACCTGAAGCGCAGGACCCAGAACAGGTCAGGCCTAGCTAGTGGGAAGGGAAAGATGGTCTTTACTCTCTCCCCACCCCTCTGTAAGAGGGTGGTTCCTTGTGACTGTCATTGCCCAAATGGAGGGGGGACGGTAGGTCACAGGGACCTGATTGGAAGTCACAAAGTAGATGTGCAATAAAACCAGACAATGAGCTGGATGCCAGTGGCTCATGCCTGTTATCCTAGCTACTTAGGAGGCTGAGATCAGAGGATCATGGTTTGAAGCCAGCCTGGGCAGACAACTCCCCCTGAGACTCTTTTTATTTATTTAGTCATCAGTCGTGGGTTTTGAACTCTGGGCCTGGGCGCAGTCCCTCAGCTCTTCAGCTCAAGGCTAGCACTACACCATTTGAGCCACAGTGCCACTTGGAGCTTTTTCTGTTTATGTGGTGCTGAGGAATGGAACCCAGGGCCTCATGCATGCAAGACAAGCACTCTACCACTGAGCCACCTTCCCAGCCCCTCCCTCTGAGACTCTTTTTGTTTTGTTTTGTTTTGGTAGGTTGTGGGGCCTAAACTCTGGGCTTCAGCTCTTCAGCTCAAGGCTAGCGCTTACCATTTGAGCCACAGTGCCAGCCTGGGCAGGAAAGTGTGTGAGACTTTATCTCCAATAAACCACCAGAAAACCGGAAATGGTGTTGTGGTACCACAAAGTGGTAGAGCTCTAGCTGTGAACAAACTTTTTGAATAGTGTCACCTCTTCTCTAGTTTTTTTTGGGGGTGGGGGGTTCTGAACTCTGGGCCTGGGCGCTGTCCCTCAGCTTTTCAGCTCAAGGCTAGTGCTCTACCACTTGAGCCACAGCGCCACTTCCGGCTTTTTTCTGCTTAGGTGGTGCTGAGGAATCGAATCCAGGGCCTCATGCATGCAAGGCAAGCGCTCTACCACTGAGCCACCTTCCCAGCCCTCTCCTCTAGTTTTGTACCAGTTTTTTTTTCCTCCCAACCCCTCTCTACCCCCTCCTTTATTTATTTATTTATTTTTGCTCAAGGCTAGCATTCTACCACTATGAGCCACAGCTCCGCTTCCATCGTTTAGTTGATTAATTAGAGCTAAGAGTCTCCTGGACTTTGTAGCCATGCTTGCATTTGATGTTGATCCTCCAGATCTCAGCCTCCCAAGTAGCTAGAATGACAGGCATGCTCCCTGGTGTTTTCTCTCTCTCTCTCTCTCTCTCTCTCTCGCCTGTCATGGGGCTTGAACTGGGAGCTGTCACTAAGCTTCTTTTGCTCAAGACTAGCACTGTACCACTTGGGCCACAGAACCACCACTTTTTCTGTCTATGTGGCTTCATGAATGTTTCATGAATGCTAGGCTTCATGAGTACTAGGCAAGCACTCTACACGAAGCCACATTCTCAGCCCCGTCTGTCTACCTGTCTGTCTGCCTGCCAGCCTGTCAGCCAGCCTGCCTGCCTGCCTGTCTATCTGTCTGTCTACCTTCCTGCCTGCCTTCCTGCCTGTCTGTCTGTTTGCCTGTCTGTCTGTCTACCTGCCTGCCTGTCTGTCTGCTTGTCTGTCTGTTTGCCTGCCTGCCTGCCTGTCTGTCTGTCTGCCTGCCTGCCTGCCTGTCTGTCTGTCTGTCTGTCTACCTTCCTGCCTGCCTTCCTGCCTCTCTGTCTGTCTGCCTGTCTGTCTGTTTGCCTGTCTGTCTGTCTACCTGCCTGCCTGTCTGTCTGCTTGTCTGTCTGTCTGTCTACCTGCCTGCCTGTCTTTCTGCTTGTCTGTCTGTCTACTTGCCTGCCTGCCTTCCTGCCTGCCTGTCAGCCAGCCTGCCTGCCTGCCTGTCTGTCTGCCTGTCTACCTGCCTTCCTGCCTGCCTGTCTGTCTGTCTACTTGCCTGTCTGTCTGTCTGTCTGTCTGCCTGCCTGCCTGCCTTCCTGCCTGTCTGTCTGTCGGCCTGTCTGCCTGTCTGTCTGTCTGTCTACTTGCCTGTCTGTCTGCCTGCCTGTCAGCCAGCCTGCCTGCCTGTCTGTCTGCCTGTCTACCTGCCTTCCTGCCTGTCTGTCTGTCTACTTGCCTGTCTGTCTGTCTGTCGGCCTGCCTGCCTGTCTACTTGCCTGTCTGCCTGTCCGCCAGCCTGCCTGTCTGTCTGTCTGTCTGTCTTCCTGCCTGTCTGTCTGTCTACTTGCCTGTCTGTCTGTCGGCCTGCCTGTCTGCCCGCCCGCCTGCCTGTCTGTCCGCCTGCCAGCCTGTCCGTCAGCCGGCCT
>NW_012267308.1:3600259-3622806 GCF_000151885.1 Dipodomys ordii
GCTCTACCACTTGAGCCACAGCGCCACTTCCGGCTTTTTTCTTTTTGCTTATGTGGTGCTGAGGAATCAAACCCAGGGCCTCAGGCATGCAAGGCACGCGCTCTACCACTGAGCCATCTTCCCAGCCCTGCCCCTTATTTTTTTATTTTATTTATTTTTTTTCTGGTTCTGGGCCTTGAACTCAGGGCCTGGGCACTGTCCCTGAGCTTCATTTGTTCCAGGCTAGCGCTCTGCCACATGAGCTGAGCCACAGCACCACTTCTGGCTTTTTCTGTGTATGTGGTACTAAGGAATCGAACCCAGGGCTTCATGCATGCTAGGCAAGCACTCTACCACTAAGCCACAGTACCAGCCCCCCATTAGTTTTTTTTTTTTTAATTCAAAGCTTGCACTCTATCACTTGAGCTACAGCTCCATTCCCAGCTTTTTGCTGGTTCATTGGAAATAATAAGAGTCTCATGGATTTCCCTTCCCTGGGCTGGCTTTAAACCACAATCCTTGTATCTCAACCTTCTGAGTAGCTGGGATTATAAGCATGAGCACCAGCACCCAACAGAGAAAGGTAGTTTTCCAAGATGGCGCACTGGCATTCTCTTTCTTGCACACGGGTGTCTGCCCCTGCCCCTCTCCGGCATGGGCCAGCTTGGTGGGGGGACTGTTGTCGGGTCCAGGAAGCCTGAGGTGAAGCATTTGCTGTGGCAGAACCTCATTCTCTTCCAAGTCCCCGCCCTGTAACGGTCCTGGCCCTGCCACAGCTTCCGGCCCTCCCTTCCCTGCCACGGCTGGCTGCGTCAGGCTGCCCTATGGCTCCTGCGTGGGCCCTCAACACACTTCCTCCTAGTCCTGCCCAACAGCAAAAACTGACAGTGTGGGGCCTTGAACCTGCCCTGGGGTGGCCTTGTCCCTACACTTATAGAGAAAGGGCAGGGCTGTGTTTCAGGTCAGAGAGACCCAATGAGGCAGGGGAAGGGGGTGGAGCCAGACTCCAAACTGAGGTTCAAGGGCTTGTGGCATGAGGCCCTCCCACCTCTCCTTCCCTTCCTCCCTTCTTTCCTATATATTTTTTGTGCTGGTACTGAGACTTGAACTCAGGGCCTGGGTACTATCCTTGACAGGCTGGCGCTCTGTCAACTTCTGCCTTTTTTGGTGGTTCGTTGGAGATGAGAGTCTCACAGACTTTCCTGCCTGAGCTGGCCTTGAACCGTGATCCTCAGATCTCAGCCTCTTGAGTAGCTGGGGTGACAGAGGCGTGAGCTGCCAGCGCTCTGCAGCCCTCCCCCCTCCTTTCTTCTCCTCTCCCTTCCTGGCTGACCCCTCCGTGCTTCCCCTGCTCTGTCAAGCTCAGCTCTGGCCCTGAACTTGGTGTTCCTGAACCTAGAGCCGCCTCTCTCTCTCTCTCTCCCTTTCTCTCTCTCTCTCTCTCTGCCAACTTTGTTCTTTGTCCTCACTTGGCTTGGGGAGCCTCGCCCCACGGAGGCCTCTGCAGACTCTGTAGCTGAAGGAGCCATCTCTGTTTCCGGTTGTCTGCCTCTTCACACTTGAACATTTAGGAGAATCTCTTGGGCCCAAGACTCTGATAGAGAAGCTGAACAGGGGGCCCGGGGTGGGGGGTGGGAGGGTGCTCCAAAAACCTGCATTTCTTCAGTTTGTTCCTTCGTGGATTCATCTGTTTTTTTGCTCTGCTGTGGATGGCTGGAAGCCAGGATCTTTTGCTTGCTGGTCAGCACTCTGTTATATTTCCAGTGCTTGTTTTGTGGTGTGTGTGTGTGTACATGCACCCCAGTATTAGGACTTAAACTCAGGGTACAGGCACTGTCCCTTAGCTTTCTTCCCTCCTCCCCTTTTTTTATTTTTTGCTCAAGGCTGGTGCTCTACTGCTTGAGCCACATTGCCACTTCTGGCTTTTTGCTGGTTCATTGGAGATAGAGTCTCATGGGTTTTTCTGTCTGGGCTGGCTTCAAACGGCAATCCTCAGATCTCAGCCTCCTCAGTAGCTGGGATTACAGGCGTGAGCTCCAAAGCCTGGCCGCACTCCCTTCTCTTGAATGGAGATGGGAACCGTAGGGATTGCTCAGGGTTGTTTACGGAATAATAGCATTAATCACACGGGACTTGACAGAGGTGCTGATAAGGAGTCAGCTAGGTCTCCTTCAAATTCCCTAGTCTCACCCCGCAGCCCTTAGGACACTTGTGTTTGCTCAGTTATCTCTGAGTGTTCTGTTTGTTTAACGTCTGCCTGGGTGCTCTCTGAGGGAAGGTGCCTTATCTGATGGTCTCTGCTCCTGCCAGCTGCAGCTGGCACCGCCATTCGTTCAGTTGCTCATGTGTATTATATAGATTTGGGCTGAGGCCACCCTCGATACTCAGGAGACTGAGATCTGAGGATCACGGTTCCAAGTCAGCCGAGGCAGAAAGGTCTATGAGACTCTTAGCCCCAGTGAACCACCACAAAGCCAGACGTGGTGGTGTGGCTCACAAAACCATAGGCGCCACCCCGCAAAAAAAAAAATAACATAAATATATATGTGTGTGTGTGTGTATATATATATATATATGGAGGGAGGGGGTGAGGGGTTTTTAGGTTAAGTAACTGGGACTGGGGAATGTAGCTCAGTGGCAAAGCACTTGCCTAGCAAGTGAAATGTCCTGGGTTCAGTTCCTCAGTACCGAAAAAGAAAAGACAGAAAAAAAAAAAACCTACAATTAGCTTGAGTAATTGAGTTAGAAAGTCATTCTTTTATAGATGTATGTTGTATAAGTGAATTAGGCTTTCTTTTCCTTTTCTTTTCTTTTTGGTTGGTCATGGGGCTTGAACTCTGGGCCTGGGCTCTGTCCCTGAGCTCTTCAGCTCAAGGCGAGTGCTCTACCACTTGAACCACAGCACCACTTGTGGTTTTCTAGTGGTTTATTGGAGATCAGAATCTCATGGTCTTTTCTGCCCAGGCTGGCTTTGAACCATGAACCTCAGATCTCAGCTTCCTGAGTAGCTAGGTGCCTGGCCAGCAAGTTATTTTTTTAAGAAGCAAATGGCATCTGTGTTGATTTGTGCCCCATGAGGACCTGGGCTTGTCATGCTCTGGTGCAGCCTGAAGTGACAGTGACACTGATGCATTAAGGAAGCTGCTCTGGGGTTGCAGTGTAAGGATGTGAAGTAGGGCGGACGGACACGGGAGGAAGGGCTGGCTGGCTGGATGGAGGGTGGGTGGATGGATGAGTGAGTGGATAGATGGGTGGATGGATAGATTGGTGAGTTGGTAAGTGGATGGATGGATTCATGCGTGCATGCATGAATGGGTGGATGGATGGATGGATGGGTGGGTGGATGAATAGCTGCATGAATGAGTGGATGGACGGATGGATTGATGAGTGGATAGATGGATATATACATGAATGGATGCATGGATGGATGGACAGATGGATTGATGAGTGGATAGATGGATGTATACATGAATGGATGGACGGATGGATGAATGGATGGACTGGTGAGTGGATAGCTGGATGCATAAGTGGATGGTTAGATGTATGGGTGAGTGAATGGATGAATAAATAGGTAGATGGATGGGTGGGTGGATGGATGAATGAATAGGTAGATGAGTGGGTGGTGAGTGCATAGGTGGATGGATGGATAGGTAGGTAGATTAGTTCATGCATGGGTGGATGGATGGATGGATGGATGAGTAGGTAGATAGATGAATGGATGGGTAGTGGGTGGATGGATGCATGAATGAATGAGTAGATAAGTGGATGAGTGAGTGGTTATGTGGATAATGAATGAATGGATTATGAATGGATGGATGGTGGTGGATGGATGGATGGATGATGGATAGTAGATGGATGAAGATGGATGGTGGTGGATGGATGCATAGTGGATGGTTGAGTGAATGGATGAATAGGTAGCTGGGGAATCCATGGGCTGATTGATGGGTGAGCCTGAGCCCACCCACCCCCAAACCTGTTCCCCCTCTAACCCTCTTCCTCCCCTGCCCACAGCACCACGCCCCACTCTGGTCGGAGCACCCCAAACAGCTCCCCATCTCTCCGGAAGCGGCTGCAGCTTTTGCCCCCAGGCCGGCCCCCTGTGGAGCCAGAAGCAGGCAGCATGGTGGAGAAAGGGTCAGATAGCTCCTCAGAGAAGAGTGGGGTGCCTGGAACCCCCAGCACCCAGAGCCTGGGAGGCCGGAACTTCATCCGCAACAGCAAGGTGTGTGTGGGATCCAGCTGGGGGTGCGCAGCTGGCCGGGAGCGGGGGGCGCTTGGCTCATCCTGACCCCCCTTCTTTTTCTTGCAGAAGATGCAGAGCTGGTACAGTGTGAGTATTTGGGCAGAAGTGGGTGTCAGAGGGTGTGGAGCAAGGGATCACATGCTGGGTGGGAGCCCTGGACTACAGGAGTCAGCAGCAGAGCGGGCATAGAGGTCCGCAGACCAGGGTTAATCATACCATGGACCTTCTTATCCGGGCTGGCTTCAAACCACGATCCTCAGATCTCAGCCTCCAGAGTTGTTGGGATTACAGGTGTGAGCCACCAGCACCCGGCTCTGGGACTGGATTGGGGTTCAGACTTTACTTCCCTTAGATGCTCAGCCCCACGTATAAACAACGCAATGAAGATTTCCGGAAACTGTTCAGCAAACTTCCTGAAGCGGAGCGTCTCATTGTGGGTGAGAACCGGGGTACCCCAGGACCAGCCCACCTGCCTGTGGGTGACCCTCCGATGCCCCTGCCTGACGCCCTCTCCCTTCTCCTTGCTCTCAGATTACTCCTGCGCTCTGCAGCGCGAGATCCTGCTGCAGGGCCGCCTCTACCTCTCTGAGAACTGGATCTGTTTCTATAGTAACATCTTCCGCTGGGAGACCACGGTGAGCCTGGGTGGTCTGGGACTAGGAGAGGGTGCCTGGGGATGGGGCATGAGGGTGTGGGGTGGGGTTCCTAGAACTCTTGGCTGCTTTTGATCTCCTGGCTGCAGATTTCCATCCAGTTGAAAGAAGTGACTTGTCTCAAGAAGGAAAAAACAGCGAAGCTGATCCCCAACGCCATCCAAATCTGTACAGAAAGTGAGAAGGTGAGCCCCGAGGCCCCGGTGGGCCCCCCCACTTCCCCTCTCACCTCTGGCCACCTCTTTTATTCTTCCAACCCCTGGCAGGGCCCCGGCCCCCATCACCTCTGACCTGAATCTCTCTGTGGGAGAGACTCCAGCCTTCTTGGCCCCTACAAGAAGTAACCCCCTCCCCCTCCCCAGCAAGCATCAAAATCACCCAGGTGACAGTGGCTCACGCCTGTAATCCCACTTACTCAGAAGGCTGAGATCAAGAGGATCACGGTTCAAAGCCAATCCAGGCAGGAAAGTCCATGAGAATCAAACTATTCAGAAATAGCTGAAAGTGCCACCGTGGCTCAAGTGGCAGAGTACCAGCCTTGAAGAAGCAAAAGAAGCTCAGGGACTGTGCCCAGGCTCTGAGTTCAAGCCCCAGGCTCAGGAAGAAACAAACAAACAAAAAATAACATTAGGATCAGGGGATCGTAATGGCTGGAAAAATCATTCCTGTCCATCGATCCAGCCCCCCAGACCTCCCCGCCCCGCAGCAGCTCCCCACCCTCCATCCCCCATGTTCCCTCCTCTTGATTTTCCCTCCCATCCCCTTCCCACTTCTTTCTACAGTGCTGGAATCAAACCCAGGGTCTTGTACATGCAAGGCAAGTGCTCTCCCACGGAGCAACTTGATTTTAGTTAGTTGGTTATTTAGTTGGTCCTGGGGCTTGAAATCAGGGCCTGTGTGCTATTCCTGAGCTATTTCCACTCAAGGCTAACGCTCTACCCCATTGAGCCATAGCCCCACTTCCAGTTTTTGAGTGGTTCATTGGAGATAAAGAGTTTCACAGAGACACTTTTGCCGGGGCTGGCTTTGAACCATGATCTTCAGATGTCAGCCTCCTGAGTAGCTAGGATGATGACAGCCATGAGCCACTAGCACCCAGCTGCAACTTGATCTTTTGAGACAAGATCTAGATCTATGTAGCCTAGCCTGGCCTCCAGCTTGACATCCTCCTGCCTCAGCCTCCCAAATGCTGGTATTATAGGCATGCACCACCATGCTATCCAAGTGTCCTCATGACAAGATTGCTCATGTCACCCCAGTGGCCCAACAGGAAACAGAGAGGACAGGGGAAAAGGCCACAGCAGACTTCCTTTGTGTGTGTGTGTGTGTTTGTGCCAGTACTAGGGCTTGAACTCAGGGCCTAGTGCTGTCCCTCAGCTTTTTCACTCAAGGCTGGTGCTCTACCACCTGAGCCACAGCGCCACTTCCAGTTTTCTGGTGTGGATCATTGGAGATAAAGAGTCTCACAGACTTCCCTTCCCGGGCTGGCTTCGAACCTGGCTTGCTTGCTCTGAGGAAGGTCTAGTGTGTCCTCTTCCCAGTGAGGGCTCAGCATCACCTAGCACAGGGCCAGGCACAGGATCAATGCTCTGTGGGAGGAACATAGAGACACCCGTGGCGATGCGTGGCGGTGCAGATCGGGGGTGGTCGTGGGCTGCCTGAGGCTGGGGGTCTCCCCTCACTCGGCTGTGTGTTTCCCCCCATCCCCTCTCCAGCATTTCTTCACTTCCTTTGGGGCCCGGGACCGTTGCTTTCTTCTCATCTTCCGCCTCTGGCAGAACGCGCTACTGGAAAAGGTGGGTGCTGGTAAGGCCCGGGCAGAGGGATTGGGGTGCCAACAGAACCTTTTTTTTTTTTTGGCGGTCGTGGGGCCTGAACTTTGGGCCTGGGCGCTGTCCCTCAGCTCTTCAGCTCAAGGCTAGTGCTCTACCACTTGAGCCACAGCGCCACTTCCGGTTTTCTGGTGGTTTATTGGAGATAAGAGTCTAAGGGTCTTTCCTGCCCAGGCTGGCTTTGAACCGAGATCCTCAGATCTCAGCCTCCTGAGTAGCTAGGATGACAGGCGTGAGCCACCAGCGCCCAGCTGTCCTTGAACTTTTGTACTCAAGGCTGGAGCTCTACCACTTGAGCCACAGCTGGACTTTTGGGATTTTGTTTTAGCTTTGGATTGTTATTTTAGAGGTGAGATACAGTGTGGTAACATTTACATACTTCAGGTAGTAAGTACATTCCTTTTGCAGTGTCATCTGTTCCCTCATTAGCTCCCCTGCCCTTCCTCCCATCTCCACCCATGGCTTACATAGTTCACTTTCACCAGTGTCCACTGCGCTGCTCTGCTGTACTTTTTCACCTTTTTCCTCGGATTCTGTGGCCTCTCCCCATCCGCCCACAAATGTGCACGCGAATGCACTGTAGATAAGGTAGAGAATACAGTCATCAGAAGAAAACAAATTTAAAAAATCCTTTGTTTCCATATCTTTGGAGTTCATTTCAGTATGTATATTGTTTTATATAAATATGAAGAGACGCTTGGGTATTGCACCTTTCTTTCTTTTTTTTTTTTTTTGGTCCTGTCATGGGGCCTGAACTCTGGGCCTGGGCGCTGTCCCTCAGCTCTTCAGCTCAAGGCGAGCGCTCTACCACTTGAGCCACAGTGCCACTTCCGGCTTTTTTCTTTTTGCTTATGTGGTGCTGAGGAATCGAACCAAGGCCCCAAGCAAGCAAAGCAAGCGCTCTACCACTAAGCCACCTTCCCAGCCCCTGTTGCACCTTTCTGATTCTCTCCTAAGACTATCCTCTTTTGGCCCCACTCTACGTGAGTATCTAGAATCCTGTGTAATTCATCATGTTCCAGTGTGTTTTAGATCTAACTTCCGCAGGGAGAACATGCCACTTTGGCTTTTTTTTTGGTAGTTGATTGGAGATAAGAGTCTAACAGGCTTTCCTTCCCAGGCTGGCTTTGAACTGTGATCCTCCAATCTCAGCCTCCCGAGTAGGTAGGATGACAGGCGTGAGCCTCCGGTGCCTGGCTTGCTTGGCTTTTTTGCTTAAGGCTGGCGCTCTACCACTTGAGCCACAGATCCACTTTTGGCTTTTTGGAAGTTCATTGGAGATAAGAGGCTCACAGGCTTTCCTGCCCAAGCTGGCTTTGAACTCTGACCTGCGAGATCTCAGACTCCTTAGTAGCTAGGATGACAGGCATGAGCCACCAGCACCGGCTCTCAGCATGAGCTTTGTAGAACTGTTTTGAACTTGTGTGAGAAATGTCTTCTCTCCCCGCTCCCTTTCCTAAGGGCTCAGTACATAGAGCTGTTGGGGCTCCTGACAGTTAAAACTGTGTCGTGTTGTCATCCTGCCATTCTGACTGTAGTTGACCCAGAGCCCCTGGGGGTCCTGAGGATGCCCGGAGGAATAGTTGGGGTCACAGCGGGGCGCTGGACAAAACAGCTTAGACCTTGGGATCATGGCCACTCCCACAGTCTTGACCGGATTGGAATCTCAGAGTTGAATCCATGGCTTTTCCCTTCCTGGGCCTCCATTTTTTGCTCTGGCCAGGGAGGTCATGCTGCCCTCTTGTGGACATCATGGGAACTGCTTGGACAAAGGCAACCTGGCTAGAAAAAACTGGCCTGGGCAGAAAACAGAAAAAAGAAAACTACAAGGAGCAAAGCCAACCTTCTACCATCTTGTCCTGTGTGTGCAGACACTGAGTCCCCGGGAACTGTGGCACCTGGTCCATCAATGCTACGGCTCAGAGCTGGGTCTTACCAGCGAAGACGAAGACTATGTCTGCCCTTTGCAGCTCAATGGACTTGGGTGAGTAGGTGGTGCGTGGCTATTCTGGGAATGGGGGTGCTGTGTACAGACCTCCTAGAGTCCTGGATAGACTCAAGAGGCTGAATGGGGCCAGGCACTGTTGGCTCCTATCTGTCATCCGCTGCTCAGGAGGCTGAGATCTAAGGATCACAGTTCGAAGCCAGCCTGGGAAGAAAGTCTATGAGGCTCTTTTTTTTTTGCCAGTCCTGGGGCTTGAACTCAGGGCCTGGCTGCTGTCCCTGAGCTTCTTTGTGCTCAAGACTAGTACTCTACCATTTGAGCCACAGCTCCACTTCTGGCTTTTTCTGAGTAGTTCATTGAAGTCTCATGGACTTTCCTTCCTGGGCTGCTTTTGAACAACAGTCCTCAGATCTTAGCCTCCTGAGTAGCTAGGATAACAGGCGTGAGCCACCAGCACCTGACTTTTTTTTTTTTCTTCAAATTTTTTATTGTGATTAAGTGATTACATAATTTCCCAAATTTCACAGTATTGTGGGATAGTGATGCTTAAAGTTAGAAACACATTTTAACTTTCATGGAGCAAATTGTCTATCATGTTCTATAGCATTTATGAGTTCTATGAGCTTTGTGATACAGTTATTTCTTCCACATTGGGTGGTATGTACATTTCGTTTGTTTTGCATAGCATCAGCTGTTCCCTCTTTCCCACTTGTTCCCTCCCTCCCATCGCTGCCACTGAGTTGCTTAGTTCATTTTGATCAATGTCCAGTGCAGCTGATGGGTTCCGCTGTTGTATGTTTTTCCCTGAATCCCTCTAGTTCTGTGTCCTCCTCCTGGCTTCCCTCTGGTGTGCACATATATACCATATATGTGATCAGCAGCATGGGGTTATTTAGTAGTGATCCGACCAGATGAGTGGAAGTCCTTTGTTTCTTAAGTCCTGCTAATTTTGTCGTATCACCTAACATTTTGGATTTAACATCCACTTATCAGGGAGACCGTGTGCCATTTGTCTCTTTGCTCTTGGCTTACCTCACTCAAGATGATTTCTTCTAGGTCCGTCCATCTCCCTGCAAATGCCATTATTTTTGTCCTTTCTAATGGCTGCGTAATATTCCATTGTGTATAGATACCACAATTTTTGGGTCCATTCATCGGTGGCAGGACATCTGGGTTGTTTCCATATCCTGGCTATTGCGGCACCTGACTTCTATGAGACTTTTATCTCCAGTGAATCATCACAAAGCCAGAGGTGGAAGAGCACTAGCCCTGAGCAAAAAAATGCATAGCAACAAACCCAGGCCATGCCCGGTTCAAGCCACAGGACTGGCACCCCCCAACCCCTCCCCCCAAAAGCTATGTAGTGTCTCAAGGAGCAGAAATGTCACTTCCTTCTTTCTCCCCCACAGCAGCCCCAAGGAGGTGGGAGATGTCATCGCTCTGAGTGACATCGCTCCCTCCGGGGCCACCGACCGCAGCCAGGAGCCCAGCCCCGTGGGGTTACGTCGCGGCCGAGTCACTCCCAACCTTTCCCGAGCCAGCAGTGACGCAGACCATGGGGTGAGCAGGAGGGCGCTCATGGGGTGACGGTGGAATTAGGGGCCCAGTGACAGAGGCCAGAACAGAGGAGCATCATTGAGGGGCAGGAGTGGGCGGGGAATAGATGAAGATAGGAAGATGGCAAGAAAATGAATGTAAATAGGAAAAGACATGGACAAAACAGGGGAAAGAGAGGCTGGGAAGGTGGCTCAGTGGTAGAGGGCTTGCCTCGCATGCGTGAGGCCCTGGGTTTGATTCTTCAGCCCCACATAAGCAGAAAAAAGCCGGAAGTGGCGCTGTGGCTCAAGTGGTAGAGTGCTAGCTTTGAGCTGAAGAGCTGAGGCGCTGGTGGTTCATGCCTGTCATCCTGAGGCTGAGATCCGCGGATCACTGTTCAAACCCAGCCTGAACAGGAAAGTCTGTGAGATTATCTCCAATAAAAACTCCTCAGGGGACTGGGAAGGTGGCTCAGTGGTAGAGTGCTTGTCTAGCATGCATGAAGCCCTGGGTTCGACTCCTCAATACCACAGAAACAGTAAAAGCCAGAAGTGGCGCTGTGGCTCAACTGTTAGCGTGCTAGCCTTGAACAAAAGCAGCTCAGAAACAGTGCCCAGGCCTTGAGTTCAAGCCCCAGGACTGGCTGAGAAGCTGGGCGCTAGGGTGGGCCTTACAAGGAACTTGGAAGGGACGGATGAAGCCTTCTATGTAGGTGGAGGAAGACAAGGAAGAGCAAACGGACAGCCAGCCAGACGCCTCCTCCAGTCAGACAGTGACGCCAGTCACAGAGCCCCCCAGTACAGAGCCCGCCCCACCTGAGAACCTCAGCACCCTGGGCCCCTTGGATCTGCTGCCTAGAGACGAGCTATTGACAGACACGAGCAACTCCTCTTCATCCACGGGGGAGGAAGGTGAGGCCCGCGTGAACCGAATGGCTTTTTCTCTCAGTTATCCCAGGGCAAACTTTACTTACGAGGGTTAAATGGTGCCTTGTAAGACTCCAAACACAAAAGGAGCAAGTCCAGGCGTCGGTGGCTCCCGCCTGGCATCCTACCTACTCAGGAGGCTGAGATCTGAGGATCGCACTTCAAAGCCAGCCTAGGCAGGAAAGTCCGGGAGGCTCATCTCCAGTGAACCACCAGAAAACCGGAAGTGGTGCTGTGGCTCAAGTGGTAGAATGCTCACCTTGGGCTGACGAGCTGAGGGACAGCGCCCAGGCCCAGAGTTCAGGCCTCATGCCCGACAAACAAAAAGAAAAGAAAACAAAACAAAACAGCAAAGGCAGACATTGGGGTGCAAATCCTGGCTCATGTGTCTCATTCTGTGATGTGAACATGATTTAACCTCTCTGAACACTGATTTTTTTTTTCCTCATCTAGAAAAATGGAGGTAGACCTTAATAATGATCACTCCATGGCTGGGCACTGGTGGTTCACACCTGTAATCCTAGCTACTCAGGAGGATCGTGGTTCAAAGGTAGCCTGAGCAGGAAAATCCTTGAGCCTCCTATCTCCAGTGAACCAGCCAGAAGTGTTGGTGTGGTAGAATGTGAACCTTGAGCAAGTAAACCAAGCAAGAGTGTAAAGCTTTGAGTTCAAGATCCTATATCCATAGGATTGTTAAGAAAAGCAAATGAATTCGTAAAGTATGCCTAAAGCTCTTGAGCCAATTATTGTTTTTAATTTTCTCTGTACCATCTAATTTGGGGTACCCTTTATTCTAACTGAGACAGGGCAAGCCCGAGCCCCGGGCTTTTTGCCAGTGGCTATAGCCAAAAACAAAACAAAAAAAACCCAAACCACATCCCCTAGAGTTGGCTCTGATTGGTTCCACTTGCAGAAGGAGCTCAACTCTGAGCCAATCACTATGACTGATTGGCCCAGCCTGGGTTACACCACACTTCTGGTCCAATCCCATGGCCACCCTTATGATCACACGAAAGTGATTGGCCAGGATGATGTGCGTCTGTGTGTGTGTGTGTGTGCGCGCCCGCGCACGTGCTCCCACCCAGAACCATCATGATGTGGCTCTGATTGGCTGGCTGGAGGGACAATGTGGTCACTTTCAACCAATCCTGTATCCGAGGGGCTGGATAGTGCTCTGTGCTCCAGAAAGTTGGGTCTGCTCAAAGAGAGATACAGGGGAGGGAGAGAGAGAGGAGGAGGAGGAGGAGAGAGAAAGAGAGAGAGGGCGAGGGAGAGGTAAAGAAAGAGAGAGAGAGAGACGAATGAGACCCCAAATACTGAGGGCCTCCCCACCCCCTTGTGTGTGTCTCCCAGCTGACCTGGCTGCTCTGCTTCCTGACCTCTCTGGCCGGCTCCTCATCAACTCGGTCTTCCACGTGGGTGCTGAGCGGCTTCAGCAGATGCTCTTCTCCGACTCGCCCTTCCTGCAGGGCTTCCTGAAGCAGAGCAAGTTCACAGGTCAGTATCGTGGGCTTTCCCTGAAAAATCACTGTGTTGGGGTACACACACACACACAAGTCCCATAAAGGTATTTTTTTCCCTGAAAAATCACTGTGTTGGGGTACACACACACACATACACACACACACACACACACACACACACACGAGTCCCATAAAGGTATTTTTTTTTTCCCCCTTGGTTGGTTATCGGGTTTGAACTCAGGGCCTGGACGCTGTCTCTGACTTCTTTTGCTTAAGGATCAAGCTGTTTCGCTCTGCCACTTTGAGCCACAGCTCTACTTCTGGTTTTCTAGTGGTGCATTGGAGTCTCACACAGATTTTCCTGTCTGGGCTGGCTTTGCACCATGATCCTCAGAACTCAGCCTCCTGAGTAGCTGAGATGACAGGTGTGAGCCACCAGCGCCCCGGCTCACAGAACATTCTTTTTTTTTTTTTTCTGTCAGTCGTGGGACTTGAACTCTAGGCTTGGGCGCTGTCCCTGAGCTCTTCAGCTCAAGGCTAGCACTCTACCACTTGAGCCACAGTGCCACTTCCAGCCTTTTCTGTTTATGTGGTACTGAGGAATCGAACCCAGGGCCTCATGCATGGGAGGCAAGCACTGTACCACTAAGCCACGTTCTCATCCCTCACAGAGCATTCTTATATCCTGTAGTTTTATATGGGGCCACTTGTGAGCAAGAGAAGGTGGGGGTCCCCCATAAGAGTGAGGGGTCCAGGGAAATGTGTTCCATGTCCTCTGGTCTGATACTCTGGAGAGAAGCAGGGACTTGTTCAGAGACAGAAACAGATTGAGCCGAGTGCCTGTGCCTCATGCCTATAATCCTAGCTACTCAGGAGGCTGAAATCTGAGGATCAAGGTTCAAAACTAGCCCGTGCAGGAAAGTCCATGAGACTCTTATCTCCAATAAACCACCAGAAAATGAGAAGTGGTGTTGTGGCTCAAGTGGTAGAGCGCTAGCCTTGAGCTGAAGAGCTGAGGGACAGTGCCCAGGCCCAGAGTTCAAGCCCCATGACTGACAAAAAAAGAAAAAGAAAAACTGAGACTGAGGGGTTGGGTGAGGTAGACCCTGGAGAGACCAGAGATCTTAGCCAGAACTATTATTCATGTTTAAAGTTTTTAGCCCAGTGCTCAGATTCATGCCTGAGCATGAATTCCAACTATTCAGGAGGTTGAGATCTGAAGATCATGGTTCAAAGCCAGTCTGGGCAGGAAGAGGGAGCGTTTTCAGACTCCTTAGAAGAAACATGTAACATAGAGCCAAGTGGGGACATGAAGAAGGTGGGCAGCGACAAGTCCACAGAGAACTGACGTCCAGGCCCTCCCCAAAACTAAAAGGCTGCCAGCACTGGTGGCTCCCGCCTGTCATCCTAGCTACTCAGGAGGCTGAGCTATGAGAATCACAGTTCCAAACCAGCCCAGGCAAAAAGGTCGGTGAACAGCAAAAAAGCCAGAAGTGTAGGTGTGGCTCAAAGTGGTAGAGCCTTGAGTTCAAGGACAGCACCCAGGCCCTGAGTTCAAGGCCCAGGACAGACAAAATAAAAGGCCCAGCCTCCTACAGAGAATATTTTTCTCATTCTGCTTCTTTCTCCTCTCCAGATGTGACCTTGAACCCCTGGAGCGGGGATGCAAAGTGCCACCAGCGTCGGGTCCTGACCTACACCATTCCCATCAGCAACCCTCTGGGCCCCAAGAGTGCCTCTGTGGTGGAGACGCAGGTGGGCGGGGCCGGTGGGAAGAGGGAGGGGCCTGGTGGCAGGGGCGGGGTCTTGGAGGTGGGTTGGGCAGGGTGATAGCTTGGGCGGGGAAGGCGTGGCTTGGCAGGGGAGGGCGGGGCCTGGAGGCAGGGGCGGGGTAATAGCTTGGGAGGGGAAGGCGTGGCTTGGCAGGGGAGGGCGGGGCCTGGAGGTAGTCTGGCCAGTGGCTGGGTGATAGCTTGGGTGGGGTGGGTGGGGCTTGGAGGGGAGCCCGGGACAGGGCCCGGTGGCTTGGCCAGCTTGGCCAGCCCTGTGGTGGTGGCTCGGGTGCAGTGGCCCTGACCTTCCTCCCCTCCCTTTTCCTGTCCTTGCAGACGCTGTTCCGCCGGGGCCCGCAGGCGGGCGGGTGCGTGGTGGACTCCCAGGTGCTGACGCAGGGCATTCCCTACCAGGACTACTTTTATACCGTGCATCGCTACTGCATCTTGGGCCTGGCCCGGAACAAGGCCCGGCTGCGGTGAGCCACAGCCAGGCCCGGCTACCCCGTGCTCTCCTCGCCTCACCCCCATTTGATTCCCAACGCTGCCAGGTGTGATGACTGCCTGTCATCCTAGCTACTCAGGAGGCTGAGATCCGAGGATCTGGGTTCAAAGCCAGCCCGGGCACGAAAGTCCGGGAGACTCTGATCTCCAATAACCACTAGAAAACTGGAAGTGGCGCTGTGGCTTAAGCTGTCGAGCACTCGCTTTGAGCTGAGGGACAGAGCCCAGACCCAGAGTTCAAGCCCCACGACCAACAGAAAAAAAAAACAACCAAAAAACTCAGGGACAGCACCCAGGTCTTCAGCTATGCCTTTGGACCAGCACAAAAATAAAAAGAACGGTGGGACCCTCTGAATAGCAAAGGGGAGACAGAGGGTCCTGAGGGCACCACCTCCCCGCAGAGGGAGTTCTCAGTGAGATTCATTTGTTCAGCTGTTTATTGAGCATCTACTAGGTGATCCACATATTCCAGACCCTAGAGACAAAATCTCTAGTCTCAGAGCGCTCAGACTTAATAGTGGGAAATTGGCTGGAAAGAAAAAGATGATGTAAACTGGATGCTGGTGGCTCACACCTGGCTTCCTAGCTACTCAGGAGGCTAAAATCTGAAGATAGTGGTTCTAAGCCATCCAGAGCAAGATAGGCTGTGAGACTATCTCTAATGAACCACCCAAAAGCCAGAAGTGGAATTGAGGCTTCACTGGTAGAGCTACATCCTTGAGGGAGAAAGCTCAGGCTAGCACCTAGGCCCTGAGTTCAAGCCCCAGTACACACACACACACACACACACACACACACACACACACACACAGAGCAGTTGGATTCTCTTTAAGTTTTGTAAGTCGAGCCAACAGCTAGCT
This sequence comes from Dipodomys ordii, assembly GCF_000151885.1. Taxonomy (NCBI): domain Eukaryota; kingdom Metazoa; phylum Chordata; class Mammalia; order Rodentia; family Heteromyidae; genus Dipodomys; species Dipodomys ordii. Next base: position 3,615,973 of record NW_012267308.1, read on the forward strand.
GAGATTGGCTTCATGGTGCGTTGGTAGGAAGGCATGGGGGGGGGCAGCACCAAGTTCACGGTCATCTGTCCTGAGCCTCTGGCAGGATGAGCTCCCATCTTGGCCACCTTGGGAGATGATGGGGAACACATTGAACCCCACCATAGCCCATCCCCATATAGGACTGCGGGGGGGGTCAGCAGCCAGGTGGGGAAGAGGCTTGGGGGGCTGAGTCAAGCCAGCGAGTGTGTGGGCACCAGAGAGGTGAGAAGTGGGGGTCCAGAAAAGCCACTGGGGCGAGTCAACAGAACCCCTGCCCCCATTTTGCCTGTTTGTGACAAAGGGGCCTCTGAGTCCTGGGAAGGAGGGTCCTACTGGGGGTGGGGAACAGTCCCCCGTCCTCACCCCCAGATCCTGTTCTGTGTCACCAGGGTGTCCTCAGAAATCCGCTACCGGAAGCAGCCATGGAGCCTGGTGAAGTCGCTCATTGAGAAGAATACCTGGAGTGGCATTGAAGAATATTTCCACCATCTTGGTAGGCGATCACAGGCCAGCGGGGGAGTGGGGGGAGGGGGATGGCTTGGCTGGGGACAGACATCCAGAACCTTCTCTATTTATTTTAGATTTATTTATTTATTTATTTATTGTCGGTCTTCAGGCTTGAACTCTGGGCCTGGGCGCTATCCCTCAGCTCTTCAGCTCAAGGCTAGTACTCTACCACTTGAGCCACAGCACCACTTCCGGTTTTCTGAGTGGTTTAATTGGAGATAAGAGTCCCAGAGTTTCCTTCCCCAAGCTGGCTTTGAACCATGATCCCTAGATCTCAGCCTCCTGAGTAGCTAGGATGACAGGTGTGAGCCACCAATGCCTGGCTTTCTTTATTTTATATGTGCCAGTACTGGGATTTGAACTCAGGACCACATGCTCTAGTCTTTTTTTTTTCTTTTGCTCAAGGCTGGTGTTCTACCACTTGAGCCACACCTACACTTTTAGCTTTTTTTTTTTTGTCAGTCATGGGGCTTGAACTCTGGGCCTGAGCACTGTCCCTCAGCTCTTCAGCTCAAGGTGAGCGCTCTATCACTTGAGTCACAGTGCCACTTCCGGTTTTCTGAGTGTTTATTGCAGATAGGAGTCTCATGGTCTTTCTCCAGGGCTGGCTTTGAACCGTGATCCTCAGATCTCAGCCTCCTGAGTGGCTAGGATTACAGGTGTGAGCCACTGGCACCCAGCCAATTTTAGCTTTTTGTTCGACGGTTTCTCAGAGATGAGTCTCATGGACTTTTCTTCTCTGGGCTGGCTGCAAAACCACCATCCTCCAATCTCAGCCTCCTGAGTAGCTAGGATTACAGGTGTGCGCTACTATACACGGCCATTGAAGGATTTTTCTCTCTCTGACCCACACAGAGCGAGAGCTGGCCAAGGCGGAGAAGCTGTCCCTGGAGGAAGGTGGCAAGGACACTCGGGGACTGTTGTCTGGTCTCCGGAGGCGGAAGCGCCCCCTGAGCTGGAGGGGACATGGAGATGGGCCCCAGCACCCGGACACTGACCCTTGTGCCCGGGCTGGCATGCACACCTCGGGTGAGTTTCAGTCAGGACAGATGGAGGAGCTGGGAGGGCAGAGGGACCGAGCGGGGGTGGGGGGGCTGGGGGGAGGGGGTGCGGGGGACTGTGCTAACCCTGAGTTGTTTTCTCCCATAGGCTCCCTCAGTTCCCGCTTCTCAGAACCACCCATAGACCAGGGTCCTGGGGCAGGCATCTCCAGCGCCCTGTTTCTTATCAGCATTGTGTGAGTACCGGCAGCTGGGCTGTGTGGCCTTGGATAAGTGCTGGGCCTCTCTGGGCCTCTCTGCTCACCTGGGAAGAGGGGCTGGCCAGCCTCACAGGATGTTGCAAACACACCGGAGAATAGTTGCTCAGTTTGTCTTGTAGAAGGTGGAGATTGAGGGAGCAGTCGTGGTGTTGGGGCTCAAGTGGTAAGAGCACCAGCCTTGAAGGAAAAAGCTCAGGGATAGCGTCCAGGACTGGCACAGAAAAAGTAGGTTTGGAGGTGTGGTTCAGGTGGTAGAGCGCCAGCCAATGAGAGCTCTGGCCCTCTCAGATGGGCCAGGGTACCCAGAGAAGCCTGGTCTAGCCTCGTACCCAGGGCTAGAGGAACAAGGTTCGAGCATGCAGCATTAGCCAGGTGAACTGAGCGCTGATGGCTCACGCCTGAAATCCTCGCTACTCTGAGGATCGAGGCTCAAAGCCAGCCCAGGCAGAAAAGGCCCTGTGAGACTCTTACCTCCAATAAACCACCAGAAAACCTGAAGTGGCGCTGTGGCTCAAGTGGTAGAGCACTAACTTTGTGCACAGAGAGGCTCAGGGAAACTGAGTTCAAGCCCTAGAACTGGAAAAAAAAAAAAAAAAGAGTCAAGTGAATGGAGAGAGGTAAGGCCCCCAGATCAGACCTGGGGCTTGAACTCAGGGCCTAGGCGCTGTCTCTGAGCTTTTTTGATTCAAGGCTGAGCCACACCTTCACTTCAGGCTTTTTTGCTGGTTCATTGGAGATAAAAGAGCCTCACAGAATTTCCTACCCAGCGGGCTGGCTTCGAACTGTGATCCTCAAGATCTCAGCCTCCTGAGTAGCTGGGATTATACTGGTGCCTGATCGGTGGTGCCTGGCAAAGTCAGGGTCCTTTGAGGGAAGACGAGTCAGATTCCCTAGGCTGGAAGCACCCCTCAACTTCATACCCTCAACTACACCGGGCCTCAGTTTCCCCGAGACCAGCAGTTTCAGTAGTCTGCTGGTTGGAATCTGCCTCTGGGGTTGCGGGAGGGCTGGCCGGTGCTCACCTCTTTGCTTTCCCCTCTTCCCTGCTGCTACTCCAGGATCTGTGTGAGGTAGGGTCCCCCCTCCCCACCCTCCCCTCTGTGTGTTTCATCCTCCCAGAAGCCCCCTTACTACTCCCCTCCCCCCGCCCCGCCCCAGATGGGTTTGGGTGAAAACCTTGGCTTTTCTGCTTCTGGGCTGTGTGGCCCTAGGCAGATAACTCACCCTCTCTGAGCTGCAGTTCATGCCGCTGAAAAGGGCCAAGTGTTGATTGTATTGGGGTCGGGGGAGGGAGACTGAGGACCCCCCCAATCCCCCAAACTCCTCACCTCTGATTCCCCATCCTCAGCCTCATCGTCCTCATCGCCCTCAATGTACTCCTCTTTTACCGTCTGTGGTCCTTGGAGCGGACAGCTCACACGTTCCAATCCTGGCATAACCTGGCTCTAGCCAAGGGGTAAGTAGTGGGAGGGGGTGTAGGGGCGAGGAGGGGGGGGTCAGTGCTCATCGTGGGGGAAACCGAGGTGGCACAGCTCAGACCCTCTGTCCCGCACAGGAAATTCCCCCAGACGGCCACGGAGTGGGCTGAGATCCTGGCCCTGCAAAAGCAGTTCCACAGCGTCGAGGTGCACAAATGGAGGCAGATTCTCAGAGCTTCTGTGGAGCTCCTGGATGAGGTACAGGCCGGGGTGGAGAGCCGTGGGACCCTGGGGTTCAGATGCTTCTGCTCTTTGGGCCTCTGTTTCCCCTGCTGTCAAATAGAAGAATCAGTCTCTATGTTGGGTGGTTTTCCTAATGAGACCTAAAAGAATGTGCATGTAGCGCATGCCTGTAATCCCAGCTACTCAGGAGACTGAGAGCTGAGGATTATGGATCCCAGCTAGTCCAGACGTGAGACTCTTACCTCCAGTGAACCAGCAGAAAGTCAGAAGTGAAGCTGTGTGCTAACCTTGAGTAAAAAAGTGATCCTCCAAGCTCAGCCTTCTGAGGAGCAGGGATTATAGGCGTGAGCCACCAGCCTCTGCTGTCTTTGGGAAGATGAAGGGGGACAGGCGACTTTGCTGCCCAGAGAGTGTTGGGATGAGCTCACCCCCACGTTCTTCCCCGCAGATGAAATTCTCCCTGGAGAAACTGCAGCAGGGCATCTCTGTCTCGGAACCTCCGTTCGACCCGCAGCCGCAGACGGATGATGGCTTCTCCTGAGAGCCTCCGGCCGAACAGCCGTCGCCTCCAAAATGGACAAAAGGACACACCACACCACAGAGTGAACCCCCCGGCCGCCACTGCTGGCCCAGTGTGAGGGCTGGAACTCTCCCGCCCGCCCCTCCCAGTGGCCCGACCATGGGGGCCGTGCCGAAGCGGGGAGCCACCGAACCCAACGCAACCGGCCTGCCCAGCTGGAGAGCTGGCCTGGCCTTTGGCAGGCCCTGACTAACTTATTTTACCCAGCTGGGGTTTGGAGGGGCTGGGTGGGGGGAGTACCCCTGGGTACCCGCGTCCCTCAGCTCTGGGGTTAATAATGTATTATATTTATTTGGGGCCACAGAGCTCTAATAAAGGGTTAGAAATGGCTGTGGCTTTGCCTTCGGGGTCCCAGGAATGGGAGGAGGATGGGCGTCATGCTCAATCTTGGGGTGGTGGGAAGAAGGCACAGTTTGCCGGGCATCAGGGGTTCCCCAATTGTCACCCTAGCTACTCAGGAAGCTGAGATCTGAGAATTGCAGTTCAAAGCCAGCCTAGGCAGGAAAGTCCATGAGACTCTATCTCCAAGGGATGGCTGTGGTTCAAGGGGTAGAGCGCCACCTTGGAGGAAAAATCCATACTCAGGGGTGGCGCCAGGCCCTGAGTTCAGGCTCCAGGACAGACAGAAAAAAGGAAAAGCAAGCTACGATGGTGGAAATTCAAGGCTTGAATAATTCAAGGCCTGTGTGAGCAAATGTCGCTCCCGATAATAGGCCCACAGCAGACTCGAAAAAGTTAAGCTTATTTTAGAGAAATTGAGAGGGGGAAAAAAAAAAACTCATACATAATGGCTGTGCCGAGTAGCTCCAGCACTGACAGTATGTTATTTCTGCCCCACACACTGGCACGCACGCTTGTAATCCCAGCTACTCAGGAGGCTGAGATCTGTTCAAAGCCTGCCTGGGCAGGGGTCCAAGAGACACCTTGGGCTTTTTTTTGCTGGTTCACTGGAGATAAGAGTTTCACAGCCGCCGGGCGCTGGTGGCTCACGCCTGAAATCCTAGCTACTCAGGAGGCTGAGATCTGAGGATCGAGGTTCAAAGCCAGCCCGGGCAGGAGAGACCATGAGACTCCTATCTCCAATAAACCACCAGAAAACTGGAAGTGGCACTGTAGCTCAAGTGGTAGAGCGCTCGCCTTGAGCTGAAGAGCTGAGGGACAGCGCTCAGGCCCAGAGTTCAAGCCCCACGGCCGACAAAAAAGAGTTTCACATCCTTTCCTGCCCCAGCTTGGCTTAGAACCACAACCCTCAAGATCTCAGCTTCCTGAGTAGCTGGGATTACAGGCGTGCACTACAGCCTCCATCTTGTAAGCACCATCTTTAGGGATGGCGGAAGGGAGTGAATCACTGGCGGCAGAGGAAGGTAGAGCCGGCTTTCTACCCTCTGAGCTGTGTGCCTCGGTTGCCTGTGCCCGTGAACTGGGGATAGTGATCAATGCTCCCCCTCTCCCCGCGCCCCCTAGAAGATGAACCAGCAGCATGTTAGTAACTTGGTGACCTCCAGCCCAAAGGGCTGTTAGGAAGCGGGTGCCCCCCTCTCTCCTGCCCCCTGGCCATCCAAGCTGTGTTTCCACCTACCATCCCCCACCCTGCCCCAGAGAAAGGTCTGGTTCGTCCTCAGGGTTATTTTCCACAGCTCAGGAGGTGCTGGATTAAGGGCCTGAGCTAGGAGGTGTGGTGTGGTGTCCTTGGCACTGGGCCCCTCTGCCCTGGGCCTGCCATCCCCCCCCCTCCCCCACATCTTGGTTCCTTTTGCCCTTGGGCTGGCTGGGCCAGGGGAATTCTGGGACGGTAACCCATCCAGCATTGGCGAGCTGAGAGTCTCACATCCCCCAGCGTGCACTTGCCAACCCATTCCCTGTCCTGCCAGGAGACAGGCAGCCGCCATCAATGCTGGGCTGGCCAGGCCAGCTACCTGACCCCTCGGGGAGGGAGAAGCGTCCCCCAGCCTCAGTTTCTTGCTGTAGAAAACGAAAGATTGAGCCAGGTGCTGGAGGCTCCTACCTGTAATACCAACTCTGGAGGCTGAGATCTGAGGATCTGCAGGAAAGTCCCTGAGCCTCATGTCCAGTGAACCAGAAAACCAGAAGTGGCTTCCAGTGGTAGAGCAAGAGCTTGGGGACACAGCAAACAGGCCCTGAGTTCAAACCCCAGGAAGGAAGGAAGCGAAGCAAGTGGACCACGGAGGCCATAGAAATGGGTTTGAGGGAACCCGAGGGGGCTCAGGCTGTTCATTTGGGAAGCAGGCCGAGTCTGGGAATCTGGTGCTCTCCCAGGGCTGGGGGGACAGGCAGTGAGGCCTATAGAAGAACATACATCGGGAGTGGCGGTGGACGCCTGCAATCCCAGCACTGTGGGAATTCCAAGACTATCCATGGATAAAGGCGGCAGGATGATGAGTTCCAGGGCAGCTGGTCCTGCAGAGGGGAGGAGGGAGGGAGCGAGGGAGGGATCAGGTTGGAAAGACACCCTCTATCCTGAACGACCACGGCCACCTGGCTGCAGAGAGCTAACAGAGACTCCTGGTCACCTGGGGGACAAAGGGGAGCCCAAGCAAGAAGTTGTACAAAGGCCTCTGGTGCTGAGGTGGGGGGGGGGGCAGGTAGCCTAGAGGGGGAGGGGCAGATGACGTCATTCTCAGGGGGGGCCTGTGGGGATCTTGGGAGTGACGGGCACCTCCAGTCCCAGGGTGACCTCTGGGGGGGGACTCTAGGGTACTTTTTCCTGTTTGTATACTGTGTGGCCCCCACCCCCAGGCCTCAGGGATGGGGAGGGGAGGGGGGGAAGGGGGAAGGGAGGGGAG
>NW_012267308.1:3623713-3661450 GCF_000151885.1 Dipodomys ordii
CTGCGGGGGACGGGGGGGGAGGGGAGGGAGGAGGCCAGAGATGGAGGACCCCCCGGCCAGCGTCCCCCCCCAAGTTCTCCTCGGGGAGATTGGGGTGCTGAGCCTGACAGCTAGAGAGAGAGGGAGGGAGGGAGAGGAGTTGGTGAGGGAAAGTTGAGAGAGGCAGGGGGAGATGGAGGTTGCGGGAGGAGGAGGACAGGGAGGTCGAGGCCCAGGGAGGGCAGGCCCAGTGGAGTTGACAAAAGGGAAGAGGCCGAGGCGGCCCCGGCCCGCCTGGCATCCTAGCTGCTCAGGAGGCTGACATCCGAGGATGGAGGTTCAAATCCAGCCCTGGCAGAAAAGTCCTTGAGACTCCGATCTCCAGTGACCCACCAGAAAGCCAGAGGTGGAGCTGTGGCTCAAGTGGTAAGAGTGGCGGCAGGCAGCCTTGAGCGGAGAAGTTCAGGGACAGCGCCCAGGCCCTGAGTTCAAGTCTCCACACCTGGCGAAAAAAAATCAAAAATAAAAATAAGTAAAACGGGAGAGACATTGCCAAGGTGAAAGAGAGAGAGAGAGGAGACCCCCTCCCCCCTTCCTTAGGAAAATCTGAGCCAGGAAAGACCCCTCCAAAGAGAAATAAAGATGAGGTGCACTGAAAAGAGGTCCCAGGGGAGCTGAATCTGGAACATAAGAGATTAAAGATGGGAGTTTGGAGACCAGGGAAAGACCCAGAGCTGGAGCTGGAGCCCCAGCATTAGCAGGGAAGCCGGTGAGGAGGGTCTCAGAAGACCTGGGAGTCCAGGGGAGCTGCGGGGGCAGGAAAAGAACTTTATTTATTTATTTATGTTGCTGGTCCTGGGGCTTGAACTCAGGGCCTGGGCACTGTCCTTGAGCCTCTCTGTGCTCAAGGCAAGCGCTCTTACCATTTGAGCCACAGCGTCCCTTCTAGCTTTTTCTGTGGATGTGGTAACTGAGGAATCAAATCCAGGGCTTCATGTTGAGCCACATTCCCAGCCCCTGTTTATTGTTTATGTGCCAGTCGTGGGACTGAAATTCAGGGCTTTTTGTTGGCTTTTTGTGCTCCAGCATGGTGCTCTACCACTTGAGTCACAGCTCTACTTCCGGCTTTTTGCTGGTTCATAGGTGATAAGAGTCTCACAGACTTTCCTGCCCAGAGTTGGTCCTGAACCACGATGCTCAGATGTCAGCCTCTTGGGTAGCTAGGATGTCGGGTGTGAGCTGCCAGGTACTTGGGCTGACCCAGCCCCCTTGTCACCACAGTGTCCTCCGCCTGGGGAGGCTGCGTGGAGGTGGATTCGGAGACGGAGGCCGTGTACGGGATGACCTTCAAAATCCTGTGCATCTCCTGCAAGCGGCGCAGTGAGACCACCGCGGAGACCTTCACCGAATGGACCTTCCGCCAGAAGGGCACGGAAGACTTCGTCAAGGTGTGCCAGGGCCTGGCACCCAAGGGCCAGGGCATGTGTGAGGATTTCAAGCTTAGGAGGAAGACTGCTTCTCTGTTTGCTCCAATCCTAGGTCTTGAAGTCAGGGCCTGGGCACTGTCCCTGAGCTTTTGCATTCAAGGCTGACGCTCTACCACTGGAGCCTCAGCTTCACTTCTGGTTGTTGGCTGGTTCCTTAGAAGTAAATCTCCCTTGAGTGTCCTGCTTTGAACTATAATCCTCAGATCTCTGCCCCCTGAGTAGCTGGGATTGCAGCCATGAGCCCCTGGCACCCAGTATCGTTTTACTACTATAAAATCAGAATTAAGTGGCAAAGTGCTTGCCTAGCAAGTACAACATCCTGGGTTGGATCCCTCATGCCAAAACAAAACAAAACAAGATAATCATAATCAGCTCTGATGAATGACCTAGGTTCCAATTCTGGTTATAACGCTGACCCTCTAGTGAACTTGGGCAGTTCACAGAGAGTCTCCAAGCCTCAGTTTCCTGTTCTGCAGTGGTGGGGAGGCAGTGGGAGGTGAAGGAAGTCATGTGGCATCTGGCTGGCTGGAAAGAAAGGTCACTGGAAAGAAAGGTCACTGGAAAGAAAGGTCACTGGAAAGAAAGGTCACTGGAACTCTTTGGCACCAGTAAAATCATCTTTGGCAACACTGGTGGCTCACACCTGTCCTCCCAGCCACCGCAGAGGCTGAGATCTAAAGATGGAGGTTCAGAGTCAGGCCAGACAGGAAGGTCCATGAGATTCTTATCCCTAGGGAATCGCCAGTATACCGGAAGTGATGCTGTGGCTCAAGTGGTAGAGCACTAGCCTTGAGCAAAAGAAGCTCAGGTTCAGAGCCTAAGCCCTGAGTTCAAGCCAGACGACTGACACCAAATAAATAAATCTTAGATTGTCATCATGGAACAAAAGCAAAACTTTTCCTATGTTTTCTGTACAATGTGTGTTTTATTTTTATTTATTTTTTATTTTATTTTATTTTATTTTTTGGGGGTCCAGTCGTGGGGCCTGAACTCTGGGTCTGGGCGCTGTCCCTCAGCTCTTCAGCTCAAGGCTAGTGCTCTACCATTTGAGCCACAGCGCCACTTCTGGCTTTTTTCTTTTTTCTTTGTGGTGTTGAGGAATCAAACCCAGGCCTCATGCATGCAAGGCAAGTGCTCTACCACTGAGCCACCTTCCCAGCCCATTATTTATTTTTTAAATGTGTGTTGATTCTGTTCATGAACCCAGGACCTCATGCTCTCCCTGAGCTTTCTCTTTTTCTGGCTCATGGCTAGCGTTGTACCTCTTGAGCCCTGCCTCCAGATCGGTTTTTTGCTGCTTGATTGAAGATGGAGTCTCATGAATTTTTTTTTTTCCCTCTTGTTGGCTTGGGACTGGACTCCTCCAGATTTCAACCTCCTGAGTAGCTTGGATTACAGGCACGAGCTACTGGTGACCTGGCTTGTATTTTTGAATTGCATGACGGCAGCACCTGCTGGACAGTGGTTGGGGGGCAGGGAGTGTCTCTCGCAGCTGGTGCCGGGGGAAGAAGTAAAGAGCGAGAGGGGTTTGGGAGTGGGCATGTGTGTCTTGGCCCAAGGCCCAAGGACAATCTCTGTGCCCAGGTGTGTGGGCACATCTTGTGTTTGTGTGGGTCAGATCGGGCCACAAGATTGGGGTCAGGTTATGGGTGGGAAAGACAGTCCCAAGCAGTGGCCCTTCTCTTCCTCTCCCCTTGGGTACCCCCAGATCCTGCGTTATGAGAACGAGGTGCTTCAGCTAGAGGACGATGAGCGGTTCGAGGGCCGGGTGGTGTGGAACGGCAGCCGGGGCACCAAGGACCTGCAGGATCTCTCCATCTTCATCACCAACGTCACCTACAACCACTCCGGCGACTACGAGTGCCACGTCTACCGCCTGCTCTTCTTCGATAACTACGAGCACAATACCACGGTGGTGAAGAAGATTCACCTGGAGGTGGTGGATAAAGGTGCGGCCGGCCCTCCTTCCCCCATGTGCGTGTTACCCGCTGCCCAGCCTCACGAGCATCACGGAGGGACAGATGGCGGGCTGGGGACAGGCTGGCTCCATGCCCAGGTGCACAGCAGAGAAGGGGAGAGAAGATCTGAGGTCAAACGAGGCCTTGTGGGTTTGGAAAATAACTTTTTTTTTTTTGGTTACTCATGAGGCTTGAACTCAGGGCCTGGGTGCCATCCGGACTTTCCTGCTGGCTTTGAATTACGATCCTCAGATCTCAGCCTCCTGAGTAGCCAGGATGACAGGCGTGAGCCACCAGTGCCCAGCAGTGTGTAATGTTTTTGATCCCTCCTGGCCCTTTAGCTGTTCAAGATCCTGGCCTATTTTTATCTTTATTTATTTATTTATTTTTTGCCAGTCATGGTGCCTGAACTCTGGGCCTGGGCACTGTCCCTCAGCTCTTCAGCTCAAGGCTAGTGCTCTACCACTTGAGCCACAGCGCCACTTCCAGCTTTTTCTGCTTATGTGGTGCTGAGGAATCGAACCCAGGGCCTCATGCATGCAAGGCAAGCACTCTACCACTGAGCCACCTTCCCAGCCCCCCTATTTTTATTTTTTTGTGTGCATGCTGGTCTTGGTCTTGAACTTGAGCCACAGCTCCACTTCCAGTTCTTCGTTGGTCCATTAGAGATGAGTCTTACCAACTTTCCTGCCTGAGCTAGCTTTGAACCGGGGTCCTCACATCTGAACTTCCTAAATTGCTGGGATTACAGGAGTGAGCCACTGGAGCCCAGCTTCTGACTGGCATACACTGGAATTTTCCAGGGCCCATTGGCGCAGAGACTCAGGGAACCATTTCCAGGCTCCACGCCAGTGAAGAGTCCTGGCAGACGAGTCCCTTGGGCCAGCAGCCCGCATAGCCAGCATCCGGGCACCTGCGCTTTCCTGCCAGCCTCCTGGCCTGCCCCTCACCCAGACTGCCACTTACTCCTGGGGGAGGGGCTTCTGCTCTCCCTCCCCTTACCCTGTTTTTGTTTTTGGTGCTAATCCTGAGGTTTGAACTCAAGGCCTGGGCACTATCCCTGAGCTTTTTCACAGGCTTTCCTGCCTAGGCTGGCTTTGAACTGTGATGCTCAGATCTCAGCCTCCTGAGTAGCTGGGATGACAGGCATGAGCCACCAGTGTCCAGCTTATTCTGAGGATTCTCACCGCACTTCAGTGAGAATCTATTGTAGTTACGCACTTTTTTTTTTTTTTTTTTGTTGGCTGTGGGACTTGAACTCTGGGCCTGGGCGCTGTCCCTCAGCTTTTCAGCTCAAGGCGAGTGCTCTACCACTTGATCAAGCCACAGCTCCACTTCCGGTTCTCTAATGGTTTATTGGAGATAAGAGTCTCCCGGACTTTCCTACCTGGGCTGGCTTTGAACTCTGATCCTCAGATCTCAGCCTCCTGAGTAGCTAGGATTATAGGCATGAGCATTTATGAGCATTTTTTTTTAATTTTTTTTTTTTTTGTCGGTCGTGGGGCCTGAACTCTGGGCCAGGGCGCTGTTCCTCAGCTCTTCAGCTCAAGGCTAGTATTCTACAACTTGAGCCACGGCACCACTTCCAGCTTTTTTTTTTTCCTGCTTATGTGGTGCTGAGGAATCGAACCCAGGGCCTCATGCATGCAAGGCAAGTGCTCTACCACTGAGCCACCTTCCCAGCCCCATTTTTTTTTTTTTTTGAGAATGGAAAAACAAGTGCAGAGAGGTTGTGTCACCTGCCCAACATCACACAGCTGGCAAGTAGCAGACTCAGGATTTGAACCTGAGGCTTTGTACTGCCCCCTGGAAGTCACAGATACTTCCTGAAGTCACACCCCCACTCCCAGGCCATTGGGGGCTTGGTTGTCAATCATCCCGGTCACCATGGCAATAGGGCAATCAGCAGGAGGATTTAAAGTGCATGCTAGGCCCAGAGAGGTCAAGCGGCTGGTCCATGCACAGTGTGACTGGGTCTGTCTGAGGTGTGTCCTTGAATTTGGGCCTCTCTCCCTCCTTTGTCCCCCCAGCCAACAGAGACATGGCGTCCATTGTGTCTGAGATCATGATGTATGTGCTCATCGTGGTTCTGACCATCTGGCTGGTGGCCGAGATGGTGTACTGCTACAAGAAGATCGCAGCTGCCACGGAGGCTGCGGCCCAGGAGAACGCGTGAGTCAGGCAGGGCTGCAGCCACCAGCACCCTCAGACCACCTGGGCCGGGGATGTGGGAGCAGCAAGCCACCTGCATACCAGAAATGTATTGGCTACAATGGAGGAGGGGGAGAGGTCCAGAAAGAGAGGCTGAGTGCGGTGCCCCAGGGCCACTGGCTGCTCTCAGCATTCCCTCCCTTTTATTTGTTTGTTTGTTTGTTTTGTGCCAGTCTTAGGACTTGAACTCAAGGACTGGGTATAGTCCTTGAAGACTGGTCCTCTACCACTTGGAGCCACAGCTGCACTTCCAGCTTAGTCGTGGTTCCTTGGAGATTAGAGTCTCCCGGACTTTCCTGCCCCCGGGCTGGGTTTTGTTTTGATCCAGTCGTGGGGCCTGAACTCTGGGCCTGGGCGCTGTTCCTCAGCTCTTCAGCTCAAGGCTAGCCCTCTACCACTTGAGCCACAGCGCCACTTCCGGCTTTTTTTTTCTTTTTTTTGCTTATGTGGTGCTGAGGAATGGAACCCAGGGCCTCAGGCATGCAAGGCAAGCACTCTACCACTGAGCCATCTTCCCAGCCCCCGGGCTGGGTTTTGAACTGTGATCTTCAGATCTCAGCCTCCTGAGTAGCTAGGATTCAGGGTTCCTCAGGGAGAGACACCTCCTCACCGCCACCCCCCAACAACCTTCCCCATTTTCCAAGCCTGGATTATGATGAGCTGTCATTTTGGTCTTTTTTGTTTTTTTTTTTTTCTCCCAGCTCGGAATATTTAGCCATCACTTCGGAGAGCAAAGAGAACTGTACGGTCGTCCAGGTTGCTCAGTAGCCCAGGTGAGTCCGGTGGGCACAGGGGGAGTGTGGTGGGGGCATCTGAGAAGGGGCGTCGGTCCTCTAACCCCCCCCTCATCTCTCCCTTTCCCTTTAGGCCCTGGGCTGCCACCTCAAGGAAGAGCCAGCCCTAATGCCAACATTGGGGTACAGCCTCCCCCCACATACACAATGGAGGGGGGGTTGGCCACCCCTGGGCCTCCATGAGCCTCAGAAATCTGCCAAGGAGCCTCCAGGGTGGGAGGGCAGGGGACCCCCTCACCCAGCCTTCTTCCTCCTGCTCTGTGGCCCTCCTGCCCGCCACCCCCTGCCGCTGTGCATGATGGGTAAAGCAATACTGGCCATGTCCCCCAGCCCCTGCTTCTGCTGCCTGTGGGAGGGGAAGGGTGGTGAGGCAGTGTGGGGGGGCCAATGGCTCCGCACCCCTCTTTTTGCTAATTTGCACACATTGGCCGCTCCAGACACACACTGCTAGGCCAGCCCTTTCTTATCCCTGCTCCCTGGCCCTGCCCAGCAAGGGGGTTGGCATGGGCCAGGACTGTGGGGACAGAAGGTTCTGGGCCTTCTCCTCCCTCCCTCCCAATCCTTGGACCCCCTAGCATCATCATCTTCTCCTTGCTTCCTCCGGCTGGACCTGGGGTCCCCCTTCCTGTAATGCATTCCCGCCTCGGTGCCCCCCCATCCTCCCTCTCACCAGCCTTGGTCTGAGCCCACTGAGGGGCTTCATCTCTCTTTACAGAAGTAGTTTTGTTCTGGAAATAAAGATTCTTGGACTTGATTTGCCTCTCTCCCTTTCCCTCTCTCCTCCTCCTCCTCCTCTTCCTCCTCCCCCCGCTTCTGTTCTCATCCTATGTTTAGCCCCAAACCGTAAAGTCTCAGCCTTATTTTTTTGTGTGCAAGAACTAGGGCTTGAACTCAGGACCTAGATGCTGTCCTTGAGCTTTTTCCGCTCAAGGCTGCTGCTCTACCACTTGAGCCACAGCTCCACCTCTGGCTTTTGGTTGATTGATTGGAGATGAGGGAGACTTCTGCCTAGGCTGGTTTTGAACTGTGATCCTCAGGTCTCAGCCTCCTAAGTAGCTAGATGAGAGGTGTGAGCCAGGCAGCACCCATTTGGGGTACAGTCGGGGATCCCAGAGTTGGCTCTGAAGCCTGGGGATACCATGGAGGGCAACATCGTTGATAGGGTACAGTAGTTCCGTGAGGGTCTCCAGAGGAAAGAGGAAAGGGAGAAGGAAGGAGAGGGAGGAGAAGAGAGAAGACAGGAAAAAGAGAAAGAGACATTCAGGCCTGGGGTTGCTAGGTGTGGTGGTTCACACCTGTAATTCCGGCCACTTGGGAGGTTGAACTCTGAGGATCAGTTCAAGGCCAGACTGGGTGTATCGCCAAAAAAACAGAAGTGGAACTGTGGTTCAAGTGGTAGAGAGCCATCTTGGAGTCAAACTGCTAAGAGACAGTGCCCAGGCCCTAAGGTCAAGTCCCAGTACCCCCCCCCCACACACACATACACATAGAAAGCCCTCAGCCAGGCTGAGCACTAGAGGGGGGTGATCAGAGCTTGGTCCAGGCCCAGCGGTGCATCGCTCTGGGGTCAGCCAGCTTGGGGAGGAGGCTGCGGCCCGAGGCCCCGCCTGCCCGCTGTGTTTGTGTGGTGCGGGGTCAGCGGTGGACGGCGCTTGGCCTGCTGGCTGGACAGCGTGCTGCCATCTGCCTCTAGTCCCTTCCGGCCACTTGGCCTGGCCCTTAGCACTTGGTGTCACCTTTTCCGGGCCAAGTCCTCCCTCCTCCCTCCCTTCCCCCAGTGGAGGACTTTCTGGGCCCCAGAGGTCATTGCAGCCGGCTGACCAGGTCAACCCCGTGACTTTTAGGAAAGGGGTTGGGGGAGGGGCGGGACTAGGGACGGAGGGGGGGCTGTGACCCAGGAGGTGGTTGGGGATTCATAGGCCAAGGGGGCTAGCATGTGCTTCTAGAACCTTCCACTCAGATTCTTCCAGCTTTGGGGAAAAAGAAAAAACAACCCTCACCCCAGCCTGTTCTCAGGCCTACCTGAACCCCTCTGCAAGCCTGAGGCCCCGGCCTGCAGGTCCAGCCTCCTCCCACCACCACCACCACCCCTCTTTTTTTTTATTTTTTTTTGTTCTAATAAGCCCGGCCCCCAATGCCAGGTGGCCTCTGCGGTCACCAATCCCGCGGGCCAGCCCCTCCCCGCCCCTTCCCCCGCCCCTCCTCCTCAGGTGAGGCCGCCCGGGCCTAGCAGGCCGAGCCCAGCCCCGCTGCCCCGCTGCCCCTGCCGCCCCTGCCTGCCGCCCGCCGCCTTCGCCATCGCCCTGCAGGCCCCCCCCTCACACTTCTTGTGGGGGCCAGCACCATGTTCCTGCCCAGGCCTGGAGACTAATCTCAAATCCGCACTGTCTCCGGTGGACCCCAGGGTAAGGCCCAGAGCTCCCCCCCCTGCCCCGTACTCCCCAGACTCAGGGAGACGTGTCCACACCCCCCTGTCTAGCCCACCTGAGCCTCACTCCTCACACAAGGGGCTCCCACCATGTGTCGTTCCCCCCCCACACCCCTAAGACGTGGCTTGTGTCCCTGGGCCCTGGACCTCCAGCTGCTGCAGCCGCCCCCCTCAAACCCCGCAGTCGAATCCAGGAGTTCAGATCTTCAGTCCCCCCCTTCCTCCTCCCCAGGCTTAGCTTTGGGAGAGGTCCTGAGCCCTCAAAAAATCTTCACTGTCACCCCAGCCTCTGCTTGGACCCCATCTTTGAACCTGCCTCCAAGCTGTGGCCATGACCAAGGCCTGACCTGACTAGAACCTAGATGGATGCCTAGAATTGGGGGGGGCCAGTCTCCCCCAGGCCTGTCTCCCCTGTCCCTGTTCATCTCCCCACAGGGCCCGCCCCGGCCCAGGAGGCCAGCCCGGGAATCATTAATGAAAGTCCGGGACATGGCGGAGAAGGAGGGTGAGTGTCCGCTACTTGTCTCTGAACCCCAACCTTGGCTCGACTTTGACACCCTTCCCCTGTGTTCTGTCTGTCCTCAGCCCCTCCACTCCCAGGGGTTCCCCCCTTCCCACTCTCCAGATACCCCTCCTACCCTCATCCCCACCCCCCATCTGAAGTCTCCTCTACCTAATTAACTATTAACCAAATTGTCTATGTGTGGCATGCCTCTCTGCTAACCCTGTGTGACCTTGCTGGCACCTTGCCTCAGTTTCCCCCAGTTGGACTTGGGATGGAGGTGGTGGGGTGGCGGACGGGGAGCGGTGTGGACAGGGTGGTCACTGCTTGGAGCGGAGGACGGCCATTCTAGAGTGAAACACAGTTTACATTTGGGTCTCGTGCCGCTCTTTGCTGTGTGGTTTTGTGTGAGTAGCATTGTGTCTCTGGTCTTCAGCTCCCCAACCCCCCTAACATACACATCATTGGGTCCAGTGAGGATGAGATTGTGGGGAGAGTAGAGGGGCCAAGGCACCGGAACGGGGCTCAGAAGGGATGCTAGAGTCACAATTCAGTTGTCATGCAGGGTTGGGTGGATTTGGGGGTCCTAAAAGCTCAGAACCTCCACCCATTCCAGATGCTTCTTAATCCTATGGACAGAGCAGAGAGAAGATTGGGACTTGGCCAGGATAGAAACAGAGACAGAGAAAGAAAGAGAAAGACCCAGACAGAGGGGAGAGAGACCACTTAGGAGGTGACAGGAAAACCACCCGACAGGTCGGCCGGCAGGCAGGGGCTCAGAAACCCCTGCAGTGGGCTCTCCAGGCTCTTCTTCCCAACGCTGATCGGACCAGCTGGAGAGGGCTCGAACTCAGGGCCTGGCACCATCCCTTAGCTTTTTCCACTCAAGGCTGCTACCTTGCCCCTTGAGCCACAGGTCCACTTTGGGTTTTTTTGGCTGGTTCATTGGAGATAAGAGTTTCCAGGGGCTGAGAATATGGCTCAGTGGTAAAGTGCTTGCCTAGCATGCATGAAGCCCTGGCTTTGATTCCTCAGTACCACATACCCAGAAGTGGTAGGGTGTTAATCTTGAGCAAAAGAAGCTCAGGGACAGTGCCCAGGCCCTGAGTGCCAGCCCCAGGACTGGCAAAAAAAAAAAAAAAGAAAAAATCCAGGATATTTTTTTTCTGCCCTGGGCTGGCTTTGAACCACAATCCTCAGATCTCAACCTCCTGAGGAGCTAGGATTATAGGTATGAGCCTCTGGTGCTGGCTGGTGTGAAGATTGAAATGTGGCTGTAATGATTCGCACAGCTCTGTGGCCTCCTCCAGGGGTCTGGATCTTGACCCAGGTAGCACTGAGAGCCCTCCCCCCAGATCACTGACTGTGGTCCCGCATGAAACCAGGCTCTGAGCATGTGGACAGCAGAGGCTGGAATCCTGAGGACTATTTTCCCGATGGGACTAAGTAGGCATTGGTGGCTGGGCCTCTCTGGGTTTCCTTTCCTTGTGTGTAAATAGCAATTTTCCTTTCCTTTTGCTGGTCATGGGGCCTGAACTCTTGGCCTGGGCTCTCCCTCAGCTCTTCAACTCAAGGCTAACACTCTACCACTTGGGCCACAGGGCCACTTCCGGATTTTTTTTTCTTTTTGCTTATGTGGTGCTGAGGAATCGAACCCAGGGCCTCAGGCATGCAAGGCAAGCGCTCTACCATGCAGCCACCTTCCCAGCCCGGAATTTTCTTTTTCTTGTGTATTTATCGGTACTAGGTCTTGAACTCAGGGCCTGGGTGATGTCACTTAGCTTTTTCCATAGTGCCCTAACACTAAGCTGCTTAATTGCAGATAAAAGTCCCATAGTCTTTCTTGCCCTTGGCTGGCATCAAACCATGGTCTTCAAATCTCAGCCTCCTAAGTAGCTAGGATTAAGGCATGAGCTACCAGCTTCTAGTTTTAGATTTCTTAGTGCAGTGGAAATTCACCCAAGGTTCCCCCAAAGCTTCTGGGATTGGGATCAGAAGAGAGAGCTGAGTCTCAACTCAGAGACCCAGTGGGAAGGAGGTAGGGTGGACCAGGCAGCCGGAAGAGCAGGGCTGAGTGTATGTGCACACAGGACACTAGTATATCTGGAGTTGAAGTTGGAGGAGACTGGCTGATCGGAAGGTTGGAGGGTTCGAGGTAGTGCAGGGTCTTCCCACCAGATGGCGCTGGTGCTATGACTTCCTTTCTAGGTTTTGTTATTACTTTGTTTTTTGTTTTTAATTTTATTTTTGTCATGATTTGGGGGGGGGGCGGTACCAGGATTTGTAGTCAGGCCTCCTGCCTCCTCTCCTTCTTTTGTGCAAGGCTGGAGCTCTACCCTTGAGCCACAGCTCCATTTCTAGCTTGTTTTATTAATGAGAGAAGAGTCTCATAGACTTTTCTGCCTGGGCTGGCTTTTTTTTTTTTTGGTTGTGGGGCTTAAACGCTGGGCCTGGGCACCGTCCCTGAGCTCTTCAGCTCAAGGCGAGAGCTCTACATTGAGCCACTTCCGGTTTTCTGGTGGTTTACTGGAGATAAGAGTCTCACAGACTTTCCTTGCTCAGGCTGGCTTTGAACCACGATCCTCAGTCCTCAATCTCCTGAGAAGCTAGGATTACAGGCATAAGCTACCAGTGCCCTGCCTGGGCTGGCTTTGAACCTCCATCCTTGAATCTCAGACTCCTGGGTAGCTGGGATTACAAGCATGAGCTACCAGTGCCCGGCTATTTAATAGGTTATTTTTACAAGTTCCGTGGTTTGTGTTGCTCTGCAGAAGTTCTATTAAATGTCTGATAATGACCCACATTGCTGTCTGGGGATTTGAGGAAGCAAGTTCAAACCTCAGCTCTCTAAAAGCCATATAGTCTGAGGGGATAAGGGAACTGGGAAGCTATGGACTTGAAAGGCAGATTACCAGGCTTCTGTATCTTGGGGAGCGGAGGGGGAGACTGCCCAATGGTTAGATAGGGCTGGTCGGACTGTGCAACTGCCAAGCAGTAGGAATGAGGGCCTTGGAGACAGGCCTGCGCGCGGCAGATCTGGGACAACATGGAGGGCAGTTTGAGATCTGATCGTGTGTCGGCATCCGGGTACTCCCAGATAAGATGCTGACTCAACACTCAGAAGACATCTGTCAGCCCAGCTGCTCAGGAGGCTGAGCTCTGAGCATCATAGTTCAAAGCCAGCCCAGGCAGGAACTCTGGGCCAGTGTTTGAACTCAGGTCCTTGCACTTGCTTGTGCTTGCTTGCTTGGCTGGCACTCTACCACATGAGCCACGCCTCCAGCTCAGCTTTTTTTTTTTTTAAACTGATTATTTTGGAAATGGAGTCTCCTGTGCGTTTTCTGCCTGGGCCAACTTTGGACATCAGTCCTCTGGATCTCAGCCTTCTGAGTGGCACAGACACCGCGACACTGGGGCCAGGTGAGGTCTGGGGCCAGGCCTGGCCGTGGCTGCAGCCTGGTGTCTGTTACAGGTGGCCGGAGGGTACAAGGCTGCTCTGGACCCAAGGTGGCTGCGCTCTCCGTAGGAACCCTGCTGCTCCTCACGGCCATCGGAGCAGCTTCCTGGGCTGTTGGTGAGCATAGTATTTACCTCTGACCTCCCCCGTGCTGGGTCTCCCCACACACACACTAGGCCTCCCACCAGCCCATCCTCACCTCCACCTTCTCCACAGTGACCCTACTCAGGAGTGATCAGCAGCCACTGTACCCAGGTGAGTACACAGGGCTGGAGGAAGCGGGCCTGTGTGTGCGCATGTGCATGTGCATGTGCATGTTTGCGTATGTGTGTGAAAGTATTTTCTTTTTTTTTGTTGATGCTCTTAAAGGTTGAGCCTTGCCTGACTTGAGTCAGGCACACATTGGTTATTTTTTACATTGGTTATTTTTATCCACCTATGTATTTGCTCCTTTACTATTTTTTGTTGTTGTTGTTGTTTTTGTCAGTCATGGGCCTTGAACTCTGGGCCTGGGCGCTGTCCCTCAGCTCTTCAGCTCAAGGCGAGCGCTCTAAACTTGAGCTACAGCGCCACTTCCGGTTTTCTGGTGGTTTATTGGAGATAGGAGTCTCACGGTCTTTCCTGCCCAGGCTGGCTTTGAACTGCGATCCTCAGATCTCAGCCTCCTGAATAGCTAGGATAACAGGTGTGAGCCACCAGCACCCAGCACCTTTACTAGTTTTTATTTGTTCATCTGTCATAAATCACTTATCTACTTGTTTATATTTACTCATTTTTCTATGATGCATCTACTTATTTACTTGTGTATATTGTGTATACACACACACACA
The DNA here is from genome assembly GCF_000151885.1 of Dipodomys ordii. Classification (NCBI taxonomy): domain Eukaryota; kingdom Metazoa; phylum Chordata; class Mammalia; order Rodentia; family Heteromyidae; genus Dipodomys; species Dipodomys ordii. The sequence goes on from NW_012267308.1 coordinate 3,637,360, forward strand.
CATTTGTTTTATTTTGTTTTGTTTTTGTGCTGGTTCTGAGGCTTAAACTCAGGACCTGGAAGATGTCCCTGAGCTTTTGTGCCCAAGGCTAGTGCTCTACTGCTTGAGCCACAGCTCCACTTCCAGCTTTTTGGTGGTTCATTGGAGATACATTTCTCACAGCCTTTACTGCCTGGGCACTGTTGCCCGGTTAACAAAACGGTTTTGTTCCTTTTTTGTTTAGCTTATGTATCAATATGGTGTTCATACACGTGTGATCCTGCAGTACTGGGGATCGAACTCACATTTCCTAGGCAGGTGGCTTTCCATTACTGACCCATGCCATGGTCCTAATCTCGTGAGATTTTCCCCAAACCCAGTGAGCATGGACTTTCATTCTCTTCACTTTACAAATGGGGCAATGGACCTGGCGCCAGTGGCTCCCGCCTGTCATCCTAGCTACTCAGAAGCTGAGACCTGAGGATCGCGGTTCAAATGCAGCTGGGGCAGGAGAGTCTATGAGACTCTTATCTCTAATTAACTGCCCAAAAAGCCAGAAGTAGAGCTGTGGCTCAAGTGGTGAGAGTGCCAGCCTTGAGTGAAAGAGCTGAGTTCAAGGCCCAAGACCAGCACAAAATAAAAACAAAAGCAACACCCCCTCTCCCTGTCCCTACCTTGTTTTTTCTGGGATTTTCACAGCTCTAAGTATATCACACAATCTGGTAAGCACACCAGGTGATCTAGAACAGACTTCTTACCTTGCTTAAAATAATATGGACAGGAATAAAGAATTGAAAAGTGAGAGGCCCATGGCACAAAACATCGTTTTAAAAATAATTGGAGGAGAGCCAAGAATGGCGGTGTGCTGCAGGGGAAGCTGGGGTAAAAGGGTGGAAGTTCAGGGCCAGCCTGGGATACATAGTTAAAGCCGCTTCAAAGAAGAGTGTGGCAATGTCACATTATGGAGACCATATCTCAAACACAAAATATAGCCGAGGGCCAGTGGCTCGTGTGTTTTGGACATGGCACCTGCTTGGGGTTTTGTTTTTTTGTTTTTGTCGGTTCTGAGGCTTGAACTCTGGGCCTGGGCGCTGTCCCTCAGCTCTTCAGCTCAAGGCTAGTGCTCTACCACTTGAGCCATAGCACCACTTCCGGTTTTCTGGTGGTGAGTCTCGTGGACATTCCTCCTCCAACTGGCTTTGAACTATGATCCTCAGATCTCAGCCTCCTGAGTAGCTAGGATTACAGGCGTGAGCCACCAGCAGCTCGGTCTGGCTAAGAGATCAAAAATCTCTGCTCCTCCCCTCTGTTACCCCTTCCTTCCCTCCCTGCCTCCTTCCCTCTCTCCTTTCTCCCCTCCCCACCCCGGCTCTGCTGCTGCTTGCTCTCTGTGTTTGTTTCCTGTGTCCTACTTGATTCCCTGTCTTCTCTGCCCCCTCCCCCACACCGCCTGCTTCAGGGCCCCTCCCAGGTGAGCACCACTGGGTTTTCTGATTTGTCCCTCGTTTGTCCCTTTCCTTCCCCACCTCCCGCTGGGATCTGAAGCTCAGCCCCTGCAGCCCGGCCGTTTGCATTTGTTCCTTCTTGTGGTGCCTTGGTCATTGCCCAAAATAGAGCCTGGATCACACCACGCTTGGTAGATGTGTGAAGAGAGGCGCTGGAGTTTGGACCTGACATGGGGGGAAGGGTCCCCCAACTGCGTGGGGGGATGAACTGAGGGATCTTTCAGCCAGTGGCCACTGGACAGCCCCAAGAGCCCCCACCCCCAATCGGGTTCCCAGTCCCCGGCTTTCTTCTTCTTTTTCTTCCTCCTCCTCCTGTTTTTTTTTCTTCCTTCTCCTCCTCCTCCTCTCTCCTGTACCTTCTTCTGCTTCTGCTTTTTCTTCCTCCTCCTCCCCCTTCTCCCAGGACTTCCCCATCTTTTCCCTCTTCCCCCACCCCCTCCAACCACACAGTTGTTTAGTTAAGCATTTGGATGGCCAACAGTCTTCAGGCTGCAAAAAAGAAAGGGAAGCTGGGCACGCCTGTAAGCCCAGCTGCGCAGGAGGCTGAGGGGTGAGGACCAAGGTTTGAAGCCAACACTGGGACAGACATGAGGCTCTTACCTCCAATGAACTGACAAAGCTTTGGCAGTAGAGCTGTGGCTCAAGAGGTAGAGCACCAAGCCATGAGAGAGTGAAAGACAGCGCCCAGCCCCTGAGTTCAGGCCCCAGGTCTTCCACACAGGTGTGCATGCGTGTGTACACACACACACACACACCAAAGTGAAGAATGTAGAAGCCAGCTGGATCAAAGGGGCCATTAGTAGCTAGCACCAGTGGCTCATGCCTGTCACCCTAGCTACTCAGGAGGCTGAGATCTGTGGATCACGGTTCAAAGCCAGCCCGGGCAGTGAAGTGTGAGATTCTTATCTCCAGTTAACCACCAGAAAACCTGAAGTGGCGCTGTGGCTCAAGTGGTAGAGCGCTCACCTTGAGCTAAAGAGCTGAAGGACAGCACCCAGGCCCAGAGTTCAGGCCCCATGACCCACCCAAAAAAAGGGAGGGGGCCGTTAGTAACTCATGTGATTCTGGAGGCTCCTCAGAGCGGGTGGCTTCAAGGAGCTTTCTGGAAATCTGGAACGTTCTTTCATGCCAGTCCCCCCCCCTCCTCCCCACCAAGGGAACCAAGAGCGTGGTGTCCCCAGGGCTTGTCTGGGCACCCAGCTTCTGGGGGAAGAGGCCTGTGCTGTGGCCGTCGTCATGGAAGGGAGGCTGGGGGGGCCCCGGGTCTGGGGCGACCTGGGCCCCAGCGCCCCCTTTGTGCCCTGCAGTGCAGGTCAGCCCTGTGGACGCGCGCGTCACGGTGTTTGACAGGATGGAGGGGACGTGGCGTCTGCTGTGCTCCTCCCGCTCCAACGCCAGGGTGGCGGGTCTCAGCTGCGAGGAGATGGGCTTTCTCAGGTACTGGGCACCCCAGAAGCAGAACGGGTTGTGGTTTTTTTGGGGGGGGCGGAGGGGAAGGGACACAGATGGAGCGGTGCTGACCCCTGCCCTGCCCAGGGCTTTGGTCCATTCCGAGCTGGACGTGAGGACCGCGGGCGCCAACGGCACGTGGGGCTTCTTCTGCGTGGACGAGGGCCGGCTGCCCCACGCCCAGAGCCTGCTGGATGTCATCTCTGTGTGGTGAGCGGGGCGGGGGCGGGGAGCCCCCCGGGGACCCTGCCCGCTCACCGGCCCCCGAGGCCTTCATTTCCCTCTGTTCTCTCTCTCTCCATCGTCGCCCCCCCCCGCCCCGCAGCGACTGTCCCAGAGGCCGCTTCCTGTCCACCGTCTGCCAAGGTGAGCCTGGGCCTCACCGCCATCCCCATGACTCAGCGTCCCTGGGACAGAGCCGGGGCTCTGGGGCCCCCCCAAAGAGAGGACTGTGTGGGGCGCTGGTGGCTCACGCCTGTCATCCTAGCTACTCAGGAGGCTGTGATCTGAGGATCGCAGTTCAAAGCCAGCCCCGGCAGGAAAAGTCTGTGAGATTCTTACCTCGAATTAAGCACCAGAAAACTGGAAGTGGCACTGTGGTTCAAGTGGTAGAGCACCAGCCTTGAGCAAGAAAAGCTCAGGGACGGTGCCCAGGCAGAGCATCCATCATCCTGAGGACCCCCTCCCTCCCTTCCCCCCAACAACAAGGCTGTGTCCCCTCAATCTGCCGGGGGGGGGGAACCTGTGGTCTCAGATCCCCTGGGACCAGACGCAGGCCTCCACCTCCCCGCCCCCCTCCCCCCACTGACCACACCCCTCTGGCACAGACTGTGGCCGCAGGAAGCTGCCCGTGGACCGCATCGTGGGCGGCCAGGACAGCAGCCTGGGCCGGTGGCCGTGGCAGGTCAGCCTGCGTTATGACGGGGCGCACCTGTGCGGGGGGTCCCTGCTATCTGGAGACTGGGTGCTAACCGCTGCCCACTGCTTCCCAGAGTGAGTGCCCCGCTCAGCGCCAGCCGGTGGGGGGGCAGGGCAGTGCCCAGGCTGCCCACCAGCCGTCCCTCCCATTGCCTGGCAGGAGGAACCGAGTCCTGTCTCTATGGAAAGTATTTGCTGGGGCCGTGGCCCAGGGCTCCCCCCATGGCGTGCAACTGGGGGTGCGGGCTGTCATCTACCACGGGGGCTACCTTCCCTTTCAAGACCCCAACAGCGGAGAGAACAGCAACGACATCGCCCTCGTCCACCTCTCCAGCCCCCTGCCCCTCACGGGTGAGTCGGGCACGCCTGCCCTAGCTACTCAGGAGGCTGCCATCTGAGGATTAGGGTTCAAAGCCAGCCTGGGCAGGAAAGTCTGTGAGGCTCTTTTATCTCCAGTGAATCACCAAAAAACCAGAAATAGACCCATGGCGCAAGTGGTAGAGCACCAACCTTGAGCAAGAAAAGCTCAGGGATAGCGCCCAGGCACTGAGTTCAAGCCCCAGGACCAACACATGCGTGCACGCATGCACACACACACACACGCACACACACACACACACAGACAAAACCAAGAAAGGGATAGCCGGATGTTCTAATGAAGCTTCTCACTAATACAGTTTCCAACTTCCTGGCTGCTCTTTCTCCTGCCTCAATTTCCCTGATTTCCCATGGCGGGGTTGGAGGGTATGAGCTGCAGATGGACAGGTTCACCCCGCCTGCAGCAGGTCAGCCCGGGGCTGGGGCCTCTCTCACAGAATACATCCAGCCTGTGTGTCTCCCCGCGGCCGGCCAGGACCTGGTGGACGGCAAGATCTGCACAGTGACCGGCTGGGGAAACATGCAGTACTACGGTGAGTCCTGCCTGTGCCCTGTGCCTGCCCACCACAGACACGGGGAGGGGCAGGGAAGGGAGAGAGAGAGAAGGAAGGGAGGGAGGGAGGGAGGCAGGCAAAGTGCCTGTCATCCTAGCTATTCAGGGGACTAAGGTCTGAGCACTGTGGTTTGAAACCAGCCCGGGCAGGAAAGTCTGTGAGACTCTTATCTCCAAGTAACCATCCGAAAAAGGAAAAAAGGCTGCAAGTGGAATTGTGGCTCAAGTGGTAGAGCACCAGTCTTCAGTGAAAAAGTTAGACAGTGCCCAGGCCCTGAGTTCAAGTCCTGGGGATCAGTGAAAGAAAAAGGAAGGTGGAAGAGAGAGAGGGAAGGAAGGGAAAGGAGAGCAAACACTCTGGTAGGCTGGTAGCTCTGGGGTCCCCCTCTGGGGAACAAGGGGGCAGAACCCGAGGGAGGGGGCAGGCTGGTTCCCCCAGCTCCCTCTAGCCTCGCCCCCCCCCCAGGCCAGCAGGCTCGGGTACTGCAGGAGGCCCGGGTCCCCATAATCAGCAACGATGTCTGCAACGGCCCCGACTTCTATGGAAACCAAATCAAACCTAAGATGTTCTGTGCCGGCTACCCCGAGGGGGGCGTGGATGCCTGCCAGGTGAGCCGGAAGGGCCGCCCTTCTCAAAGCTGGAGGGAGCCCCCCCCCGCCCCTCCCCTCTGGGCCTTCAGCGCGCTTCCCCTCCCCGCAGGGGGACAGTGGCGGGCCGTTCGTGTGTGAGGACAGCATCTCCCGGGCCCCGCGCTGGCGCCTGTGCGGCATCGTGAGCTGGGGCACCGGCTGCGCCTTAGCTCAGAAGCCAGGAGTCTACACCAAAGTCATGGACTTCCGAGAGTGGATCTTCCAGGCCATTAAGGTGAGCCAGGCCCAGTAGAAGGCAGCGGCTGTGTTTTCGTTTTCTTATGCCAGTCCTGGGATTTGAACTCAGGACCTGGACGCTGTCCCTGAGCTTTTTCACTCAAGGCTAGCACTCTACCCTTTGAGTCACAGCTCCACTTCTGGCTTTTGGCCGGTTCCTTGGTGATAAGAGTCTCACAGACTTCCCTGCTCAGGCTGGCCTCAAACCACAGTCTTCAGATCTCAGCCTCCTGAGTAGCTGACAGGTGTGAGCCACCGGCCCCTGTGGGAAGTTTTGTGGGTCTACCACGGAGGCAGAAATTCTGGGGCATCCGGAAGGGGCATTAGTTGTGGATCTTGGGGAGGGGGTGCTCAGCACACCACAGCTTGCAGCCGTCTCTCCCCAGACTCACTCCGAAGCCAGCGGCATACTGAGCCACCGCTGACCTGTGGCGTCTCCGTGCTGCCCGTGTCTCCAGCGCCCACGCTGGCCTGCGTGTGGCTGCCCTGGCTGTCTGTGGTTGGTACCACACCGAGTCCAGGATGGACCATGTTTCTTCTCGAGCCCAGTCCACGGGTCCAAGGACCCCTCTGAGCTGCTCGTGTGCCATAGTGGCGGCCCCCCCCAGCCAGCCACACCTCTCCCCCCCCCCCCGCCCCGCACCATGTGTAAATATTATTCTGCCCTCTGGGGAACCCTTGTTTAGGGGACCCTGGTGACAGGATGCTCTTTAAATAATAAAGATGGTTTTGATTAATGTGGTCTCCGCAGTCACAAATGTAAGCAGCAGTGAGGAAATTGTGGGGAGAGGGGAAGAGAAGAATTGGGGGACTGGCATGAAGCAGGCAGGAAATGTGATCTCCCAATTGTTGACTTAAGAGAATAAAAGTTTTTAGCTGGTTGATTCATTGGAAACACCTGGATCAGGTTTCAGGTACAGCTGGATCCAAGATCCAAGTGTTGTCTGATCTTTTTTTGTTTCGTGTTGGTTGTGGGGCTTGAACTCAGGGCCTGGGCACTGTCCCTGAGCTTTAGCACTCAAGGCTAGTGCTCTACTACTGTAAGTCACAGTGCCACTTCTGGTTTTCCAGGGACTAGTTGGAACTAAGAGTCTCATCGACTTTCCTGCCAGGGCTGGCTTTGAACCACGATCCTCAGATCTCAGCCTCCTGAGTAGCTAGGATGACAGGCGTGAGCCACAGGCTCCTGGCTGATCCATTTCTTTTCTTTTCTTTTCTTTTTTGGTCATGGGACTTGAACTCAGGGTCTGGGTGCTGCCCCTTAGCTCTTCAGCTCAAGGCGAGTGCTCTACCACTTGAACCACAGCACCACTTTCAACTTTTTCTGTTTATGTGGTGCTGAGGAATCAAACCTAGGGCCTCATGCATGTGAGGCAAACACTCTACCACTGAGCCACCTTACACACACACACACACACACACACTCCACACACTCTGAGGCAAACACTCTACCACTGAACCACCTTACACACACACACACACACACACATACACACACACACCTCCCTGTAAATTCCAAGTCTTATAGTCCAGGGAGGTAAAAAATATCCAAGGAGACCCTGCTCTCATTGGATATATTTGGGTCATGTGATGGAGCGCTCATTGGACAGATGTGGGTCATGTGATCCTCATGAATTCTTTGTGTACCTGGTTTATAGCATGGTGGGGGATGCTGAGTTTGAAAACCACATCCGCTGAAGATGGGAAGATGTTTAAAGGAAAACTTATTTCTAGAAAAGGCACACATTTCTAGAAAAGATGGCCAGTGTAGGGACATGTACTTGGGGCCAACACAGGTACAGCCTGAGACCCCGTCTGCCCTTTTCTCCCTCCATCTGGGCTTGGGTCTCAGCTTTTCTAGGGGAGAAGCCTCCCACACCTCTACCCATCCTCCTCTGCCTTTTCTGGAACATTCACAGACCATTTATCTATTTATTTATTTATTTTTGGAGCCAGTCCTGGGGCTTGAACTCAGGGCCTGGGTACTATCCCTGAGATTTTTTGCTCAAGGTTAGTTAGTGCTGTACTTGGGCCGAAGCTCTACTTCCAGCTTTTCGCAAGTTCATTAGAGATAAGTCTCATGGACTTCCTGCCCAGGCTGACTTTAAACCTGGTTCCTCAGATCTCAGCCTCCTGAAGTAGCTGCGGTGATAGGTGTGAGCCACTGGTGTCTGGTTTAAGACACATTGTTGTCATGACATGGATGGTCACCAGGAGGCGCTTCCACCTCTACTGAAAAAAGGTTTTTCTGCATAGGGTTGATGAAAACCAGTGCTTTGTGGGAAAAATGCTTGCCTATGATAGTTGATCAAGGTCTGGGTGCTGTCCCTGAGCTTTTCTGCTTGACTAGAGCTACCACGTTGAGCCACAGAGCCACTTCTGGTTTTCTAGGTGGTAATTGGAGACACGGGAGACTTTCCTGCCAGTGGTGGGCATATCTCAGGCCTTTAAATGATAAGATTCCAGGCTCATCCACCAAAACACCTGCTTCCTAGAGAGACCCTCAAATATACAGAGATCCAAACTGGGTGCTGGTGGTTCATACCTTTAATCCCACCTACTCAATGGGCTGAGATCTGAGGATCACAGTTCAAAGCCAGATCAGGGCAAGAAAGACCAGGAGACTTTTTTGTTTTTTGGTCATGGGGCTTGAACTCTGGGCCTGAGTGCTATCCCTGCACTCTTCAACTCAAGGTGAATGCTCTACCTCGTGAGCTACAGCTCTACTTTTGGTTTTCTGAGTCATTTATTGGAGGTAAGAGTTCATAGACTTTTCTGCCCGGGCAGGCTTTGAACCATGATCCTCAGATCTCAGACTCCTGAGTAGCTAGGATTATAGGCATGAGCCACTGATGCCCAGCCAGGAGACTTTTATGGCCAGTGAAATCGCAAAAAAAGAAAAGAAAGAAAGAAAAAAGAAGCAGAAATGGTGCTGTGCCTCAAATGATAGAGTACAAGCCTTGAGCTTAAAAATTTAGGGACAGCACCCAGGCCCTGAAATCAAGCCCCATGACCGATTAAAAAAAAAAAAAGAAAGACTGAATGTAATCCTAGCTACTCAGGTTCAAAGCCACCCCAGGCAGGAAAAGCCATGTCTCTGTATACTTGAATCTGAAGTTTCAATCATCTGTAGGGCGAGCGCGGCTGTATCAGGTACACACACATACACACACACACACACACACACACATACACACACGGGCTGGTGTCTGTGCTGGCTTTGTTTTTTTTTTTTTTTTTTTTTTTGCTGATCGTGGGGCCTGAACTCTGGGCCTGGGCGCTGTCCCTCAGCTCTTCAGCTCAAGGCTAGCGCTCTACCACTTGAGCCACGGTGCCACTTCCAGCTTTTTCTGCTTATGTGGTGCTGAGGAATCAAACCCAGGGCCTCATGCATCCAAGGCAAGCACTCTACCACTGAGCCAACTACCCAGCCCCCTGTGCTGGCTTTGTACCTGCCTCTGGGAAGCGAGTGCTCTGCGGGTGTTTATCCAGTGCCTGCCATTCTCACCTCGGAGCCTTGGGAGAGAAATGTGCAGTTTCTCTTTCCTTGGTAATTACATTGTAAATAGGAACAACCACTGTGATTAACCAGGAGTGTGAAAACCATTCATTTTATATGCGGGAATAATCGTGGAGTTATGTTCAAATAGCAGACTAGGCAGGGAGATGGATTGTAATTCCCGCATTAAAAAAAAAAAAAGCAATGCTGTTTTAATAACGCACTTAACTAAATGAGCCATTCTTTTGCCCTATGGCGACCAAACAAACCGCCCTGGATTCCAGCAGTGTAAAATAACAGCCATTTTATTAGAGCTTAATGGAGTCTATGACTTAAGACAGTTGGACAGGGCTTGTATGCCTGGCCCACGTGACCAGCTGGGGGGAAAGTGTAGGGGAGGGAAGAATCTGACCTGTGGACTGGAAGTCTTGAATGCTGGGGCCCCTGGGACGCCCAACTCATCTTGGTGAGTGACTTGAGCTTCCTCCCATCATGGCAGCCCCAGGACTTGTGCATTCCTCACAGTGTGGCCCAGGACTCCACAGCCAGTGTTCCACAGCCTCTTGCCTTTGACGCTCCCAGACTTAGCTTCTGCCAAGCAGTGCCTCAGTTTCCCTGTCTGCTGTGAATGGGGACAGGGAAGAAACTGAGCTCTTCAGAGGCTCTGGGTACTTGGGCTAAGGTTGCCCATTAGGGGAGCTCCTAACCATGTCTCCTCCCTCCCTGCTCACTCAACTCTTCACCCCCAGGCCTCGCTAAGCCTCAGCCAGATGGATGGGTATGGAGCTCCCAGGACCCCTGGCCAGGCCTGAGTTCCAGGAAACCTCCAGCCTCCACCTCCAGCCTCCACCTCCGTCCTTTCTCTGAAGGAACACAGTCCATCCTGGGGCAGTCCAGGGTCATGGCTACCCCCCTGGAGAGTTAGGGATTATCTCCCCAGCAAGACCAGGGCCGTGGCCTCCCCAGTATTGTCAGGGGCGTGGCTTCTCCCCCAAGGCCAGGGACCTGGCCTCTCCTGTATTGTCAGGGGCCTCCCCTGCCTGGCCAGAGGCCTGACTTCCCGAGCAGAGCCAGGGGCGTGGCTTAAACCCCCAGTCTTGACAGGGGCGTGGCTTCCTCAGCAGGGCCAGGGGCGTGGCCTTCCTGAGCATCCCTGAAGACACTGAGCTGCCCCAGGCCTGACTCCTCCCCTGGGCCCTGCCCTCCTAGCATCCTTCTGTTTGCTGCTTACAGAAAACCGCATCAGCCTGGAGCCGGCTTACATAATTAATGTGCTAAGAGTGGGTGTCTTGGCTAGCTCAGTCAGGCCTTCATTTCTGTGGCCCCCCACACACTCCTCCATCCCTCTGAGATGCTCCCCAAGGCTGGCTCCTCCTCCAGACAGGAAGAGCCCAGGTCTCACCCACAGCCACTCACTGTGCCTCTGAGCCTCTGATTGGCTGTCTTCAACCATCACTGGCTGTGGTAGCTGGTAGCGTCATTCTCCAACTGCCTTCCGCATGATCCTGGCTCAGCCCCCAGGGAGACCGCCTGGCAGAGGCTGGCGTGACGTTTGCTGTGGCAATGGGTGCTGTCTGATGCCCAAGGGACTAATGTCTATGTCCCCTGTCCTGGTCCTGCTGCCAAACAAACTTGGTCAAGAGCTCTAAGCAGTTTTTCCAACTTTTGTTGTTGTTGTTGTTTTGTATGTGTGCGGGTCCTGGGGCAGGGTCCTTGAGTTCTTTTGCTCAAGGCTAGTGCTCAGGTGGCTGAGATCTGAGGATGGTGGTTTGAAGCCAGCCCGGGCAGGAAAGTCCCTGAGACTTTTATCTCCAATGAACCAGCAGAAAACCGGAAGTGCACTCGCCTGGAGCGAGAGAGCTCAGGGACAGGGGCCCAGGTCATGAGTTCAAGCCCCACAACCGACCAGAGAAAGAGAGACTGGAGCCTCAGACATTGAGTCTGCCAGGGCAGGTCTTGGATGGGCCAGCTCCGTTCACTTTGATGAATAGCTCTGGGCTCCTCGCCAGTGGCCCTGGCACGATTAGCACATGTCCTCTGCCCAGACTTACCTCTGACACTCCTGCATGACATCAGCCATGGTATGCTAGATGCCCGGCTGGCCGGTAGCCAGCTCCGCCTTTGCACAGAGTCTGCCTGGGGTACAACACAGACTTGCACCTACCTCCTCCCGGGCCAGCTCCCACAAAGGACCCCCCCAGCCCTTGGCAAGCTAAGATGCCCATCCTTCCCAGCAGATTGGAACCCCTTATTGCCCTGAAATTGTACTTAGCTTGGAGGCAGAGATTGGAGGATTATAGTTTGAGGTCACTAGGGCAAAAAAAAAAGTTTTGTTTTGTTTTGTTTTCCCCTAAGACTCCAACTCAATTACTGACTAGGCATGGCAGTGCAGGCCTGTTACCCCAGCTCGTGGGAAGCATGGTATGTGGGTACAATGGCATGTGTCTGCTAGCCCCAGAGACACAAGTAGGAAAATCGTGCTTCGAGCTGGCCTTCAGCCATAAAGCGAGATCTTACCTCCAACATAACCAATGCAAAAACAAAGGGAGGGGGCTGGAAGCATGGCTCAGATAGTAGAGTATCTGCCTAGCAAGTGCAAGGCCCTCAGTTGGACCCCCCCAAAAAAAAACCCCCAAGCAATCCAGATCTCTCATGGCTAGGGACACTTGGAGCCCTGCTTTGCTCAAATCAGGGCCCTCATTCATCCCTTCCTTATCCAGCCTCCCCCAACTTCATCCTGAACTGTCTGTATTTCCCATCTTGCACCTGTGTGTGTGTGTGTGTGTGTGTGTGTGTGTGTGTGTGTGTGTGGTGTGGAGCTTGAACTCTGGGCCTAGCCACTGTCCCTCAGCTCTTCAGCTCAAGGCTAGCGCTCTACCACTTGAGCCACAGCACTTCCCGTTTCCTGGTGGCTGATTGGAGAGAAGAGTCTCATGGACTTTTCCTGCCCAGGTTGACTTTGAACTGTGAGCCTCAGATCTCCGACCTCCTGAGTAGCTAGGATGACAGGCGTGAGCCACCGGTGCCCAGCTGACCCCATTTTCAAGAGCCATCAATTGATGACTTCATGCTGGCCAACCAACGCTCACAGCTGCTAAGCAGGGAGAGAGGGTAAAGTGGGGGGCCCCATCTCCTCACGTACCCCATCAGTTTTTCTCTTTTTTTTGGTCGGTTGTGGGGCCTGAACTCTGGGCCTGGGCGCTGTCCCTCAGCTCTTCAGCTCAAAGCTAGCGCTCTACCACCTGAGCCACAGCACCACTTTCAGCTTTTTTCTTTTTGCTTATGTGGTGCTGAGGAATCGAACCCAGGGCCTCATGCATGCAAGGCAAGCGCTCTACCACTGAGCCACCTTCCCAGCCCCCCCATCCGTTTTTCGTATTACAACTATCTCCAGAGAATGTATCTGCTGTGGTTAACTTCTCCTGTGAGACCAGGAAGGTTTATTTCAGGGGTGGATCTGTGCTGGTTGCCGGAAGGCCTGGCTAACTTACAAGAGTTCCTTTGTTACTTGTGTTAGAAAACACCCAACTCCGCCCCTTCCATTCCACCCCCTTCCTGTAAGGGGAGCAGATTCCCAGTTAGTCGCCCACATCTTGCTCCCCACTGAATCTGAAAGCCCGCCCTGCCTGGCAATCCCCGTATTATTATTGTTGTTGTTGTGTGCTTGTTGGTCCCAGGATTGAACTCAGGGTCTGGGCACTGGGCGCTGACCCAAGCTTTAGCTCAATCAAGGTTGGCGCTCTACCACTTGAGTCACAGCTCTACTTCCAGCTTTTTGACAGTTCATTGGAGTTAAGAGTCTCACAGAGTTTCCTGCTTGGGCTGACCTCAAACTGAGATCCTCAGATTTCAGCCTCCCAAATAGCGAGGATGACAGGTGTGAGCCACTAGGTGAATTGCCAGCTACTTCTATTATTGCTCTTTTGCACACCTGGGGAAACTGAGGTCCAGGAAAGGAGCCTTGTTTGCTTGAGAAGGGAGGTCACAAAAAGAAAAAAATCAGTGGGGTTCTGAGTGCCTTCTCTCTTCATTTGTGGCCCGACTGTGTTTCACTAAACCATGCCTGGCTTAAGGAAGGTGCCTGACCAAGGAGTTATCACACTTGAGATGAAACCATTGTGAAGAATGTTTTTCAAGCTGGGCGCCGGTGGCTCACGCTTGTCATCCTAGCTACTCAGGAGGCTGAGAACTGAGAATCAACAAGAGCAGGAAAGTCCGTAAGACTCTCATCTCCAATCTACCAGCAAAAAGCCAGACGTGGAGCTGTGGTTCAAATAGTAGAGCATGAGCCTTAGCAGCCAGGAAGAAAGGCTTTCTTCTCATAGTTAAGCGAGAGACTGTGCTGCACTTCCATATTGCTCCAGCAGAGGGGGACAATGCACTACTACTCCCGAGACCCCCAGTCTTGCTGTGGGTTTTTTTTGGAGGAGATAGATGGGGGTGGTGTGTGCCTCTCCCAGGGACATTCAAGCTGGAGCTGTCTGACCAGGCACAAAGACCCCTTTGAAGCTGACTTGGTCCTTCCTCCTTTTTTCCCCACCCTTCCCAGGGTTTTTCCTTCCTGTGTTTTGATCTCCTTGGAGAAGGATCTGCCCACTCTTAAAGAGAGCAACTACAGGCGCAGTCCTTGTCTAGGGATGGGGTTGAGGGAGCTTACAAAATAGAACTCAGTGTAAATGAGGGGGGCAGCTGTGCCTGCTCCACCCTCCTCCCTAGTGCAAAAGTGGGGGTCCTTGGCTCCCACATCCCTGGCAGGCAGAGTCTTTACCGCCCCCTCCAGTCCCCTCCTCCAGCACCCCCGCCCGGCTGCCCCTGGCTGCCTTTCTGCCCCCACCATGCTTTTGGGGGGTCATCTGGAGTCCAGCTGGTGGCCAGCCTGGAGCTGCCCCTTTCCTGCCCCTGTCCCTCCCCGTGACCCCAATCCTTGCCAGCCATTCAATGCTGCCTTGTTCTCCATCCAGCCCCGGGGACAAAAGTGCCTCTGTCTAAGAAGGGCGGAATTGGGGGGAGTACCCCCAAGCAGGGACATGAGCACAGACCCCAGCAGGAAGGAATGCCATGAGCAAGGCCCCACAGGGAGCAGGCCAGGGCTGGGGAACAAGCCCTGTGTGCCAGTCCTGGGGCTTGAACTCAAGGCCTAGGCGCTGTCCCTCAGCATTTTTTGCTCAAAGCTGGTGCTCTACCATTTGAGCCATAACTTCACTTGTGGCTTTTTGGTGGTCCATTGAAGAGAAGAGTCTCATGGACTTTTCTTGACTGGGGTTGGACTCGAAATGTGATTCTCTAGATCTCAGCCTCCCTGAGTAGCTCGGATGACAGGCGTGAGCCAAGGGTGGGGGCTGTGGTTTTAGAGATCCTAGATCTCACATCCCGGGTCTGATCAGCATCTCCTACTAGCTTTAAAAGCATGTCAGCTAGCTGCAGGCACCAGCTCACTCTGGCAGGCCAGCCACTCCGGAGACTGAGATTTAGAGGATCATGGTTCAAAGCCAACCCAGACAGGAAAGTCCATGAGACTCTGATCTCCAATGAACCAGCAAAAAGTCAGAAGTGGAGCTGTGGCTCAAGTAGTAGAGCATCAGCCTTGAGTGAAAAACAAAAAAAAAACAAAAAACTCAGAGACCACACCCAGGCCCTAAGTTCAAGCCCCAGGACCAACACAGAAAGAAAAAACAAACACAGAGGAAGTCAAGGAGGCTGGCTCTTTACAAGGTGTCTTTGTGCTCCATGATCTATCATTTCCCAGGGTCCTTTGGGGCCCAGGACCTCGGAAGAAGCCAGTCCCCTTTCTAGAGAGCCAAGTGGCAATTCTTTTTTTTTTTTTTTTCTGTCAGTCTTGGGGTTTGAACTCTGGGCCTGGGCGCTGTCCCTCAGCTCTTCAGCTCAAGGCGAGCACTCTACAACTTGAGCCACAGCATCACCTCTGGTTTTCTGAGTGGTTTATTGGAGATCAGAGTCTCACGGACTTTCCTGCCAGGGCTGGCTTTGAACCTCGATCCTCAGATCTCAGCCTCCTGAGTAGCTAGGATGACAGGCGTGAGCCACCGGGGCCTGGCCCAAATGGCAGTTCTTCCTCCTCTCCCTCTGTCTCTCCAAGGCTGCGCCTGTGGCTGGGGGAAGGGGTGCTCCTGGAGCTTGAACTCAGGAACTAGGCGCTTGTGTGCTCAAGGCTGGTGCTCTACCCTTTGAGCCAGAGCTTCACTTCTGGCTCTTTGCTGCTGCATTGGAGAGAAGAGTCTCTTGGACTTTCCTGTCTGGGTTGGCTTTGAACCAACATCCTCTAGATCTCAGCCTCCTGAGGAGCTAGGATAGTAGGCATGGGCCTCCAGCCCTGGCTCGGAGCTGTCTCTTTAAGACAGGAATGGGGTGGGGGAGGCCTGAGCCCCGGACCTGTCCTCTACCTGCCCGGGTTTGCTGGTTTGCTCAGGGCGCGGCTGTGGATAGTCTGGCTTGGGGCCTGGGGTGACTCAGTCTCTGGAGAACCAGCGGTGCAGCCCGGTGAGCCCCGCAGGTGAGCCCTTCCCCGCCAGCCCCCCTCGGCTTCCCCCCATGTTCCCTCTCCGTGCGCCCCACCAACCTGGCCACACAGAAGGCCTTTGGTTCAAGATTCTAGAATGTTCTAACCTTCAAGGTTCCGGACTTCTCCAGGCTGGAGACTGGAGAAGGTCCCACCGTGTTGGGAGGACCCAGGACAGACATTAGGGGTGAGCCCTGAGTAGGGTGCGGGTGATATCAGAGTGACCGGAGGTGTCTGGATTTGGGGTGCTGTCTGGATGATGGGGGTATTTAAAGGGTATTTTAGGGTGTTTGGGGGTGTCTGGTTGGTATCTGAGTGGTATTTTAGGGTGTTTGGGGGTGTCTGGTTGGTAGCTAAGCGGTATTTTAGGGTGTTTGGGGGTGTCTTGTTGGGTGAGAAGTGAACTTGGGGGTCTAGGAGTGGGAATATGGGTGCTGGAGACTGCTAGGAAATGGGGTGCTGCCTGGGGGCTCCGCGATGGATAGTGTGGATTAGAGATTTGGGGGTGCATTGGCACCCCCACCTCTGAGTCTCGAGCTCTGGGGTGTGGCGGTGGGAATGGGGTCTCGGATCTTCCAAGCACTGCTGGCAGCAGGCCTGGTGTGGCTGCGCACGCCTGCCGTCCCGGCCGCTCGGGAGCTGAGAGCCGAGGACAGTGGCCATGCCCGCGGGGCACCAGGGAGGCCGGGAGACTCTGGTCTCTAAGCAGCAGAAAGTCGGATGTGGACCCGTGGCTCATGTGGTAGAGCACCAGCCTTGAGCGGAAAAGAAGCTCAGGGACAGTGCCCAGGCCCTGGGTTCAAACCCCAGTATGGGCGCATGACTGCGTGCACGCGCGCGCGCACACACACACACACACACACACACACACGGATGAACAGGCAGAGGGAGAGTGAGGCGTCCATGGGGGGCACACAGGGCACCCCCGAGTATGTACTGGCCCTGGCAGGTGGAAGGGGAGCCTGGGGGTCCTGGGGGCTGGGTGGTGGGGAGCAGTGGGGAATGGCGTGGGCTGGGCCTGGAATCTGGCTTCTCACGGGGTCCTGGTGGCAGCTGAGCAGAATCAGTGCCAGGCCCGGCTGGGAGAAGCGGAGGGGACCAGCCAGGTGGAGCTGGGGGGCCTGGATGGGGCAGAAGGGGGTTCAGGCTGGCACTGGGGGAGGGGGGCTAGGTGGTGGTGGGTAGATGAGAGGGAAGATGCGCCTGGGATCGCAGCCAGGCCTCCCCCCAGCCTCCAGCCTCCAGCCTCCAGCCAGCTGGCCCCCCGTCTCCCCCCCTCCCCCCTGCACCGCAGCCTGGGGTGCCCACTAGACCCCATCCAGGAGTGGGGCCAAGCCAGGCAGGCTCCAAACTGTCTGTGGGAGACACACACACACACACCCCAGAATCTGGGCCTCCTGCCACCTGCCTCCTTCCCCTCCCCCCCCACAAAAACACCCCGAGGCCCTGCTAATCCTGATCACTTACCAACACCCCACCACACACACACACACACACACACACTAAAAGTTGGGGTTCCTCTTTATCTCTCAGCCCAGGGAAACCAGGCCCCAGGCTGCCGGCTCTGCTAAAGCGAGCGCCCATTTTCTGGGTTCCTTTAGATCCGTGTTCTGCCATGCGGGAGGCGGCCCTGAGCGTGCTCATCATCCTGGCAGGTGAGTGACCCCCACACGCTGTACTGAGCCACCCCCCCCTCCAGAGGGGAAAGGAGGTGCCTTCATTTTCTGAGGCCATGCAGGTTTGCCCCGTCTGGCTCTACCTTGTATGTACCAAGGGCCTCCTCGCCCTCCGGCCTGACATCCTGTCATTCAAGGTTGGTGCTCTACTACTTGAACCACAGTGCCACCTCTGGCTTTTGGTTCACTAGAGATAAGAATCTCACAGAACTAGGGCTGGGAAGGTGGCTCAGTGGTAGAGCGCTTGCCTTGCATGCCTGAGGCCCTGGGGTCGATTCCTCAGCACCACATAAGCAAAAAGAAAAAAGCCAGAAGTGGTGCTGTGGCTCAAGTGGTAGAGCGCTAGCCTTGAGCTGAAGAGCTGAGGGACAGTGCCCAGGCCGAGTTCAGGCCCCACAACCGGACCCCAAAAAAACAAAACAAAAAGAATCTCACAGAACTTTTGGAGGCTCCACACACACACACACACATTGAGGGGCTGGCTTTGAACCTTAATCTTCACTTCTCAGTCTCCTGAATAGATGGGATTACAGGCATGTGCCCCAGCACCGGCTTGACAGAATTCATATGTCTGTGTATATGTGTGTGTGTACATATATATATATATATATATATATATATATAATTTATTTAGTCAGTTGTGGGCCTTGAACTCTGGGCCTGGGCGCTGTCCCTCAGCTCTTCAGCTCAAGGCTAGTGCTCTACCACTTGAGCCACAGAGCCACTTCCAGTTTTCAGATGGTTGATTGGAGATAAGAGACTCATAGACTTTCCTGCCAGGGCTGGCTTTGTTGTTTTTTATTTATTTATTTATTTTTTATTTGTGAACATACTGTACAGAGGGGTTACAAATACATGGGCAGGATAATGCGTACATTTCTTACCAAGCATTGCAGCCTCCTCCTTTGGTTTACCCTTCACATCCCTTCCCAGCCTCCCCCCTCCCCCCCACAGGGCTGGCTTTGAATCATGATATTCAGATCTCAGTCTCCTGAGTAGCTAGGATTACAGGCATGAGCCATCAGTGCCTGGCTACATATATATATTATTTATTTATTTTGGGGGTTCAATTGTGAGGCCTGAACTCTGGGCCTGGGCACTGTCCCTCAGCTCTTTAGCTCAAGGCTAGCTGAGCCACAGCGCCACTTCTGGATTTTTCTGTTTATGTGGTGTTGAGGAATCAAACCCAGGGCCTCATGCATGCAAGGCAAGCACTCTACCACTGAGCCACCTTCCCAGCCCCTTGTTTTGTGTTTTTAATATAATTCCACTGAGGAGGCCGGGGTAAACAAAGTCACATCTTGCATGAAAGGGGATTGAAGGTCAGGAAAGTGATTCATTTTGGAGGGGCCCAGCTAGTAATGGCAGGGTGGTGTGAGGGTGGGGAAGGAAACAGATTCCCTAAGAATGGGAACCATCTGTCTCTCCCCCTGGTCTCTGTTAGGCCTGGATTGGCCTTGGGTCTAGAAACAAATGGAACAAATTTACTACCTATTTCAGGTAGCGAAAATCTGCGGTGACTCACAGGTGTGGGGCTGGGGGGCGTGATGGCTGGCACTGTGGCAGCTGCTCTGTTCCCTTGAGGTAGGATCTGTCCTCCTCTCCTCTCCCCTCCTTTAAGGAGGCCCTCTGTGGATGCTCAGGGCCTATGGGCTCTGCTGCGGCCATCATTATCATTTCTCCTCCTTCCTGCTTGTCCCCCCTCCCCAGGTTTGCCTGCCCTGGATGCTAATGATCCTGAAGGTGAGTTTGAATGTGTTTTCTTTCTCTGGAACTTTCCCTTGGAGGCTTCCCCCACCCACGACTGGATTCATGGGTCTTTTTTTTTTTTTCCTTGCAGATAAAAACAGCCCCTTCTACTATGGTGAGAATTTGTGTCCCTCTATCCCCCCACTTTGCCTCCTACAAACCCACATTATTTCAAGGGCTGCAGGCGGGGGTGGGCTGGGCTGGGACCCAGGGACTTGCTCTAGAGGTGGTCATCAGGCCTTGAAGAAGACTGGATAAGTAGATGGTAGACTTAAGAAAGCTTCCTGGGGCTGGGAAGAACCTGCCCTGACCGGCTTCTGCCCCTCCCCCACCAAGTTCCACTGTTCATCCCCTGGGGTCCCCCTATCCCCTCCCATAACCTCTCACCCTTGCTCTAGCCACCACGGCCTCCTGTGGCCCAGCCCAGGGCCACTGACCTCAGGGCCTTTGTATCTGCTAGTTCTTCTGCTCCAACTGCTTTCTTTCAAATCCATACAGGATTCCTTTGCTGGCCTCTGGCAAATCATTCCTGACAAATCAGAAGGTCTCAAAGGGTCTGTTCTAGAAGCCTCCTTCTCTACCTTTTGCCCTCAAGCTGATTGCGTATCTCTGCCTGACCAGACAAGACATACTTTTGTTTGTTTGGGGTGTAAACTTGCCTGTGAACACTTGCCTTACCTGCTCTCTTATTGCTATGACTCCCAGCAGGCCCTGAGAATTTGGGATGGTGGAGACTGGGTTGACCTTGAAGTGTCCTTCTGCCATTTTTTTTCCCTAGACTGGCACAGTCTTCGAGTCGGTGGGCTTATTTGTGCGGGGGTCCTGTGCGCCCTGGGCATCATCATCCTCCTGAGTGAGTACCAGCCTTAGCTCCAGTCAGGCACTGGTGGCTCACGCCTGTCATCCCAGCTACTCAGGAGGCTGAGATCTGAGGATCGAGGTTCAGACAGCCCAAGCAGGAAAGTCTGTGAGACTCTTATCTCCAAGGAACCACCAGAAAACCGGAAGCAGGGCTGTGGCTTGAGCTGCTGAGCTGAGGGACAGTGCCCAGGCCTAGAGTTCAAGCCCCACAACCCATAGAAATAACAAACACACAGATCTGGGAGCAGGAGAGTTGCATGACAGATGGGGAGGAGTCTGCTCTCCTGACCACCCTTCCTTCCCCCAACAGGTGGAAAATGCAAATGCAAATTCAGACAGAAGCCCAGGTAAGGTGGATTCTGGGTATGAAAACGTTGGGAAAAATCACACTTCCCCCAAATCCTGGATGACAGGGAAGCCAGCAAGGCACCCATGGCTCACACCTGACATCCTAGCTGCCCAGGAGGCTGAGACCTGAGGATCTTAGTTCAAAGCCAGACTGGTCAGGAAAGTGTCTGGGACTCATCTCCAGTGAGCCAGCACAATGCTGGAAATAGAGCTGGGACTCAAGTGGTAGAGAAAAAAAAAAAAAAAATCCCAAAGTCTCCAAACTCAGAAATGGTCCCATCCCAGCTCTGGGTAAATCAACAAGGGAAAAGTAGCCATTGTATGGATGGTCTGAGAATTGCCTAGCCTTGAACCAGCTAGGACAGGGAGAGGACAGCCAGACAGCCAGATGGGAGAGGAGATGGATTTGAACCTCTTTGATTTCCCCAGTCCTGGCACAGGAGACGCCCCGCCCCTCATCACTCCAGGTAAGACAACACAGCTTGGTGGGGAGGGGAGCCGGAAGTGAGGGGTAGGGGTGCATGGCAGTCAGTTGCATGTGTGCATGTATTTGCCTGTGTACTTGAGCATTTGTGTGCCTGTGCTTGCATTGGCATGGGAGGGAGCACACTTGCGTGTGCGTGCGGGTATGTGCCCATCAGTTTGAGTGTGTGTGTGTGCTCATTTGCACAGGGGGTGCAGCACTGGCCTGTATGGCCAGTGGGGAGGAGTATACCGTGAGCTCATTTGCATATGGGTTGCAGCGTTTGCCTGTGTGTGCTGGCATTTGCATGTGTGGCAGTTCCCCTACATAGCGTGCGTTCATTTGCATACGGGCACGTTCATTTGCATACGTGTACCTGCCGGTGCCCTGGGGAGGTAGAACTCCACACATCCTCCCTCACCTCTCCCAGGCTCTGCCCACAGCTGCTGAGGACGGCTCACCGGAAACGGCCTGGAGGGCCTCTGTCCCAGGTCCTGGCCTTGCGCAGAAGTCCCCCACCCAGGCTGGCATGTCCCCCTCTCCCCTCAGCTCTCCTAGGAAGGAGCTGTCTGTTTAGTTTTGAATAAAATGTGATCTTGATTGCCACCCAGGAGGTCTGGCAACTCTGTGCGGGTGCACAAGGCGGGGGGCGGGGGGGAGGTGAGGCTGGGGACCAGGAGGTGAAGAATTATTCCCCACCGCACCCCTTGAGGGTGGCCCTAGGGGACATGAGAACCCCAGGGGACCTCAAAGCTCCCAATACTCAAGGAAGACTTCCCAAATGTTCTCATCCCCTCTCCCAAATCTTTTCCAAACATTTCACCCCCAAAAGAATCCTCTACTAGGCCCTGGAGACAGACAAGATTTCAGAAAAAGAAAACTCGGAGCCAGGCGCAGGTGGCTCACGCCTGTCATCCTTGCTATTCAGAAGGCTGAGATCGTAGAGGGTCGAGGTTCAAAGCCAGCCCAGGCAGGAACATCTGTGAGAGTCTATGTCCAATGAACCATTCACACAGAAACCAGAAAACCGTTCACGAGACCCCCCCCTGTCCCCAGGGTCCCTCCCAGGACCCCACAACCATGGGCAAGGGGGGGGTGCCGGCACATTTGTCAAATCCGTATGACTTGTCTTACCCCCTCCCCCGTATTCGGGAGAGGGTACCCAAAGCTCCATCTCCCTCTTCCCACTGGGCCTGAACCCCTGGACGTACAGCAGCACTGCCCAGCAACGGTGACGGCACAAAGGCCAGCCCGAAAGCCATTGGCCAGAATGAGTTCAGAGGCAAGGACCGTATTCTTTTTGTTGTGGTGGTTTGTGTTTTAATGGGTGCCAGAACCAGGGCTTGAACTCAAGGCTTGGGGGCCATTGTCCCTTAGCATTATCTGCTCTGCCCCTTTGAGCCACAGATCCATGTCTTCTGGCTTGTTTTGGTTCATTGGAGAGAAGAGTCTTCATGGCGTTCTCTTGCCCTGGGCTGGCTTCGAACTGCGATCCTCCAGATCTCAGCCTCCTGAGTAGCTAGGATGACAAGCCACCAGCCACCAGCCGGCGCCTAGCATTCCCTGGTTCTTTCACAAGGTCAAGTTGAGTTGGGTGCTTTCAGACCTTTACGTGAGCACCCCTCAGATTCCCCCATCCCCACTGTATTGTGACTCTAAGTAAAGCTCCCCCTCAAGTCATCTTCGTGGTAGAGGGATCTGCCCCCCTCTTTCAGTCAGCCCGGGGTGGGGGGGGGCAGGCAGAGGGGGACATCTGCCCAGCTGCAAAGTCGCAGCAGGCAGCAATTCTCCATTTTCCCCAGCGGGGCAAATCCTCCACCTGGCTGAGGCTGGATCTATGGTTGATGATTGGTTCTAGCCTGCCAGGCCACGCCCCCAGACGCAGCCTGCTTCCCCTCGCCAGCCCCCATCCCCCAGCACTGTGCAGGTTGGGTGGGAACAGGGCCCAGCTAGCTCAAGCGCTGAGGTCCAGCTCGTGGTGCTGGTAGATTTGCGTGGGGCCCTTGAAGCAGGCGGCAAAGAGGAAGTGTTTGCCGGCTAAGGTGACGTGGGCAAAGGCCCTGGGGGAGAGCAAAGTTGGGGGGCCCAGCTCCTGCAGCGGCTCCAGGAGCCCCTGCTCGGGCTCAAGGCGGAAGACTTGGCTGAAGGCAAAGTCACTGCCCAGGATGGCCAGCTGGTCCCTGGCGATGAGCAGGGGCTGGAAGACGTGGGCGCCTCGGGACGGCAGGAGCTGCAGGGGGCGGAACATGGAGCCGTCCCAGCGCATGACCTGTGGGTGGGCAGTGCAGCTGGCTCAGCCCGGGGCAGCTGGGGAGCCAGACAGGAGCCCCCCACATTCCCAGAGCATCCTTAGCTTTATAAAAGTCACCATCCAGCCCAGGCGCTTGATGACTCCTGCCTGTCACCCCTGCTACTCAGGAGGCTGAGATCTGAGGGTGGTGGTTCAAAGCCAGCCCGGGCAGGAAAGACCGTGAGACTCTTGTCTCCAATCAACCACTCAGAAAACCAGAAGTGGCGCTGTGGCTAAGGTGGCAGAGCACTTGCCTTGAGCTGAAGAGCTGAGGGACAGCGCCCAGGCCCAGCGTTCAAGCCCCATGAGTGACAAAATAAATAAATAAATAAATAAGAATATAATCCTGGGGGGTAATCTTTTAGGGCCCACCAGCTTTGATGGGTCACTGTGGTGGAGGTGGACTCAGAGTCCAAAGGTAACACCCAAAGCCTGGTGGCACCGGTGGCTCATGCCTTCCAGCCACTCAGGGAGGCTGAGATCTGAGGATGGTGGTTTGAGGCCAGCTGGGGCAGGAAAGGCCGTGAGACTCTGATCTCCAGTGAACCACCTGGAAAACCCAGCGGGTGGAGCTGCAGTAGCTCAAAGGGGCAGGGTGAAAGAGCTGAGGAACAGAGCTCAGGCCCTGAGTTCAAATCCTAGCCTTGGCACCGGAAGGATAAAAAATAAAGCAGCCCCTGGGCTCCCCCAGGCCAGGTCAGAAGTGTGTTGGGGGGGGGGAATGTAGGATTGCTGGGGGGTATGTGGGATTGCTGGGGGGGATGTAGGATTGCTGGGGGGGTGTAGGATTGCTGGGGGGTGTAGGATTGCTGGGGGGTCCGGGCCCCGCGATCGCCCCTCCCCCAGCCGCAGCCCCCCCACCCCCCTTACCATGGAGTCCCCGATGAAGCGCGTGAGGCACAGGAACACCTGGCCGGCGGCGTGGAAGTGGCGCGCGGCGTAGACGCCCTCGGCCTCGGGGATGTCGGTGCGGCGCTCGAAGCGGCCTGCGCGCCACTGGAAGAGGACGGGCCGCTGCGAGGCGGAGGCCAGCAGCAGG
>NW_012267308.1:3662860-3672834 GCF_000151885.1 Dipodomys ordii
TGGAGATAGGAGTCTCACGGTCTCTCCTGCCCCGGCTGGCTTTGAACCGCGATCCTCAGATCTCAGCCTCCTGAGTAGCTAGGATTACAGGCATGAGCCACCAGCGCCCGGCTTAGAGATAAGTTTTATGGACCTTTCCTGCCCCGGCTGGCTTCAAGCTGATGGCTTCAAACATTGATCCTCAGATCTCAGCCTCCTGAGTAGCTAGGATGACAGGCGTGAGCCCCAATGCTGTCTTTAGAGCATTCTTTTTTGCCAGTCGTGGAGCCTGAACTCTAGGCCTAGGCGCTGTCCCTCAGCTCTTCAGCTCAAGGCTACTTGAGCCACAGAGCCATTTCGGGCTTTTTCTGCTTATGTGGTGCTGAGGAATCGAACCCAGGGCTTCATGTATGCACGCAAGCACTCTACCACTGAGCCACTTTTCCAGCCCCTCTTTACAGCATTCTTCTTGGTATCATGTCTCACTTAGCACCCGCCTGCCTAATCCCCAGAACTGTTTGTCCCATGAGGTCAACACCACAGTGTCCCCCTCACTTCTGGGGCTGGGGAGGGGGGTGGGTGTCACTGAAGGCCTGTGCAGTCACTGAATACAGTTTCCCAGGCCTGGGGTGTGGCTGGGCAGCAAAGCGCCTGCCTGGGTGGGCGGGGCTCTGGCTTTCAGCCCCAGCCCCAGAAGAAAAACAAAACAAGGGTGACCCTGGAGATAAACCTCCTTGTGCCTTGAGTCCTGTCCCCAAAACATGTCACAGCTAAGGGGTGTGTGTGTGTGTGTGTGTGTGTGTGTGTGTTAGTGCTGGGACTCCAACTCAGGGCCTCAGTACTGACCCTTAGCTTTTTTTTTGGGGGGGGGTCGGTCATGGGGCTTGAACTCTGGGCCTGGGCGCTGTCCCTCAGCTCTTCAGCTCAAGGCGAGCGCTCTACTGCTTGAGCCACAGCACACTTCCGGTTTTCTAGTTTAGTCTCACGGACTTTCCTGCCTGGGCTGGCTTTGAACCGTGATCCTCAGATCTCAGCCTCCTGAGTAGCTAGGATGACAGGTGTGAGCCACCGGCGCCCGGCTTTGCCTTCATGTTCTTATTTTGCAGATAAGGAAACTGAGTCTGGGAGCATGATGCTATGTGTTCAAGATTTCACAGGCCTAAAACAGGACCAGAAGTGAAGTCAGTCCCTCCGTCTGGCTGCCAGCGCCCCCTACGCCCCTAGCCTTCTCCTGGGAGCGGTGGGAGGGGAGGAGAGCCCTTGCTGTCCCTCTTAGCCCTGGGGGTGGGAGAAGGCTGTGAACTCCTTTTGTTTTTGTAGTCAGTAGTGGGGCTTGAACTCAGGGCCTGGGCGCTGTCCCTGAGCCTCTTTTGCTCAAGGTGAGCGCTCTACCACTTGAGCCACAGTGCCACTTCCAGTTTCTGGTTGATTGGAGATAAGAGGCTCCCTGACTTTCTTGCTGGGGCTGGCTTTAAACCAGGATCCTCAGATCTCCGCCTCCTGAGTGGCTGGGATTACAGGCATGAGGCACCGTGCCCGGCTTGGGCTGCACACTCTTACCTACAGACCGGCACTTGAAGCTGGCTGGCTCCAGATGCTGGAGCTGCGTGCGGGCCAGGGCGGCGGGGCCGGCGCAGGCCCCGGTGCCCACGCTGGCGTTCACCGTGGCCATCCACTGCAGGATCCACAGCACGCGGCAGTCACACTGGAAAGGGTTTCCCCGCAGATCCCTGGGACCAAAAGCCACGGAGGGAAAGGGGCTGGGACCCAGCTGCCCCACCTGGGTGGGAGCGGTGGATGGGGGTGAGCGGGGAGGGCCCCCCACCTCCCCATCCTCACACATGGGTCAGGGTGTCCAGGCCTCGGAAGAGGAATCGAGGCAGGGCCTCCAGGCGGTTGTTGGCCAGGCTCCTTGGGGAAGGAGAGGAAGAGAAGGGAACCCCATCAGCTCTCTTGGGGACAGGGGACAGGGGCATGGGGGGAGGGGGCGGTACGGGGTGTGGTCAGGGAGGGCGAGGGGGGGCACGCACAGGTGAGTGAGTGAGCGAAGACCTCTGAGAGCATTTTTGGAGATGGAGCCGATCTCGTTGTCCTCAATGAAGCTGGAGGCGGGGGAGGCAGGGTGAGGGGGTGCCCCAGGGTTGGGAGACCATGGGAAGTGTTACCTTTGGGCCCCTCACTTCAGTGATGGCAGAGAAACCTGAAAAACCCTGTGTGTGTGTGTGTGTGTGTTTGTGTGTAGGAGGGGGTATTGGGACTTGAACTCAGAGCCTGGGTGGTGCTGTCTCTAGGCTCTGTGGCTCAAGGCTGGTGCTCTCCCACTTGAGCCACCCCTCCACTTCCGGTTTTCTGCTGGTTCACTGGTGAGAAAAGTGTCCTGGACTTTCCTCCCCGGGCTGGCTTTTGAACCCCGATCCTCAGATCTCAGCCTCCTGAGTAGCTAGGATTACAGGCGTGAGCCACCAGCGCCCGGCTAGTTCCACCATTTTTATCACCATCATCAGCTCCTGCTGCTACTCTGGTTGCTGCAGGTGCGCCAGGCATCTCCTCCCAAGCCCACCTGTGCCCCGCCCCGGCCCTGACTCACAGGTACTGCAAATAGGCCAGGCCGGCAAATGCATCGTCTTCAATCACAGAGAAGGAGTTGGATGTGAAGAGTCTGAGAAAGGAGCGAGATGGAAATTTTCCTCCCTCCCTCCCTCCCTCCCTCCCTTCTTGCTTCCTTTGCCAGTGCTGGGGTTTGAACTCAGGGCCTGAGCATTGTGGTTGCCCCGCCCCCACCCCCCACGGGTGCTCAAGGCTGGTGCTCTACCACTTGAGCCACGGCTCCACATCTGGCTTTTTGTTATTCCATCGGAAATAGTCTCACACAGATTTTTTTTTTTTCTCCCCTGGCTGGCTCTGAACCATGATCCTCAGATCTCAGCCTCCTTAGTAGCTGGGATTACAGGTGTGAGCTACTAGCACGGGGCTCAGACCCCCTTCTGACTCTGGAACTTTGGTCTTCACTCTCAGCCCATGGGCCCCCACATGGCTCTTGGTGGGTGTACGTGGACAGAGGTGGCTCCCACATGCGCATGTACACACTCCATGGGACTAACACCCTCGTGCATGCACACACGCACACACGGGCAGGAATTCCTGCAGCCCAGGGCCCAGGCCTCACTCACAGCAGGTGCAGAGTTGGCATCTTGAGGAAGCTTCCGGCCTTCAGCTGGGGCACCCCCAGTCTCACAAGTGAGCTGGAGACACGGTGGGGGGGGCGTCAGGAGAAAGCCATCTCAAGGTTCTATCCCAAACCCAACCTCCCCACCCCGCCCCGCCCTGCTGGGGAGCTCCGTGCTTCTCCCCCCTACTTGCCCTCGTAGTTTTCAAGGACCCCAACAGTACTCACCTTGCACCCCCTGATTGCTCACTCCCTGAGCCCCCACATCTCCCCAGTACTGCCTTCTGAACCCTCTTAGCTCTCTCCCGAACATCCCAAGATCCTTTGCTCTCCAAGTTCCTGCTGGGGAGAGGGATCCTGCCCCCCCCCGCTTTCTGCCTCCACCCTTGGGGGGTCTCCCATTCCCCCCCCACTCCCCCAGCCCCATGAGGACCATACACTCACAGTGACAGAAGTGTTGGGGTGAAGCTCTCGGGCAGCTCTGGGGAACCCTCACACAGGGCGCTGTCTTTGGAGCAGGAGCAGCGAGGGGGGCATTTCCCTTTTGGGGGTCTCCAAGCCACCCCTACCCCTGCCCCAGCCAGCAGCAACAGCAGCAGCACCACCCCGCCCATCCCCCTGCCCTTCCCCTCCAGCCCCCCACTAAAGCCCCTGCAGCCTCCACCCGGCCGGCTCCCCCCTGCACACTCTACATGATGCCAGCCGGCGCCCCGCAGCCCGGAGGGGGCGAGCGCCTTGCTCTCGGCCTGCCCCGCGGCCCTGCGATGCGATCTCGGCCGTCTGACTTGCTATGGGGTCTCTTTTCGCTTCCTGACTTGAATCTCCAGTGTGGATCTCCAGGCCTCGGTGTGTCTGTCCGTCTGTCCGGGGCTCAAGCTCTTTGGGTGTGTGTGTCCGTGTGTCCCTCTGCATCGCCGGCCTCCCTGCCGCCGCCCGCGCCCCTGCTCCCCGATGGCCTCAGATGAGTTCAGCCAGGGAGAGTTAGAGGATGAGGAGGGGGAGGGGCAGGGGAGGGGGAGAGGGGGGAGGGGGTCAGAGGCTCTCAGAAGCACAGCCTGGGGACCTGGGGAAGGGACCCGTGTTCTCTGGGGGGAGGTAGGGGGGGTCATCAGCCCGCTCCCAGCTAACCCCCATCCCAGATGCTCCCATCAGTCCGTCCAGGCGGTGGTCCCCAGGGCGGGGATCAGGTGGCTGTACAGATGGGAGATGGGGTGGGGGACACTGGCCACGCCCAGCCGGGGCCCCTTCTCTTGGAGGGTGTGGTGGGCGCTGTCACAGGGCATAGAAGGGCCAGCGCAGGTCCAACTGTGCCCTCTGGTGGCCATACTGGGCAGGGCCATTGCCCTGCCTGTCCCCCCTCCTTTCCCCTCCTCTGTAATTAACCCTTAGAACCCCACAGCTCACTCAGCCCAAGGTCCTGCCAACTGGCACGCCATCTCCCTTGCTGCTCTTAACTCAGCCCCAAGCTCTGCGCTAAAACTTCCTCTTATAGCTGGGCATCAGTGCTCATGTCCCTCGTCCCAGCTATTCAAGATGCTGAGATCGGAGGATCATGGTTCAAAGCCAGCCTGGGCAAGAAAGGCCGTGAGACTCTTACCTCTAATGAACCGCCAAAACAAAACCCAAACAAACTAAAAGAGTGGTTCAAGTGGTAGAGTAAAAATAGCTCAGGGCTAGTGCTCAGGCCCTGAGGATTGGGGGAAAAAAAGGCGGGGGAGGGCGGGAGGGAGGATTTTGTATCTGTTTCCAGGGAGAGAAACTGAGGAAGAGGATGAACAGCCAGAGGCAGAGCCTGAGTGTGTGTATGTGTGTGTGTATACCCGTGCACACGGGTACACACACACCAGTACTGGGACTTGAACTCAGGCCTGGGCTATCCCTTAGCTGGCACTCTACTACTTGAACCACACCTCCACTTCCAGCTTCTTGTTGGTTCATTGGAGATAAGAGTCTCACAGCCTTTCCTGCCCCAGCTGGCTTTGAACCAGATCCTTAGATCTCAACCTCCTGAGCAACGGAGACTTAGAGAGTTATTTACCCAGCATCACCCAGCTAGGGACTTCCTAGCTACTCCACCAGGGGGCAGTCAAGGATCCGGAGTGAGCCGGGGAAGGGAAGGAAGCTGGATCAGCTAGGAGCTGGCCAGGTGCCCCCCCCCCCACCTCCTGTTGGCGCCCTACCTTCTCTGTCCCCACCTTTGAGCTGCGTAAACATTAGGGTTATTATTAACCAGAAATGGCTGGTGACCCTGGGGTGCAGGGCCACCCAGGCCAGAGGCTGCGGGGGCTCAGAAAGCCAGGCATGGAGGAGCCTCAGCGCCACTGGCGGTCTCTGGGGCCAGGTGCATGTGGGTACAAGACTGGGCCACATGTGTCCTAGGTGTGAATCCAGGCTCCTGAGAGTGGTGTCTGACACTTAAAGCTGGGGAGCATTTCTGTCCTTAATCACCAAGGGAGAACCTCAGGAAAACCAGCTGCCCTTGGCTAGATGTCTGTTTTCTCTTCTTGAAAACAGTCTTGAGGCCTGGTATAGTGGCTCACACCTGTAATCCTAGCTATTCAGGAGGCTGAGATCATGCTTTTTACCCCTGCTATTGCTTGAGCCACACCTCCACTTTCAGCTTTATCATTACTGTTATTATTATTGTTATTATTTGGTGGTTCACTGGGGATAAGAGTCTCATAGACTTTCCTGCCTAGGCTGGCTTTGAACCACAATCCTTAGGACCCAACTTGATTTCTCTCTTTTTTTTTTCTTTTTCTTTTTTCTCCTGGGGCTTGAACTCAGGGCCTGGGCACTGTCCCTGAGCTTCTTTTGCTCAAGGCTAGCACTCTACCACTTGAGCCACAGCGACACTTCTGGTTTTTTCTGTGCATGTGGTACTGAGGGATCGAACCCAGGGCTTCATGTATGTTAGGCAAGCACTCTACCACTGAGTCACCTTCCCAGCCTCTGATTTCTCCATTTTATAGCTCAGGAAATCCTGGGAGGGAGGTGACAAGGGTTGCCCAATGTCACAGAACCAGGAGGCAGAGTTTAGGCCTGACCCCAGCTTCCGTCACCAAGGCCTGTGAACTCAGATTATGTCTGGCTCCCTTCCCACCCCCCCATATACATGTAATCAGGACCACATGAGCTCATGGAAGGGAAAGTTCAAGGTTAAACATGTTGGTTGGTGGTTTGCACTGTACGAACATACTGTACCTGTCTGTGTGGCCAGCCATGTCCATGTGGTGTGTGTGTGTGTGTGCACGTGCATGCACGCTAGTCCCTGGTGAACCTCACAGCCAGCAGGAGACAGCACACACACACACACACACACACACACACACACACACACACACACACTGAAAGACCTCCAAAAGAAACCAACAACCCTGGGACTCTGACAAGGGCTGCACAGAATATTGTGGTCAGCCAGGCCCTGGTAGCTCACGCCTGTAATCCCAGCTACTGGAGAGGCTGAGATCTGAGAATTGAAGTTCCAAGCCAGCCCAGGCAGAAAAGTCCCTGAGAGTATGATCTCCAAAGAAATAGCAAAAGGTTGGAAGTAGAGCGGTGACTCAAGTGATAGAGTACTAGCCTTGAACAGGGGGGGAAAAATCAGGGCCATCACCTAGGCTCTGAGTTCAAGTCCCCAAACCAGGACCAAGAAAAAACAAACACCCCCCAAACCCCAAACTAAAACCAAAAAAGAACACTGTGATCCAAAGTCGCTGGGCTTGTTCACCCTGAGCCCGCCTGACCTTCTGCCCTGGTGTTGCACACGCTCCGTGCTGGGGCAGGCCCCATAGGTAAGATTGAGTCCCCCATCCGTTGTGCATGCCCTGGGGCGCGGCCTGTAGATGCAGTCTGAGCTGAGAGAGTTAACTGAGTGGACCGGGGCGGTCTGGGCTGGGGGCCGCCCCCTGGCCCCCCTCCAGCCCGGGCTCCAATTACAGCTGCTGGTTGGGGAGGGGAAGGGTGGGGCCAAGAGGGGAGCCTGCTAGGGGTGCCCGGCTCCAGCCCTGGACCAGGGGGTCTGAAGTGTCAGCCCCTGGGTCACAGCCCGGACATTTGGGGGGACCTTCTTTCAGCAGGAGACAGTGAGATTGGGGTAAGTGTCCTCCCCCCACACTCCCCATAGGCCCTCTCCCCTGGGCCTGGGCGGCCTATTTTTGGGAACAGGAGGGGCCAATCCTGGCTCCCAGCAGGCCTGACCCATGGCTGGGAGGAGAAAACAGAAACAGTAGGGGTGCTGCGGGGTAGGAACGAGGGTGACTCCCTGCTGTTAGGGTGTAGGTGCACACAGATCTTCTTGTCACACGGAGACACCCCCAATCCCTCCAGCCAGCAGTGGGAGGGAGGGGGGGCCGTGGCTGCGGTCTGGCTCTGCCCCTGTGCGCATGCGCGGCCACGCCCTGCACATCTGTCTTCTGTCTCTGGCTGGTGTTGACTGCTTAGGGGCACCCAGAGGTGGCCCCATGGGCTGGTTCCCCCCTCCCTCGCTTTCCTAACAGAATCAGGGGTGGCTCAGCAGCCTGTGACCCACCAGGCTTTACTTATCTATGTGTGACCCCCCCAAACCATACAAGTGGGGGGAAGAGGGAAAGGCTGTGGCCCGGTGGCCTGTGCGAATTCCTCAGGGGTGAAGTGGGAGATATTTATACCCGGGGTCAGGCAGAGAGCGGGCGGGCAGCCCAGAGCTAGAGTGCTGGGACTACAGGAGACACAGCGGAGCCCTGGTGTGGAGGGACTCGTGGGACCAGGGCCCAGTGTGGTCTGTTCTGGCTGGCTGTCACCTGGAATTCTGACCCCCTGCTAGGGTAGGTGTGTGTGTGGGGGGGAATCTGGAGGTGGAGGCCTGAGGAGCAGGGAGGCCTCTGCGTGTCCATCTCTCTACAACTGTGTGAGTTGTTTTGGTGACACAGCCCCATGAGACCAGCGGTGCCCCTGTTTCTTGGGCAACTAGGCTGAATGACTGACAATTGTGATTAAGCCCTGGCTTGTGTAGGATTTAACCCCTTTGGATTTGGGCGTCATTATAGGGGCAAGCCAACTTTCCCCTTATTTATTTATTTATTCGTCAGTCATGGAGCTTGAACTCAAGGCCTGGACATTGTCTGTGTGCTCTTATTCTCAAGGCTAGTGCTTTACCATTTTGAGCCATAGTGCCACTTCTGATTTTCTGGTGGTTCATTGGAATTAAGAGTCTCATATTGCCGGGCGATGGTGGCTCACGCCTGTAATCCTAGCTAGTCAGGAGGCTGTGATCTGAGGACGGTGGTTCAAAGCCAGCCCAGGCAGGAAAGTCTGAGACTCTTAACCTCCAATAAACCACCAGAAAACCGGAAGTGGCACTGTGGCTGGCTCAAGTGGTAGAGTGCTTGTCTTGAGCTGAAGAGCTGAGGGACAGTGCCCAGGCCCAGAGTTCAAGCCCCGTGACCCCTCCCTCCCTCACCCCCCACAGTCTCATATCTTTTCCTGCCCAGGCTGGCTTTGAGCCTCGATCCTCCAGCTCGCAGCCTCCTGAGTAGCCAGGATTGCAGGCGTGGGCCACTGGTGCCAGCCTTTCGCTTACTCTTATTGTCTCCTCAGGACAATGGCACCTGTCAGCCACACCTTGGTTTTCTGTGTGGGCCTCCTAGCCATGGCCAAGGCAGGTGAGTTGGAGAAGAAAGGAAATGGAGTGACAGGAAATGGGAGTCCCCGGGCTGGCATTTGGAGGAGGAGAAGATCCTGTGGGCCAGCTGGAGGTGGGAGTGGATGGTGGCTGTCTTTGGGGACCGATGACACACTGGAAGATATGAGGCTGGGGTGGGCTGGTGGGGCCCCCACCCCACCTCAAGTCAGGGATGGACAGGGCAGCTAGGACCCAGGGCAGGTAGGGCTGTCAGCTGAGGGCCCCACAGTTCCCAAAATGCCAGCCCCGGAAGACCAGCAGCCCCAAAGGGTCTTTCCCAGCTCCTGCTCCTAGTCGGGGCAGCAGCCAAACTCTGGGCTCTCTGGCTCTCTCTTTTTTTCCCAGAAGCTTCACCGGAACACGACCCATTCACTTATGGTAAGGGGAGCTTCTATTTTGGGGAGGCCTTGGGTTTTGTTATCCCTCTGTCTCTGTCTGTCTGTCTGTCTCTGTTTCTGTCTGTCTGTCTCTCTCCCCTTTTGACTCAAGCTCTCACAGTACCCGATGGCCCATCTGCTGTCCCCTGCTCCCCCTCGCCCTGCTCCTCCCCTCCAGCCTCCCCCCCCTGCCTCCCCCTCTCCTCCTCTGTCTGCTCTCTAACTGATCTCCTTTCCCCCCTCCTCCCCCATCCACAGATTACAAATCCCTGAGGATCGGAGGCCTTACCATTGCCGGGGTCCTCTTCATCCTGGGCATCCTCATCATCCTCAGTGAGTGTCTGCACCCACCTGGGCCCCACCCATCCCGACCCGTTCCCACCCATCATGGACTGGTTCCCGATCCCGCCCATAGCCCGCCAGGGCCACGCCCACCATCTACCTTGCCCCTCCCCCCGCTTTCCCGCGTGGACAGTCATGACTCCGCCCCAGCCCCGCCCTCAAAACGAACGTGGCCGTCAGGCCACGCCCCCAAACAGTCCGCACTTCCACCCACCCCTCTACCTCCAACCCCGTCCTGGCTCCGCCTTACTTCTAAACCCGCCCCCTCCCCGTTCGGCTCCGCCTTCAGCTTGTTGTCGACCACGCCCTCTTTGGACCACCACGCCCACCTTCGGCCCCGCCCCACCGTCACCCTACCCATGTCCCCGCCCCTTTCAAGGCCCGCCCCCGCCAGGTGCCCGCCTCCAGCCTCGCATTGGCCTCACCCACTGCCACCCCGCCCACCTCC